>NW_026067903.1:17013181-17039154 GCF_014885135.2 Alexandromys fortis | reverse complement strand
ACCTGTCTCTGCTTCCTGAGTGCTGGGATTAAAGGCGTGCCACCTGTTGTCTCAATCTCAGTGAATCTGCAGTGTGAGCACACTAAAGTCATGATGCTATTCACAGAGAAAGACTAGCATACTGTTCAGCTGAGAACACCACCACAAACCAGAAGAAGACAGAGGTGCAGAGTTTGATCCAGCTACTCCATGGTAGTCAAGGTTTTGTTTAGCTCGCACGTGTGTGTGTGTGTGTGTGTGTGTGTGTGTGTGTGTGAGAGAGAGAGAGAGAGAGAGAATTTACTCTTTTCTTTACTAATTTTACCTTTTTAAAAGGTGTCTCAAACTCTCTGTGGCATCCCTGAATCAGTGGTCTTTCTCCGCTGCATGCAGGTTTCTGCATCTAATGTGTAATGTGATACACTATACCCAACTGCCCGGCTGGCACAATGTAGGTGACAAACCATATTTTGTTTTGACCTCTACTGTTTGTATTAACCACTGACTCCCTCACTATATGTGAAGAAAACTTGATTATATTTTTTAAAAAAAATAGTAACTTTGAGGTTTTATTTTAAGCTTAATATTGATTTGATGTAGTTTGTACTTATTTCAGGTTCTGAAATGTCATTATTCCTACAAAGGCTCCCTGATATCAATTTGAAATGAAGTAGAGCCTAGCGTTATTTTGAAAGAAATTTTAAAATAAATCAGATAATAATGTAAGTGTATTTCATATAGTATAAGGTTGTGTATTTTAATTAAACATTAGCTAATACATTTATGGATATCTAGTATATTCTTATAAAATAATGAAATATAAATTAAATGCTTATTAGCATTTATGTCATTTTTGGAGAGATTAAAACAACATGCTTTTTACTAAAGACAGATAAGTAAACAAGCAAGATTGTCACATTGTGCGGGTTTTGTCACTAATTCACTGTCAAAACCACATAAATACACTTAATACCAAATGAATACTATTTCATTGACAAATGGCCCTATATACGCTGCTTACTTTGTTAATGTAACTAAGGACAATCCTCATCTTTAATACCACTATTATTCTCATTGAAAAGATTATGAAACATAATAATTAATATAATGTAATCTACTTTCTGAAAATATAAAGGTATGGAAGAGATTTGTTAAGCTGTATGAATAATTGTGATGCAAGACTAATATTTACTGACAACCTCCTTTCCATGTCTCAGTGCTCTCTAGTTTTGTGATGTATACACACACATACACATATATGCCCAGTGCCTATAGCCTGTTTCTCAGGGGGATACTATTTGCAGGACACTTTTAATTTTACCTTGGAGTATTGCTCGCGATCAAGTTCTTGACTAGACCCAGACCCCGCTGTCTGCTTAAACCGGTGAACTTTCATTTTCATCTGTCTTGTTCGCTCCTCCACTACTAAGCTTGCTGCAAAAACACATAATGGAAGCCCATTAAAACACAGGAAGCACCTTTTAAGGAAATGGCTGGTTTAAGGTTTCAAAGCTTGTGAAAAGATTCAAACTAGACAAAAGTGGAAATAAACCACAGTTAATAGATTAAGCAGAATGCAGCGAAGACGGCACTGATCATTGTTAATCTACAGGTGAAAATGATAAAATTACACACAATGGGAACACAAATGTTAGCAACAAAAACTAAGCACACTACTTCTTCATCTGATGTGAGATATTTTTACATACTCTCTTTATAGCTTATTATGCAGAATTAACTTTAACTGTGAAATAGTGTTTTCTGTGTATTCAACTAGCTACTGGTGGTTGGCTATGAACAAACCTGCATACCAAACACGCCACACACATATGCACATGCTTGCATGCATGCACACCCATTTGGTATCCTCAGCTAAAGAAAAGTCCCTTGAAACTATTTTATTAAAAATCATCTGTTCTTTGGAGATATTCTTACGTCATAAATTCTGACCAACTTTTTTTGACCACTGTTTGTTGCCTATCACAATGCATTTATTTAGACAAAAAAAAATTCCAACCTCTTTATGGCTTGCATGAACTCATAAATTTTGAAAATGATACACTCTACTTGTTAGCTCTTTTACAATACAGCATGTACAGAAACGTATTCCACTTAAGGCTTTATGTGATAAGAAGCAGGCGTGATAGAGGGCAAGATCATATCCAAGCTGACTAGAGCCAGAATCCATCATAATCTAGCCTAAAAACTCCGTCTCTGATTATTGTGTTTTCACATATGGAGGGAAAAGAGCCAAAGCTATAATTGTGTGTAAATCATTCAAACGCTCATAACTGTGCTGAGTGACACCTATATTAGCTTTATTTACAATTTACCTAGTGTTGATTTCCTAGAGTGTTTAACCTCTCAAACAAGTTTTAACTTGACTTATAAAATAGAAGTGGTGTGTGTGTGTATGTGTGTATGTGTGTGTGTGTGTGTGTCAAAATGTATATATGACCTTTGTACTATTCGGCCTGTAAAACACATGCTAAGGTGTGTGTGTGAGTGCATGCATGTGTGTGTGTGTGAGAATGTCTGAAACTTCAGCTCCTGAACTTGAGTCATAATTTTAATCACGCCAGCCAGCTCCATTCTGACCTCTACCTTAGTGAAGTTAGTAAACCAGAGAGACTCATTCTATTACAGCAAAGTTCTGAAAATTAAGCACGACACACATTTGCTTTGAATGTTATCCTAAGAGACAATACATGGTGACTGCCTTTAACTAGAAGACATTTCACAAACAGCTTGCAAGGTTTGTTAGTTACTGGACAGCACACAGAGCCAAAGGTAGCGTTATGAAGCAAGCTCCAATAAGACAGCTCTTAGGAACTGCAACAAAGCTATGAAAATTAAGATTTTTATGTACAGGATGCCATAAACAGTACAGAAAGCCATATGTAAATATATCTGTTTTCTGTACTCCACATGTCATCAATACCTCTTGGTACCATTCTTTTCATTTTCTTTTTTGTTTTAAGGGAGCTATAAAAAAATCTGTAGTTGTAATGTATAAGTAAATCTTAAAGCAATACACTGTAACTTCAATTTCATAGATAATTAAATGGTAGTTTAACAGCCTAGTCAAACACATTAACATTTAAAGAAGCATTATGACACTTGCTAGACCAAAACTTTGTAATATTTGCATTTAGTACTGTGCAGTTCTTAATATTCCTTCCAAGAAGGTAATAGGCCCAAAACACCTAGAAACAGTCATAGTGGGTGAACCTGGCCATTCCACCCCTTCTCAAAGTAGGGTCCCATTACCTTATGGCATCTGCATTTTAATACTCACTTTGCAAAACTCAAAGCTATACCCTACTGAAGTACCAGTAATAAGTGATCTGAATGTCCAGTTTTCAGGGACTTTATTCCTAGTTTCCAAAACTTCTCAGCCTACTACACTTATTCACAGGAAATGTTAACAAAGCAGCTTTTACATATCACCAGGACAAAAGCAATCTCCAAATTAGTATTAAACCCAAGATCACCAGTAGATCCACTCAACTTTCCAGCAAATACAACTGTTATGCCATCTTCCTTGCTTGAGCTCAGATTCCAAACAGAAGCCACATTCAAGTAAGCCTGAACATTTACCTGAGCAATCAGAAGGTTGTATAATCTCATCATGTTGCTCAGACTCCCTTTTGCGTCCTCTTTTGATATCACTATGATTAATCTAGTATTATGAAGCAGTTGTTTGTACAAGTTATCACTTGCCGTTGAAAGGCTACTTTATAACCACAACCTTGGTGTGAATTGCTATTTAACTTTTCTACATGCTTTTTTTTCTCATTAAAATGCACACTGTGAAATAAAATGACATTCTATATGGATGATAGATATGAAATGCTAAATCTCTAAAACTTCAGTCTTAAAATATAAGTCCACTAATATCTGTTATTAGTAGGAAGAACAACAGAAATAATCATAAACAAACTCTGTCCTTGGAATAATATCCCAATTAGTCACATATCAAAATTTCCAATATCTTATTTAGAAAAGAACAATTATTCCTTATCATTTAAGGGGCTCTACTCTTTTACCAATTTTAATTCTAACAGCAAAATTTAAATGTGAAATAAAACACTTAACAGAACAAAATGAGACCCATGCATTAATTTTACATATTAAGTCATTGTCATGGTTTGTACCAATTCAAACTAACACAAGGATTAAAAGGCAAACTGTCATTTAGTTACAAAAAGATTTTTAAAAGTTAAGGTCTTCAGAGATATCCCTGTGATATATTAGAATCAAATAATTCTGACAATAACATTATTATTTAGTTTTAAAAACAATTTAGCTTGTATATCATAACTACTTTAATTATAATTGTAGATAGTTAACTAAAGTTTGTTACAGTACATTGTTCACTTACTGTAGTTAACATTGCAGTTTTATTATAAATTGTTTTCCTGAGGAGCTGAAAGGCTGACATCTTTACAGAAACTACAGCCTCAGTCCTGTTGCTTATGCTGGATAAACTGCAGCTCAACACAAGCACATGTTAATGTGCAGAACTGTAAGTAAAAAGATCCCTCTTTCCTTAACACTAATGTCTTGTTCCTTGTTCTGTGCAAATTCAGGTTTTCCAAACCTATCCTTCTAAACAGTACAGTCAAGAATGGACAGGAGCAGACTTTTCTTTTAGGAGCCACCCGTAGGACTTCTCTCCTTCTAAAACACAACAAAAAGAATTCCAATCGGAGCACATAGGGTAAGATTAGTTAACTCTAACTTACAAAGTACTAAGCATAATTGTCTTATGGAAAATATTCTAGGATACTAAAAATAAAGTCTTGGGTTAAAAGACATTCCTCTTCATATTATGTACTTTGCTAAGATTTGTTTATATATACACCCTCTCTCTCTCTCTTTCTCTGTGTGTGTGTGTGTGTGCGCGCATGCGTGTGCACATCCTCGTGCACATGCACGTGTACAAAGGCCTAGGAATTAATGACAGTGGACAATTAACAGCATAGGGGTCCTGGGGATTTAACTCAGGTCATAGTTGGAAGTTTGTGGTCATGTTACCTTATATACCGAACCGTCTTCTGGACCCACATTTCTTAACCCACTGAAAATGTGCAAATGATTTCACCTCATTCACAGTTTGATGATGATGCATGATTGAAGGGTGGCGGGCTTTTGTGAATCTACAAATAAGCTAAAACCACTTATGAGTTTCTGCTTATACCTTTATGTATTTAAATAGATCTGCCTCTCGTATTACTTTAAAAGCCAAGGGTAAACATTTTGAGTATAACTTTATTCTTATTTAAGTGTAGTTATGTGTGTGTGAGTATGTGTTTGTACACGCACATATGTTCAGGTGTCCAGAGAGGCTAGAAGAGAACACGGAATCCTCTGGAGTTGAAGTTGTGAGCTGGAATATAGATAGTTATGAACTGGAAACCAAAGTGAATTCTTTTGCAAGAGCCACCAGCACCATTAAATGTTGACCCAACTGTCCAGTTCTCCATTTTAAAAATTCATTTCATAAAAGTACTATTGAAAAAGATGAACAATTCTTAATATTTGTTGAGTACTGTAATTTTTATATGTCGTTTTCAAAGATGATGGTATTTTTGAAATATTTTTGATATTATAGTAATGTGTGATTTATTAGCAATCTAAGTTAAAGTTTTCATGAATTTACATTTATGTAAAAATGAATCTGTGCCCATTCCAAGATCTACAAGCTTAAATTTTCATATTTGAGTCCAGAGAGATGGCTCAGAGATTATCAGCACTGGGTGCTCTTTAGAGAATCCTTATTCAATTGCTGGCCATCTGTAACTCCGGTTCATGGGCCCTGGCGCCCTCTAGTGACCTCTGTGGACACTGCATGCATGTAGTGAATGCATAAACATAGGTGAAGGTAAAACACCCACACTACAATTTCAATTTTAAATGGACAAAGTGAATTTCTACATTAGCTTTCTAATATTAACTTTCTTGGTATTGAAAAGATTTTCTACATTAACTTTCTTGGTATGGAAAAGATTTTCAACATTCATTTTGCAAACACCAGTTCATATGAGTCAATCCTGAAACATAATAACCTCTCCCAGGATAACTGAGTTCACTTTGATGTGCTACCATATTTCACAGTTGAAAGAACTGAAATCCCTGCTTCCTCCTTACATGGTAACGTAGTTACAGTATGGCTGGTAAATGACATACCTGAAAGTTGTCAGATAAAATGTAACTTAACTGTTGACACCTACAGAGACTCAAGTATTGACAACAGTATAATGAATTAATTTTCTCAAGCACTGTATTTTAAGAAGAAAGAAAGAGACAATCAGCAACATAAGACAGAAGATCCTGCTAATTGGACTTCAGTAGGGAAAAATGACACATAGACATTTTAAATATAAACTTTATCCAAAATAGTCGATCAGGTAAAGTGGGCTGGTACTTGATGATTTAAAATGCAATACTTGAATTTTTAAGAACTCTAAGGGTTTGAAGTATTTTAAGTATTCTTCCTTGCTTAGAAGCAACACAGGAAGAGAGTTAAGAAAGGCAGGAGGACTGACTAAATCTCAAGCTGACTCATTGTTCTTCATCAGCTCAGCAGTTCCTAAGATGCGTCTATTGGGAGTTTCTATTTGTAAAGAGAAGAGAGTCCTCAGAAAACCTCTCTTGCAATATTATTTTCACACTTATAATACAAAAATATAATGACTCATTCTATGGCTCTATCACACTCTTTCCAGTATATTTTAATACACCAACTTACCCAGAGTGTAGGTGTTATGAGAAAAATGAGCTGAACGCTACGTTATTATCTCTGTCATGTTTTATAATAAAGAGACAGTGTCTTCGCTTGATGACCAACCTTACTTTCAAACTTACACGAGCTACTGAGTCGATAGATCTTTACTTAACTTCTACATCGTCACTGTCATATCCACTATACGTAAAAATAAAATCCATAAAGTTTTTTCACTCTGTACGAGTTCCCAAATCCTAGTGACTTGCCTTAAATAAAATACATTCCTGTTTGCAAGTCCAGCAATGTTTTTAGTTGTCCTTGGACTGCTGTGGAATAATCCTCTTGTCCACTGCAAAGCTATGTCACCCAGGTTGGTTTAATAAGAAACTGACTTTCCAGTGCTCTTAGATACTAACTAGCATTCAGCATTAATGGAGACAGTAAAAGTTTGCGATTATCTAGCACTAGAATCAAAACGAGTGACAAGCGAACTAACATCTGTGGAGTGAAAATACCACACTGGCTTTAGGAAAATCAAATACGACCATTTCTTTGGTCTAGATAATTGAAATGGAACTGTGGCATGGGTGAGAAAAGGATTGCTTACATAAATAATTACCGCAGTCCCATGGCCTCACGTTTTGTTTTAGTATGCTTATTTCCAATAGACTGCCCACCAACCTCCAGATAGCCAAGCCCAGGTGAAAACCTGCAAGTTCCAGCACACCAAAACACCTGTCTTCAACAGACAGGGCCAGCGGCTGACAGAAGAATCATTTATCAAGCTTCTCTGCTCTGCTCAAGGTCAAACAGCTGCCAGGAAGAAATGAGGTTTTAGAACTGTACTCTTCCTTAACAGGCAGCCTCGATGCTTTGGCCAAGGCCTGCCAGGGGAATTAGCCCTCTGGAATGTAGGGGAACCAGTCTTTGAAGAACGTTTATTTTATCAAAAATGCCCTCTAATATTTAGCCATCCTACTCATTGTTCTAACAACACTAATATAAACTAGACTCTATTTTGGCAGACTTGATGTGATCTAACTTTGATAAACTCAGCTCCTTGGCATAGTCTCTTTACAGTGTTCGCCCTATTTGAAGGACATAAACTAGGCAGAGACCATCCATGATTGGATACCTGCTTAATTTTATTTCCTTTTTCACTTCCTTTACAAATCACAGGAGGAATGGGTGAACAAAGTCTTTGATCAGTTAGGTATAGCTTGCAAGGACTGTTATGTGTGAGATATCTAGAAGCTTTAATGCTTATCAAAATATCTTTGCTAGTAAATACACTCAACTGAACAGAACGGGAGGTCAAAACCACATCCTCTTGGTTATGTGGTGTGACTCTCTGAGATGCTAGGATAATATATAGGCAATGATCAACTAAACACACTTTGAATACAGAAAGTTCACATCGTTATTTATGATATATATATATATATTCAAGCAAAAATACTGCACCAGAATGATTCAGCCCGGAATATTAAAGAACATGAACCTTCAGAAATATTCTCTCTCTTTCCATTGGCTTGTCTTTGCGCCTCCCAAAGTTCTCTGTTGCTCTCCTAGAGTTTCCTATGCACTGAGCAATCACACTACCATAGAGTTTTATTTCAATACTATGTATCATAAATCTTACCCTACAAGAACAGGAAATGACTGACTTGCTATCTTATGCTATCTATTAAATAATAACTTGTGAAAAAAATAATTACAATCTTTGTTTACTATTGAAAGACAATTAAGAAAATGTGGAATTTTAAAATTACAAATTGGTAAACATGGAACTTCAAGCATACTTCTTTCCATTTTACCAATCTAGCTTACTAGTATTATAAATGATTAATGAACTATATTATAATTAATGCATCAGAAAGTAAGAAAATTTTCAGCTTTCACTTTTATATCAATTCAATCTAATTAAGATTAATGCCATTCTTGCATAAATTTTACTTTGTTCAACTTAACACTCAAACTCTTTCTGTCATCAGGAGGAAAGAGAACAGGCAATAAGCTTTGGCATTTATTTTAGAAGTTAGATTAAAAGAGCAGCTGACTAGAGGCATGCCTTAATCAGCTCTTACAATCTTGTTACAATAATTATTATACATCCATTAGTTGGGTAGAAAACAAAAAGCAACAAAACACCATTTGATTTTTGTTCCTTTGAAATAATTTAATTCCTTGGACTTGAAATGTCTTTCATTATCCAGGTGCATAAATTACACATGTTTTATAATTGAGGGCAGCATATTTGTAGAAAACATAACGTAATGTGCTCTGCTATGATTCAAAATTGTTCCTAGGAGCCAGAGATAATGCAGTTAGGAAATATCTAAAGGCATAAAATAGAGAAATGTATCATGACAATAACATTTTTCTCACCTTGAAGTCATTTAATTTCTGGTTCACTTTTGTTCTTCTTATATCATTATTTCGAGGCCCCCAAACTACATTCATGGGCTCTTTAAAACTGTCCAGGAAATGTAGCAGAGAGGGAAAAAGTGGCTTATTTTTAGAATGAATGATTAAAAAATAGGCCTAAAAAGCAGTCTGTGTAACCTAAAATGCTATCATCTCTCAGCTTTCAGCATAGAAAGAGGCAAAGGTAAATAAGCTGTTTGAACATTTCTTTGTCATTTGTCACCTGGATTTTCAACCCCAGATTGTAAAGTCTCAGTCACATAGAAAGAACCTGGTTTTTGTTGTTGTTGTCGTTGCTTGGGCGATTAAACAGAGAAACCAGGTATAGATTTAGCTGCGTGGCCCACAGCTGCGTCAGTAGGTGGCTGTATAAAAACTAAGCAGCCCTCTCCAGGATCACAGTGTCATGAAAACCTCTGCTGCATGCTGAGGGCAAAGAGGACAGAACACAGACTACATGATCAAAATCCAGGCCTGCTTTACAGCACCTGAGGCAGTCCAACTTAAGCCTTAAGGCTCTGTTTCTATACAGTATAAGTCCCCTGTATGCTACTCCGTATGCACAGTAGGCATCAATAAAACACAGGGCGCTGAGTTCCTGTACCACAAAGCAGTTTTGAATAGGGTCCTTAGAGGAGGGCCTACCACTTACCAAGTGAGTGACTGACAAGGGGGTCAGGTTTCCAATCTCTTGAACTTAGATGTCTCAGGAAATAGAGGACATTAGTACTCAAATTTGGGGTTGTTATGAAAATATGAGAAAATGCACAACACCCTTAGTTGTGTGATGAATACACAGTGAATGATGAATTTTGTTTATCATGAAGTGTGCTCTGGAACACAACCAGGCTATTCCTCTATAGGTAGAGTGGCCAACTGTTTTTCCAAAATCTGTTGCCATTTTACTGCTCACAGTGCTAAATCCTTGGATAATTGGAGTCTTTAGTTGTGAGATAATTTTATATACTGTCATCCAAACAAAGGCAAATAGATGAGCTTATTGGCCTCTATGATCAGTCAGTCCTCTTGCTCATTTTCTCAGGGAGCAATCATTCAAACTACATAAATTCCCTACCATAGATTATAGAAGAGGGTCTGCAGCTCACAGCTATCGGATTTCTTTTTACATTAAATACGTCTTTCATTTTCAGCTTCTAATATGACTGAAAAAAAAATTCTGAACTTGCTTTAATTCCTTCTAAGCTGTGAGGATGACGATTAGTGGTTACATTGGTTCGAACCCTAGAAGAAAACCACATCATCCTGGCTGCTGACTGAGTCTTGCTGGGTGAAGTTTCATATTTGTCTCCTGTGTTGGTTCCAGTTCCACGTATGTTTTGTGAAGCGTATCTACATCCTGCCTCAACGACTTGGATGAGTGTAACACCCCCCTATGAAGACTTTAATATTTGATGTGGTTTAAATGTGGATTCTGCATACAAACTTTCTTTTGTATTACACTGAGATTTTCTAGAAGCCAACCTGGCTTTTGATTGCTAAGAATGTACACAGACCTCCAATTAAATGTCCTTCTAAGTAATTGCTGGTGTGTATCTTTTGGAAAATGAATGAGAGTCATTTCCAATATAAAATGCAAATGCTTTGGAGCTGGAGACATGGCTCAGTGGTTAAGAGCACTCGCTGTTCTTTCAAAGGACCCGTGTTCAGTTCCCAGCACCTGTAACAGTTGGTTCACAACCGTTTGAGCTCACAACTCCAGCTCCTGAGGAATCTGATATCTCCAAGGATACCTGCAAACATGTGAACACCCCACAAAATAATAAAAATAAATCTTAACAAAACAAATAAAAGATTTAAAGAAACATTCAAAGGAGTCTACCACACTTTTAATCTTCCAAATCAAGTAATATTCTTCTGAATCTAAGAAAAAAACACACTGGTTATTTTTGTACTATTGAATAAAAGGCTGTTTCTGATTCCTAAGTTAGGAATACAAGATAGTCATAAGCGTACTAAAACCTATGGCAACAGCTTACTCATTTCATTGAAGAGCCTTTTCCTTTAGTTACTATTTGCTTTTAGTATGTCAAACAGTATTTGCTGAGACGTGCACTTTATGTGTCTGACATATAATTCCATTCTGTGTAATTTCAGCCTAAACAGAATTGAATATAATCTCCCATACTGAGGTTGACAACATATGCTAGGAATATTAAGATTTATGTGTGTCTATGTGTGTGTGCATTTACACCAAGAGTTCAGGTGAGAGAACTGTGCCCCTGAAACTAGACTTCTAAGAGATTTTGAGCTGCTTGATGTGAGTACTGGGAAGTGAACTCAGGCCCTTTTCAAGACCAAGAAGTAGTCTGAACCATTGAGACTTCTTTCCAACGCCAAGGACAGAGATCTTGACTAGGGATAGAGATGTTAAAAGGACTAGCTCTGAGAGATACTAAAATAAACAAATCAATCCAAGCTGCTTTTAAATATCTGATAAATACACCTATGAACATAACATGCTTAAAGTATTATTAAGACACTATTATTATGATTTATGAACTTATATTCAAAAATTTAATAACCAGGGCAGGTATAATTCTGAAAAATAATTGATGTGGGTGTATGAAACGTGGAAGCTAGAAACTCAGTTGAAATTTAAGTGAAAAGATAAAACATAATTTTTGATTAAAAAGTCATAGTAAAGGTCAGAGACTTCCCATGAGAACGGGCTGGATGAATTCTGCTTCCTGTGTCTCTCAGGTAGAGAGGATGATTAATAAAACAGTCTTAAAACCCACACCACTACTATGGGTCGCTGCTCTAAACATGCATGAGCACAGTGAAGTTTAGAAAGTTCATGAAGTCATGCTATCAAGACAACAAAGTGTAGGGACTTTCCACTCTGCACAGTAGATGTTAGCCAGAGAGGATACTGGGAAATCATAACCAAATCCTCTGTCTGCGAGAGCAAGAAAATAGAATCAACCCAAGGAAACTCAGCAAGAAATAAAGAACATGTCACCAATTCCAATGATAAAATAAAAATTAGCATGTAAGATATACATTGCTAATTTATAGAAATGTTTTAGTTATCAACGTAGATAAATGAATTTTACATCAAACTATTTTTAGTTTTAAGATGTTTTCCTCCTTGGTCTACACATTGTGACTATGAACGAACCGACAAGTGACACAATCCCTCCCGAGAAATAGCTATCAAGTTATTCTGATCAGTACACTAATGGTTGCATAGCTCTTACATATCATAAAAGATACAGTATGAATGATTAAAAGTCACGTTAATATTTACCTTTAGTAGAAGAGTTATATTTTTCTTGTTCTTCAATGAATTAAATGCACATTATGATGGAAACAAAAGAAAGAAATCAGCAAATTTATAGTTAGACATGGAAATGTGAATTAAGAAAATGGCATGAATACTAAAATGCATAACACATAAGGTGACATGGTAAACTGCATGATAAACCATGAGGAAGTTTCACATATGGCACTGAAATTAATTCAAAAATGAAAACAGCAATTCAAAGATTTAAACAAAACAAAAATATCGGGAAAATAACTTGCTTGATATTCCAAATGCAAATGCTACAATACATTTTCTTGACTTTTAAGAACTCTATCGTTTGGCAACAATTTTACTAAAACATTACCATTTAAACCCACCACTATCTCACACTATTGAAAGCATACTTAATCTACGTAGAAACTTTAATTGTATAATTGCCATTTCCTAGGATTTGAAATTCCATCATGTGATCAATCCCTTTTCCTCTATTGAGTAGAAAGTATATAACCTATGGTATGGAAACACTCTTGTAGCATTTCTGTGTGACACACACATATANCCCAATATAAGTATCTTTTCTTTTTCCCTCAAATTTATAGTAAATACCTCGAGACAAAATTACTAACAATTTTTACAGATTGCATATATTAGATATTTCATAAAACTAGACTTCCCTCTTTGCTGTTCTATCATTTACTGAAAAATAACCAGCTGTCACATCAGAAGGGAGGTGTCAGGATGGCCTCATGTGTTAAGCAGTACATGTGATGTCTCCACAGACCCACATGCTTGCCTTTGACTTTATGAATGATCTTTACATGCTTCATTAAGAGGCCTCAATGAAGCAGAACTACCTGACCTGTTCAGAAAAATCACACGTTTAAACCATCACCCACAGCTGCCCTCATCCTTACTCTATGTAAAATATACTATATTATATTCAGTACTGCCATGTAATAAAAAAATTTCAAGGAACTCTCTACTTTCAACTTTTACATATTAAGAATAAAGTATATACTATATTTTAATCTACATTTATGTCAAAGTATGTACTGTAATAATCTATTTTTCTGGGTGCCTGCTTTTATATACCCAGATTTCACATATTGTGTTCATAGTCATATTCCTTAAGGGAAATTTTAAAATAATTTTCAAATACTCAATAAAAATATCTTTTAAAATGACAGTCTTTACAAATGGAAAATCTGTTTATAGTACATAAGATACAATAAATACCACTGATAAAAAATTTTAAAATATCCATCGAATCAAATTATCTTTGTAGTCACCCTAAAACAGTAATATAGGTAATTATATACAGAAAATGTATTAGTAAATTAATTTATGATTATATCAAGAAATTGTATATCTGTCTAGGAATCTCATCCACTGAAAAGACTTTGTTCTTACCAATCAGTTGTTTATTAACTGAATTACTTTTAAAAACATTAAGTCAGCCCTTTCTAAGAGATTAAACAAGAAGAAAACAAAAGTCAAGTGAGCTTAAGCAATCACAAATAAATTTCAGCTGATGTTAATTCCCACATGAAATTTGTTAGACTGCTGTCTAACAAATTCATCAAAAAGGAAATTAATGACATACTTATATCACCTCTAGAACAGTGAAATTCATCATAAATAAAATGCATTAAGTATTGTCTAGCCCATGATCAAATCACTTCAGAAACCCATTAGGGACAAACGTGTCGCGTGAACTGTTCAGTATGAAAACACCCCTAAGAAGATGGCAGGAGACACTGCTACCATTCACCACAAGCTCCAAGGCATGTCCCAATGCCATGAAGTGTACCTCAGAATGCTTAGATTACATAGTACATGATGACTGTCTCATTTTCAGGCTTGACTATATCAGAATCTTCATCGACAAACTGTGTTTACTAAAGTATTTGCCATAATTAATATCACAGTAATGTCATTCCCACCCATACCGTTCTTCCCACCTCAATCCAATCCTTACACATGGTTGTTTTCTCTGAAAGACAGCTGCGAATACGAATATCATAAAGAGTAGATATTAACAATGGAACATAAATTTTAAAAATAAACAGGTAGTCCAATTGACCTGGCAGAAAGATTACTATAGTGCCTCATGGAGTGTTTAACTTGCAACTGGAGGAAATGCAAAGAATTTCAGAAACACATGACTTGCTAAGTTTCATTGTGACCAGCAACACTGGATTTCTAGCCAAGCATCCAAATTTACAGTTTGTTCAGTTGTGCAACAAGAGTTCATGAATTAATAAGTTAAAATGCCATCATCGATTTCTTAAAAAAGATCAAACTTTTGACAGAAGCATTGTTAGTATAAGTATCATTCAAATAACATTATTTTCCCTCAATCATCTCAAAATATTTCAGGAAAAAAAAAAACAAGAGCCTATTAGAAATATGGATTCCACCACCGAAATCTGGTATTTTAGAAATACTTTTCACCAAGACTGCATTTTGCTAATTGACTAAATATATACATTTACCTCATCCTTGACCACTAAAGCATGCTGTACCCACAAGAAACATCATTTTAAAGACACAAATCTGGCTGTTCGTATAGCTTTTATGGTACCCTTTGCAGTATTGAGTTAGTAAGTCAACACCACTTATTCACGCTAACGTTCCTATTATCAAGTATTTTGCATGGTCAAATAGGCCACTTGAATCCCTGAAGCCATGCGATCTGTGGGGAAATGCAAGTTTTACAGCAGCAGCAACTAACAGCATTGGAGAAGTACTCAGGAAGCAAACCATCAGGCTATTTCATGGGGATGCAGAGTGGCAATAGATGTTTTACTATGTTCATTGTTCTTGAACCACAGCCCTGAACTAGAAAAAAAATTCAGTAATGTGTTTAGTCACTGCTAATATATGCATTAGAAAATATTAATGTCATTGACCTACTAAGAAACGGGTCAGGAGAAATAGTATTTTAGTCCAACATTTCAAACATTTAAGACATATCCTTTAATCTTGGTTTCTACTGTCAGAACAAATCTCCCCGTCCCCAAACACATACATGGCCGTTCTTTTAGGAAAACAACCCATGTATATTTAATGTAAGAAACCCAGACAATGTGGCTCATAGTAAAATGATAAATACATGTTCTGAGTAATTTTTACCACCAAACTATTTAAAACTCAAGATATGGTTAATGAAGTTAAAATGGAGAACACTCAATGATCATATTTAACTTTAATATTTTCTAAAAAAAATAATGTAAGCCCCTTTTCAGCACATAAAACAACAGACAGTATTGAGGTTTTCAGAATGTATATCACCTAGTTTTATGACCTTGCAAAAATGTTCAGAACTCCACCCACTCTTAAGTATTCATCTAAGTTCAGTCAGTCACTCACTCACTCAGCAAACGCTGATTGCCGTGTGGCATGGACCACTGAAACCAAGTGCTGGGGTAAAATTCTAAGAAACTTAATGCTTAGGATTAGAGAGTTGTGTATGACCCAAACCGTGTCATTTCATAAAAGGGAGTGGCAAGAGGAGAAGTTTATCAACTCCAGGTGTTTGGACAAAGATCTCTTTTTTTTTTTTTTTTTTTGGATACCTTGTTCTATACTGCCGCTTCGAACTGGCACCTGTGGAAGCTGTCTTCCCCGGCGACTACTGAAGGATGTGTCCGCTGGCGGAGACCGCGTCGGGCTTCCTTGTCGGTGCGTTCTGTAGGTAAACAGCAAAGGGCGCGTGAAATTCCAATACAGTCTGGCATTTTTGCCTTTTAGGCAGAAAACACCTAACTGGGTTATTGGAAGCCAGATCCAATACTGTAAATGACACACGTAAAAGGGCTACTACATGGGGCTGAAGGAGGCACGTACACATTCTACAGAGTGGATTCTTGAATTAAGCAGAATGTGATTGACTTGCTCTGAGGCGTGCTTTCTTAAAGACATCCATTGTGTTAGTACCATGACAGAACTGACCACAGCCTCTGGATCTTAAACTATATACACATGTATGTAAGGAATTACACGTCTGGCATGTTGCCAGACAGCTGCAGCTAAACTCACACACGCTTTAGAGTCATGTATAATAGTAAGTTCTCGATGCACAGCCAGATGTTAGTTACCAAGAGTTGTGCATTCTTTTTCAATAGAAACAAGCAACGAACCTTGAAAAGGATTTCAAATAACCTTGGACACATGCTACAGGATATTCTGATGTGAGGATTAACGTTGGGAATGAGAATATGAGAGGCATGCAGATACTCATTCCCACCCAGATAAAGCTGACCTCCACCTGCTGACATTTGCTTTGTAACTGAGGAAGTTTTAAACACTACATGGCTCTATAAACACAGATAGAAGGTTACTTTATAAAATTCTCTGATGCTCTAATAAACAAACCCATATTTAATTGTGAGTAAACTCCTCATGAAGCATTTCACATGGTAAAGTATATATGATATGCCACGGACAGATGAAAGGACAGAACACAGCCAGGTTTAGTTGTCGATGGCAGCGAACTGGCAGGAACTGGAGAACCCTGCCAGCACAGTGAAGAGAGATGCCAGTGCGAGAGATGTGGGTGAGGACCGGGTCACAAAGAAAAGAGTAGGAACCATGGTGTCATAATGATGTCAGAATGAGTAGAAGCTTCGAGTGCTCAGGAAGGAACAACACCACACCAACACCCGGCAGCAGGACACGAATGCTGGGCGGGACACTGAATAGCAACCTTGTCAGGAGCGGAGAAGGTGGCGCCGAGCCTCCAGGGGCAAGGTGGTGCATAGAACACAGGGTTCTGACACTAGAGCGCTCGCTCGACCGCGAGCGAGTGGGATGCTTTCCCCTAACGACTGCTTGATCAGCTGCTCTTGGGATTGCGTATCCCCTTCTAGAAAGGCATGATGGGAGAACCCTAAAACATTAGTGCCAAAAGAGATCTTCAGTCAGCGGTTTCATTAACTTCATTCCAACACAGTCGTCCAAGGAAAACCTGGATACTCTTAAAGTGAGTTCTAAAGTACAAGAGAAACACTCGTCCCACAGTTATTGCGATGGAAATGTCACTGTTATCCAAGCATCTCTGTGATATTATAAAGGGCCAACCTAAGTTGCCCTAATATCATCAAATTCTCGTGAACCCTCCAGAATCAAAGAATTCAGTCTTTTTCTTTTGGTAGGGATGGGGTTATTGAACTCTATGTCCAGTGGGTCGAAAATGGAGGTTAGAAAACAGGGACAAAAATAAAGATTTCTTGACTGAATGAGTGTTTGAAATTATAACGATGAATACTGCAGTATCGCCATGATATTCTGTAAGAATGTGAAATCTAAATGTATGTATGCTTTTACAATGTTCATAGTTCTACAGTGCAAGAAGTAAGTCTATGGTAAATAGAAAACCAAAAGAACATGTTTGTTCATCTTAATCCAACACTAAGAAATAAAAATAAAGCTTGAACAGTACTGAATTTACACACCCAACTAAGCACAAATGGTACGTGTGTGTGTAAAACAGGTTCTCTTAGATGTGACAGTATCTGAAAATGTCTTTGTGAATATAATGGTAGTTATCTTCATATGGTATTCATGACAATTATGAAACAATTTTCTAAAATAAATTCTGAGAATTAAATAGATAACATATACATACATGTGCATATCTCCATAAAACAGATGCATGCTTTTGATCCTTTTATCATGTTAGTATTATTTTTGTTAAGCGATGGTTAATATTCCTGTTATGCATCATATTGACAAGAGTTTGACACAATCTCATTCTTTCATAGCAATCATAGGAAATGTGTTTATTGTCTACAAGTGTGAGAATAACACATATTGGTCACCCAACATGTACTTATGAAGACTTTACCTCATTAGCTCAACACTCCTTCTGTTGAGTAAAATATTCTTTACAACAAGTCTGTTTTTTGTTTTAAGCTGTGGCTTTCATTTCAGAACAGTGAAAAGGAAAATATCAGTTTTCAGAGAACAATAAAGTGCATCTTACACTTGGAATAAAGGTACATTTTATCCTCTTGGGCTGCAGATAATGGCTTTATTAGATATTTAGTCCTGCCCCGAAACCTCACTTGTCATTGCCACTTAGAACCGAAAAAAAATCTGCTGACATTCTACACATTAAAATAGTTCACCTGTTCTATCTGACTTGCTCATGAGCTTAACTAGACCAAACTGAGATGGGAAGAATTTCTATGACATGTTTCCAACGCTAAACAATGTTTTATTTACCCTTTATAAGTCATTACTATGACAATCAGATTGTTCAAAATATACGTATTGGTTGAGCTTTGAAATTTTAATTGTACAATTTTCACATAAGCAATGGAGTGTCTTTTGGGCACTACAATCTTATGATAATCTTACTTTATCCCTTGGTGAAATGTCTAACTCCATAAAAACAACCTGAGTGTGACTTTAGATAAGAATAATTAGGGTAGACTTTATGTTTCAGCCAATAATATGAAAATGCTATAACAACCATTTTCAGAAGTCGTGAATGGATTCAGGGTGAATACTTTACTGCTTTAAAATATGTGACTTGGAGAGCCATGTCTGAGCTGGAAGGAGGTTGGCAGAATCTGAAAAGAGCCCAAAATGTTTAAGATTTTTCACAAAAACCTTGCTCTCTTTTTCCTTTACACAAAATAACTTTACATTGTCCCATCAGCAAAAAAAGTTCTTGCTACATGGCAATCACGGAGTACAGTTCAGAGGATGGGTACAGTCACTCAGAGCAAGAGAGGGATGTGGTCACTGAGTTCCAGGAGGGTGAGCTTGTAAAGAGTTGAACAAAGCTTTGCAGAGAAGAGGCAATGGAATTAAGAATGGCTTGTTTAGGCAGACGGAAAGGAGACCTGGTCAAGAATTTCAAGGTACAACAGTATAGAGATGAGAGAATCAAGGCTGTTGAGCCTTGGTCATTTTAACAGAATGGCATCTAATAGAAAGAAAGGAGGTTAAAAGAATGGGAGAGCCTTAGAATGAAGGTGTTAGAGAAGGGAACCAAGAATGGATGGAAGAAAGAAGAAGCAAGATCTAAGAAACAATGAGATAACAGTAAGATCTTTAATGTTAGTATGGTGGCAGCTACATGCTAAGCTCTGAGAATGTGAGTGCATTTTCATGGATATGTATGTGCATGTATCTGTGAACTTTTGTGCTGTAACCCGTTGATGCATAATCACTACTGTTTTATAAATACAACTGAGGCTCATTCATAACTTGTACAAAGACAATGAGAGAAAAAATGCTAGAGACAGGATCTGCACAGATTTGCTGAGAACCAACAGGGGCCTTCTTTTCTGACAGGTGTGTGCAATTTCTTCTTCTTTTATTATTTTGGATTTTTTGAAACAGGGTTTCTCCGTAGCTTTTTGGTTCCTGTCCTGGAACTAGCTCTTGTAGAGCAGGCTGGCCTCGAACTCACAGAGATCCTCCTGCCTCTACCTCCCGAGTGTTGGGATTAAAGGCATGCACCACCACCGCCCGACTTGCAATTTCTTCTTGACTTTTGTTCTGAATACATGAACCTAAGGCTTCAGCATGCTAGATGGAAATTTTACTCATGGCAATATTTACTGTAACAGGACTTGTTTTAATACCGAGGGACCAAACAAAAAAAATACAACAATATACAGATACACATCTAAAAATTGAATGATTTAATATGGCTTAAAGAAATCATGTCTCAGAGTTTACATGGATGGCAGAGACTATGGGGAGAAACTGAGAGGAATGGGAAGGAGAAAGCGTAATCCGACTATGATGTGTGAAAACAATTTCTTATATAAAAGACAAAAAGAGAGGATGAGAGGACAAGGCCATGCTCAGAGTGGTGGGAAGCAGAAGGCAGAGTTAGCTGTACCTACTTTCCACCCCTAGCAGGTCACAGTATATTTCACAAGGTTTTCTTGTTAGACTCTTGCACCCAATGGCAAGTTGGCTTCAGATAAACTTAAAACCACAATAAATTCACAGCAACGTGTTTCAGATAACTGCATTACAGGTTTCTGTATACGGTTATTAGCCTCTAAAGGTCATGGGTCAATTTCCAATTAGGGGGTATGGCCAAGTGGTAGAACATTTGTTTGCCTAACAATGACATGCCCTTGGGTTTCACTAGAAGCAGTTAGAAGGAAGCAAGGGAGGGAGGAAGAAGAGAGGAGGAGAGAGGGAGGAGGAAGAGAAGAAAGGAGGGAAAAGGTGTAGAAAAAGAGCCAGTGTACTAGGGATAAATACTGGTGCATGAACTGAGTCTTTGGAGCCTACTCCCTATGGAGAAATACCTGCTCTGCCTAGATATAGTGGGGAAGGCCTTGGTCCTGCCTTAAGTGCTGACAGACTTGTTTGACTCCCAGTGGGAGATTTCACCTTCTCTGAGGAGTGTGTGGGGGATGAGGTGGGGAGAAGATGGAGGGAGAGAAAGTAGGAGGAGAGAAGGGAGAGAGAACTGGGTTGATGTGTAAAAGAAGACTGTTAAAAAAAAATCAATGCACAAAACATTCACATTGTGAACTACTTAACCTTAACTACAGGTTAGCTCAGAGCTCCAGCAGTAACTACCGTCAATGTGACTTGGAACATACAGGTCAACTCCCTTGTACCAAGCATTCAACAGTTTCCTGAAAAGTTAGTCATATAACTTAGATTCCCATAAAAATCAATCAAGGATGTTAATAACTAACAAAGAAAACCACACATATATCAGAGGCCAGTGTTTGCAGCTAGGCCAAGACTGAAGGCTGGAACGGCATGCATTCATTGCTAACAGCTACCTATAGTGTTTAATGCAATCATTTCCGCCTCAAAGACCAATTACTGTTTTGCTCTTTTTCTTCTTTTAATACTTTTTGAGTCCCCCTATATTCTTGTGTATTGTAAAGTGTCTTTATCTAAACGATCAGTATCTCTTTGGATTAATAGAGTCTACTGTGTTTCCCCTTCTCCGTATTAACTAATCCTTTGGCATCCTTCCTCCTGTTTTCTCAGATTTAAACTCCGCAAATTTCCCTGCTGGAAAGGGGGAAGGGTGGACACTCATCTAAATATTATTAGTATTAATGTATGAAATCAATTATTTATTAAATTAATTAATTCATATTAAAAAATAAATAAACTCCGCAAAAAGGAAATGCCTCCATTTTTGCTGATCACTACTTATTCCTTACACCAGAACTCAAGATGGCCCGAGTTTATGGACTGAATAAATCACTGAACTGCACAGGTTCTGAGTCATCTACTCTTTGATATTTTGATGCATCTTCCAAACGGTTTTCTTTCTCCCTTTTCCTTTTTTTAAAGATTTATTTATTTATTATGTAAAGTGTTCTGCCTGCATGCATGACTGCCCATCAGAAAACGGTAGATGGTTGTGTGCAACCATGTGGGTGCTAGGAATTGAAGCCAGTACCTCTGGAAGAACGGTCAGTGCTAATAACTTCTCAGTCATTTCTCCATCCCACCAAACTGTTTCCAAATAGATCTATATTTCTGAAACTCAAAATCAAACATCCACTGCCCGGGTCTAAGGACAGCATATCATAAACAGAGGGTCTTTAGTACATTAACATGGCATAGTCATGCCAGTCTTAAAATCTCAAGAAGTCTACAGTTCAAATTTTCGTTTCCTTTTTTTTCTTGTCCTCTGATTTCCATTCTCCATTCAAGAATAGGTACTTAAACTAAAAAAAAAAAAAAAAAAAAAACTATTTTCTAGGTTTATATGTTTTCTTATATTTTCCCGTTTCAAATTTACACGAAGTTTTACTTATTGATTTAGTTCAGTAAGGCTGATGTGTTGAATATTTTCAAATTCCATATGCTCTATCCATACCTCTGTTTTCACTATGCCTGAAATACGTCTGATATTGAACCTACCCATTCACATGTTTCCATTCATGCTTTTGAGGATCTTCTGTCTAATGGCCAACTATTCGCTATGTACATTACTATGACTTTCTAGGTCTTTCTTTGGATGTGTCAAAAGAAGTGCCAATATGTTTTACCTAAAGTTACACAACACATTTAAAAGTGGAGAAACTGAAAATCATCAATAATTCCTTAGATTTTTTTTTACATGAACACAGCAAATAAGTACAGCTACAAAAAAAAAAAAACAAAAACAAGAATCATAGATTACACCCTTGTAGAAAATGAGACTTTTTAAAAATATTACTCAAATATCTAACACACACTCAAATTGTCCACACTTTCCCAGTTATAGTTCACTAGAAGCATTTAATGTGATCACAGAAGGAGAACATCCAAGTTCTAACACATGTGTAAGAATGAGTATGTGTCTAGCCCTCCATAGAAATGAGATTGATTATGAAGAAACACCGTGTTTGCTTGTCCCTTCACGCCTACTATTTAAGAGCAGCCAACACAGTGACATTGTCTTTCTCTTCAGCCACTTTCCTCACATAGCTGTCGGTTCGTTTCCATGAGACACGTCAAGCATCACAGTTTGTGTCTGTACCCTGGAATGTTAAGGGAGAGGCAGGGCACTCCCGGGTCTACGTAAAAAGGAAGACGGCGGCACAGCACAACAACAAGCCTACCTGTCTGCGTCAGAGGCTGTGCATTTCCTAGTCTGTTTGGGGATGCTAGATCTTTCAGACTTTCTGGAGTGCCTGTGGGAATGAAATGTTAAAGAAATACAAAATAGATGATGAATAGAGCTACAGTCACATCCAACAATGAAAAAGAAAAACAAGGCATGAACAATGACAACTTAGCTTACCTAAGTGGTTCTGTCAGTCAACACTTTCACGGTTAAAAAAAAATTAACAAATAAATCAAATATTGAAATCAGAAAGGATGCTGGATGGAAGACACAGTGGCAGATGGGAGACAGGAGAAGCTGACATGACATTAGTTTAAATGAGTACATCTACAGCAATGATCTGGTGTAGACCCTTACTCAGCGACGTTACTTCCGCCAATGAATAAAACAAAACGTGATGGAACCCATGATGGCAAGTGCTACAGTGGTAATGATTTGGTGCTGAAACACCACACGGGGGCTAAGTGACCATTTATTTTGAAACTCTGTGCTCTAGAGGAATTTTGTTTTCCACCACCAAAGTATAAAAAAGAAAAAACATGAAAGATGTGGACAGTAGTGAAAACACTTAATCCAATCATGAGAATTGCTTTTCAATCAGTAATGAAAATACCTAGGTAAAGTAGGGAGAGATATGAATGCTAGCTACACCTTATATAACAGAATAAAGCCTCCAATTTTACTTTCAGAAACCACATGTAACACTTAACATCTGGAAATTAAGATATCGTTTTTCTCCTAAAAGCAATGTTCATAGGGAAAGTGAGAGTGAAAGATATTCCTCAATGTAACTGACATATACTTATTTAGCCTAAATGCCTGAACTATTATGTGAACAAAGTCACTAAAATGTGTGGGCATTCATAATGTATATCTGTATATAGAACTTATGATAGCTTTGTATTTAAGGTGTAAACATGACAAACTATGTGTATAAACGTTAGGCACATATATCTAAATGGCTATTACAATTGAATAAGTCAAACGTGATTTCACATAGTTCCTCATAGCACTACATATTTTACACAAATAATATAAAGCATCATGGCATACAAACACATACATTTCAAAAATTGTAAGAATATGGTACTTTTGTGTCATCACTGAATCTTCTATAATTTACGCCTATTGCATTGGCAAAGTCCTTCCTTCAGAAACTGTTGAGGGATGTATTTGTTCTTACTTAGAATTTCAGGCGTCTTAATTAAGTGCCCCCTGGACACTAGAAACCCACAGGAAAGCCCCAGGGATTCTCTCTCAAATGGACACACTTCCTTACTCATTGCTCCACCCTCTTCCACCTCTACGGCTATATCCATACATTTTTACTTCTTTAATACAGGTGTGTGATCTTCAGCTGGAGGAGCATGCAGCACATGTCTGAATCTAGGGGAGGCAGTGGTCATGTTGACTAGGCACTAATGCTTGTTTCTGAAATAAAGGACATGCCCGAGGACACAACACAGATTGAAGTGAAGGGTAGGGAAGAGGGAGGTGAGTAAATCAGGTTGAAGGGCATGAGATCAAAATAAATGTAATGCGTGATTTATGGAGAGTTTGTGGGTGGTCCCAGCAGTGATCAGGACAAAGAATCCTTTTCTCATCTTCAGGGGAGAGAAGAATGAGATCTGTTGTTAAAAAATAAAAAAGCTATAAGCATCTATTAGAAATTGCCCAATTTCCTTGTCCTTCACATAAATATTAAGTTTTTCAGCCTTAAGTGAGATTATACTTTATCTCTTAATTTCTCCAATTCTTCCCCTTCTCATGTCCTAAAACTTAGTGAGGTCGTGCAGCAGAATGGTTCCCAAGGTGATGCCAGCTAAACTGGCAATATTAAGGATATATAATTTTTACGAAGACTTCAGCACTTAGCCTTTATTTCGTCATCTAATCTGACCAATCAAAAAGGGGAGGCACAGCTCTTTTATCCGTAGACTGAGATTTCGGAATGTTAGCTCCTTTGCTTTTGAAAGTCATCACTGGAAGCCAGGAGGCGAGCAGACAGTCCATGACCGCAGTGTAGCAGTCTCTGCCATGACTTAAACGTAACAGAGGAGCCCACAGTGTGAATTGTAGTGTTAGGATTTCAACTCAGCTGTTCTGGCTAACGAAGTAAACTGGGTCAAGGTACTTGACCTCCGTGTGTCTCATTTCCTTCTGCATGCAAAGTTACAGTTAATAATACTACCTCCCCCAAGCACACGGATTCTAAATACATTAATTATAACTTAGCATTTGGATTGTGTATTAGTAGTTTTGGAGGATGCCACAGAATTTGAATTTGTGGTTGTTTAGGCACTTCTGAGGGCAAGAAAATGTTGAGTGCTATAAAGGTAGAGTATTAAATGGTAATAACATTTATTTGGCTCTAAATACACCAACTCTATTGGTATATAATTCAGAGTCAATGTATATTCATAGCTATGGATACATTGTATATTTAATCACTCCCATCATTGATATAAACAGAGGGTTAAGATGGGCACAGTAGAAATGTTATTCATATTGTATACAATCAAAATTACTGCTCAGATGGTCGGAAAACAGGTCCCAGGGGCATGAAAGACTTCATGCTGTACACCAACCACCTGAAGGTTTTACTGTCACTATCTTAGGTCTAGATGGGTTTTGAATGTAATGTTACTCTTTCAAAATGTCGTTCCTATTTGTTAAATGTTTTGTTTGAAAACTGTTGCTACAATGACTAAATTTTTAATAATTAATTGCAGCAACAAATATTCTGCCAGAATCTAAGGGTTAACTATAGGATTTAGGGAGAAGGGGGAAGTATGATCAATATTATTAGTTATACATTGATAAATCAAGAGGTAGGCTATATTTTAACAAGAGTGAAAAAATGATGATAATATATATACTTTATATATCTGAAATCTAGAGACAAGAAAATCTTCCCTGCTGAAATAATGTTTGCAGGAAAGAGATGTATTATTAACCTTGATTTAAGCATTCAATAATGGATACATGCAAGCAGAATATCGCAT
>NW_026067903.1:17002266-17013169 GCF_014885135.2 Alexandromys fortis | reverse complement strand
ATATAGATATATATATATACACACAATGTTTATGCCTTTATATATTAGTTAAGATTATAGAATGTTATTTGTATATTTAGTGTAATTTGACAGTCCAAATTTACACTGAGCAAAAAGAAGTAACTCTGAAAATATAATCTGCTTTACATCGAATACACATGTAACAATTCAAATGCATTGTTTTCTGGGCTTCAATAAAAATAGAAAATTCCACAAATAAAGCATGATTTCTGCCTTATTAATACTTTGTACATAAGTAATCATCAGTTATTTTATTTTAGTAGCCTATGTTTTACCACAATGTTACCAGGTACTCAGGCTCGCTCTTAGTTTAACAGAAGATGAGAATTCAGCTACTCCATTTACAACGCTAAATGTGCAAATGAAAAAAAAAAAATCTAGAACCTGTCATGTGACTTAGCCCTTGTACCACATGGCTTAATGAGCCAGCACCACAACCACGTTTTCATGATTTCAGCATTACAAAAAAACCTAGTCATCTTTATCACTATTATGTTGTTCATCTTTTCATGGATCAAAATTAAAAATAGTTAAAACTTGAAATTTTCCTGTATTTCAGGATTAATCCTTAATTTGGCCTCATGATTGCTCAGAAATATAAAATCCTGTAACCACATGGCAGAGATAAAGTTATTTAAAAGCTGTAAAGACACATCCAAATATAAAGTACGTGATTATTTTTTGTTGAATTGAAGCAAAAGTTTTAATTAGAAGACTGGATCTATCTCTAATCAAACTTACAATTTTGAAATTCCATTGAAATATTATTCTTATTTATAATACTTTTAGCATTCTCATTTTTAGTGTATAATTGAAACAGGAAATAATTAACATTTATTTGGGGAATACTTCATTTTTATTTTTAAATTATAATTGATTCAATTTCATGATGTTATGAGTAATAAAATATTTCCTGAAGACATCACCAAATTATTATATGTGTCTGTAATAAAAATAATAAAATGATACACATAGTGTACAAAAGAATTGCCAAACATGTTATATTATTTAATAATATTTGTTAGAAATTTGACATAATATAGCATGTTTTAGTTTGGGATAAAACGTAACATAAATCTACCAGTGGCTGTTTTCACTATATAGAATAGTGGCGTAAGAATGAATCTCTGTGTGTTCAGGATGCCTATGTTGTATATAGCTTTTGATAACTTATGCTATTTGAAAGTGGAATGCCTACCTTTACCATCTTACTTTTTCATCAGTTTGGGAAGAAACAATAAATTCAAGCAAGATTAGTGATAAACACATACATGCATGAGACTAAGACATGTTCACATTCTTGCATGGCCCTGATTTCCTGTGGGGAGTATAGCCACTGTATACACTAAGGTTTCAGTGTCTGGCACATCTTATTCCCTTGTTGATACACCCAGCAAAGTAAGTAGAGACTACACAACAGCACACTTCTTTGGTGAGTAGTTGTATACTAGCTGCCTGTGCACGGCAGCTGATGTGTGTTGTGCGAATAAAATGACAAGATTTTTGCTGACTCCATCAAATATCCATAGTCAATAGAGAAAGTTCATTTTAAGCCAAAATGAGTCACTTGATACGATCGGTCAGGTCATTTTGCAGAGAAGTAAAAATTGTTGGGGAGGAAGAGAAAGAAAATATGGTTATTTGTAAAACAGGTGAGAGCTGCCGCAGCTGAAAAACTCAACTGACACCACTGGACTAAATTTCAAGAAAAATAGTGATTCTTGCCAAATATTTTCAGTTCTTTCAAAGAGTCAGTTTAAGTTCTGGTACATTCAAAGTACCAGATATACCAATGTGAAGCCATTCCAATACAAATCTTGGAACTATTAACTTAATAAAACCTCTAGGAAATCTTTACAATTCTAAAGCCAGAAATGTTCCCTAAGGGTCAAAACTAGTTTTTTGTTTTATTTTATTTTCATTTTAAGTATCTTTACAAGATCCAGAATTATTTTTAGACCACGTTCAATCCTAGTGTATGATATCACCGAGAAAGCATGAAGCATGCCTCTTGTTAACAATACGTTACATAGGCATTGTTCATTCAAAAACTACTTGCACATATGTCCACATGTATCTATGCCCATATTTGTGCCATGGGGAGGAAAGGGGGCAAAGAAGTGTCCTTTCACCCTGATGAAACATCTAGTCCCAACTGTATATGTCATTATTGAATTAAGAGTACTTTTGGCTACCAATGTGAAAGGTGAACTAATGCCCATGTCTAATAATTCATTTTACTTAAATTGAATGTTATACTCAGCTTATTTAGACATTTTTAGTATACTCTAAATGATTAAGTAACACTCATGTGAGGTGGTTCATGCTTATTAAGCTTGGTCAAGAGGTTGTCACAAATGCTTACTACTCTGTCATTAGTTAAGAGGATTTGCTCCCTCATTTTCATGGATGCATATTATCTTTTGTAGCTGAATTAAGTTTACTCTAAAATATTTTCATTTTCCATAGCAATGAATAATAATTTAATTATTTTAAATACATTTATCATAGTTAAATAGATTATTTGTGTAAATCATTACAGAGAAGCAAAAGCCAAGCTCAAATTTTGTAAAGTTTATTCCCAAACATCTATCTTGCATCTACATATACAGAAGTTAGGTAATCATATCACAGATTCATATGTTGTTAATTGGAAGTCATGAGATCTTGTGTATGCTAAGATCTGAGCTGTTACTTTATGTATTTTGCTTAATAAATGTCACTTAACTACACTTATACTCATTATAATCTGGGTAAGGATCAGTCATTGCTTGGACTAAATCACTGTTTTGTTTTTGCATACCTTCAAAGACTTTTGTTCTAAGTTGAAATTGTCAACTACTTCATGGCCATTGCCTTCGCTGTCATAATCACTGACCTGACTTCTTGCATCACAACACAGTATGGGTAGAGAATTTATTGAATTTACTTTTTATTATTTAAAATACCTTGGTTACATGTAGACTGAAAGTTTTATTAATTCTAGATCCATAAATTCAATTCTAGAAATCTAACAGTAGCACAGGGATTAGTTTTAAGTTCTAAATATGTAAATCCAAACCATAGTAAGAACTCCTGAGTAAACTGGGAACATGAGGACCTTTGGGTAGGGTTGAAAGGGCAGGGAGAGTCAAGGAAGGGAGCAGAGAAAAATGTAGAGCTCAATAAAAATCAATGAAACTGAGGGGTAGATGTTTTAGAATTTAACGTGTGAAAATAAAATGGAACTTTTATAATGCCAGTTTATGTTATTTCTGATCATTGTTTAATTATACAAATTTATCTTGCATAATTTAGATATTCTATATACCAAATTTTGGAGACATACACAGATTACAAATTGTGCACAGATACAGAAAATAAACATTACCACTATAATGAGGCTACAATTACTGGGACATACATATATAATTAATGCAAAAAGGTGTATTCGTAAAACTATCTCTGCTGGTCTGCTGCATTTCAGAATGCTTCTGCCAAACTAATACTACGTATGTGTCTGCTGAATTTCAACTGAAATGTCTCACACATCCCAACACTTCTGTGACCATTTGTAGGAAAACTCTGAAAGATTGAGATAATAGGCATGCATATTTTTTAGACATCAGGAAACATGGGAATGTCAAACTGAGAACAGTGACGATGGGAGGAACCTACTGTGACCCTTATACAGATCAGCGTGGAGTGGATTCCATGCGGAGAGGCTTTGTTTTGAAGATGTTTCTAGTTGACTGATCCAAGCTCTTGAGAATACTTCAAATACATTACAAAAAGTACAAGAACCAGATGTCCTTCTTTACACCATGCTTGAAATACACCCCAAATCTTACAATTTCTTCTCAGCAAGTATACATGGTAATAAAGCAAACTAGCTGAGATTAAAGGCAATGTGACCACGTGTATGTTCTGTGGCATAGTTTTAATATATTCGGATGCACGCAAAATTCCTTACATATCCCTTTGTAGACCTAAATGATCCATAAATGGTTCTAAAACTTAAAAATTCTAAAATGAAGACATATCAAAACAGATCTCTCTTCACTGGACCCTGATGGTATTTCAAATACCATATTCTAAGCCTTCCTTGTTCCCATCGATATTGTGAGGCCCTCTCTCAGACTTGTGTGCAGTCACTGGAGGAATCGCATATCTGCCCCTGGCTCTTGAATGAAATAATGTCATTGCCAACATCCCGCCCCTTTTCCTTCCTTCTGAGTCGCTAATGCCACTTGTTTGTGAGGATATGACTAGTACCTGTCATTCTCCGGAGATGCATGCTGGATTTGAATCCTGGGGCTAGGAGGTCGCCTCCTATCTAGGGAGGGGGACCATCTACCCCTGCTTGCCCAGTAAACAAGACAGGAAAAAACAGGACATTTAGTAACTCTTAAAATAAAATAATATACGGAACAACAGGACTGGAATAATGCCATCAGAAGTCAAAATGTTCTTTGTTTGTTCTATAATTTAATATTAGATAAACTTAGATAAGTTATAATAGTATGAAAATGTGAAATCTGAAAACTTACAAGTGGGTTGACAAAATATTTTGGAAACTTTGGAACATATTCATTACATGTTTCATTTTCAAAAATGTGACTATGTATCTATATATCTATACAAATTGCGTGAACGTGAAGAAATTTGAAAAGATGAATATTTAAGGACTTCACTTTTGTCTAAGTTGAATGTGTCATGCACTGTTACTGACATCAGCCCTTGAAATTACTAGTGACAAGATGAAGTGTGCAAATTTAATTCAAAGGTACAAGTTATGTGTAAGATAAAATATAAATCCTACTTAGTGTAGAAACTGAGATAAAAAAAATTCATAAAAGAGCTACTGTTAGTATCTTCCACAAGTTTCTTGTAGAAAACTACGGGATCAATTACCAACAAATTAAAGTGAAAAATAAAGATAAAAAGAAATGGGACATTAAAAGTTCTGCTAATCTGTATTTACAAGCGTGTCTTACATTTTATTTCAGCATTTATAATAGCATTTTCATGAGCAATTACTTGAACAAAAGCTTCTTTACTATTAAATTATTTTAAGATTCAGATTGTGTATATCTACAATCATTTTAAAAATCTAGCTGAATTGTTAAAGAAAGTAAAACAACTGAATAGGTCAGGCTTAGACATTTCATATACTAAGTCTGATATCAATATTATAGCAGAATGTGTCTCTGGATAATGACTTTCTCATATGTATTAAGGGAATAACTTGAAAGATTTTATAACTATGGAAAGGAAATTAAGGCAGCAGATGAATTAGAAAAAAAATCTTCATTCCTGCTGCCTAACTTACATTTATTGATTTATTTGACAATCTGAATACAAGAAGCAAATCTATCAGTGTGTGACTGGGACATCTGAGGTTCACAGACACTGATGACTGTAAGTCTACCAGACAGCTTTCTTTCATTAGACTTGGATAAACTCAGCATCATTCAATTGTTCTTTGCAGACATAAACAAACAGGTTATAAACTGAAGAAAAATCGATGTGCCTTTTACTCTACCGTTTGGAGAATGATTATTATATTTATAATACTTTGAGCCAATTTTAATTACTTAATCATTTGGTAGTTAATAAAAATGGCCAATTCATTCTGATTTATTTGGTAAACCTGTTTCACAATTTACTATTGTTATCAATTCCAGAAAAAACTCCAGGCTGTTTATTTTGGGTGGGAGGTAGGGTCTGGTCTCTGCTTGACAAATCCTTTGATATTTTAATTCGCACTGAAATTACTGGAAACTGTGATTGGGTTGATATAAAATGTTAAGTGAGTTGCACAAACTCTCTTTCTTTGTATGCTGAGGAAATTGTCTGTCTGCATTCAGTATATGTAACTTTCAAAGCAAGTGGAACTTCAGGGCATCCCTTGTTGCTTGGAATTTCCAAGTAACGGAAATTTACCCTTTCAGAGGTATAAGGATTACTTTTATAGATACCAAGTATACCAGGCAGAGTGCTGGCATGTAGTTATTCATTTATTTTTGCTTCCTTGTTTTAAGGGAAATGTTTGAAAGTTAGTACACTTCTATAAGAAAGAAGTCACAGCATATGTTACTGAAGTATTCAGTAACCACAGTGTGGAGTGGCATCACTTTCTCTAGGTAGGAAGAAAGTTGGATTGTCATACCCAACTTACAGTCTTTATAAAAACCTTTAGAATACATATAAAAGAGACAACACATTAAATCACATGTATTTACTGACTGATAAACTCTAATGCTACCGAAGATTTTGAAAGTGAAGATTCCTAGTTTCTAATACTGTAAAATGGTCTTCAGAGGATTTAATATGGAATTAATCAGATGCATCAGATCCTGGACCTCGTGGCCACATGCATTTGTGTTCCATTTGCAGCTCTTTTCCAGTTATTTTATATTGATCCAGTTTCTTCAACTGTAAAATGAGCCTATAACTATTCCTTTATTCGGAGTATGCACCTCAAGGAGTATATAAATGCATGTGAAGAAGTTCTTGGTCTGCAGACCCTGGCACTCAGTGAGGCAGCAAAAAATTACAGTTTATATTCTAGCACAATGCCACCTAGAATAAGAGTTCAAGGGCAAGAGGGGTCCAGGTGTTGCAGTACCTTACTGTGCACTGTGTGTAGGCACGGTCTCAGCAAGACCAGCCTGTGTGTTTTTAAATATTTTCTTTTCAACTTAGTAGCTTTGTTTCATGGATCAACTAAAGTCAGCTATTTTAAGAAACATGAACTCTATCTATACCTAGAGTATATCTACATATCCGAATTTGCATTCAAGCATCTGGTGACGATTAAGAACATAAAAATAGAGTTAACAGCTTCTTCTGACGCCGTAATTTTAAGTTGACAGGATTATGAGTGACCCTGCTTCTGAAGGCGGAATTCCAGTCCCTATGTTTATTTACACATAAAAGTAAAGGGAAAAAATGAAGAAAAATAAAATAACCATGACACATGCCGTGAAAAGCTGTGATGGAGAAAGCTGTACATTTAGAACGAGCAATTGTGAATGCAACTTTCAAGAGGCAACTTCAAACGAGACAGCATAACACACGTCCTTCTTAGTTCTCAGAGTCCTTCTGAATATGCTGATAGGTATAATTATCACAAACGTCCTTCCCCAGCTACCGCTGCTGAATATGGAAAAAAGTAGGATCAATTCAGATCCACATTTTAACCCCCAAATACATATTATTTTTTGATGTAACATATTTAAATAGAATAGCCCATTTTTGTCTTCTGTAATTTTTCAGGAAAACAATTAAGATCTATTTCTGCATGCTTTTCCTATTCTCATGTTTTAAGAAACAAATCTCAACTTCTAGTTTCATGTCACAAGCTACTAAGTCTGGAAATTTTAGATTTCAAATATCATATTGAAGTAAATATGCCTCTTCTTGGTTTCATTATTTTGGATAGCCTATTTAAATTAGCTTCACGTTTTGGAAATTACAGTATCTTTTACAAGGTACTCTAAACTCACCAAAGTAAGAGCATCTATGTGTTGAACAAATATTTTATATAACTATTGTGGTTACAAAAAGTCAGGATTTCTATTTTCTAATAGTCTATAACAGCTTCAGAAGACATAACATGGAATTAATAAGCAGTAGGAGATCTTAAACTTTGTGGTCAATTACACTCTCCAGATATGGCTCCTTCTCCAGTTATATCTCTATATATCTAGGAGTCAGGAAGTACAAAAGGTTCTGGGCTTAATGATTAGATTACAAACAATGAGTACCTTACATAAGTAGGGACTGATGCATATATAAGAGAACTTCATAACGAGATATAAAGAAATTGGACTTAATAGACTTCTACAAGAATAAAATTAAGGTATTTTTTTCTCGCAGTAGTATAAGAAATAATTGTGTGTACCTTACTGTATAATTAGCACATGTTCTTGTATGCATACAATTTTCCATGAATGCATATTTTTAAGCAGAACATTACAAAATATCTTAATTATCTATAAATTATCTATAAAAAGGATACAGAGATGTGATGTGGAAGTGTCATATATCAATCTGTTGATTTCATTGGTTAAGCAATAAAGAAACTCCTTGGCCCTGGTAGGTTAAAACATAGGTGGGAGGAGTAGACGGAAGGGGATGCTGGGAGGAAGAGGAAGTGAGCTCAGACTTGATAGCTCTCTGGAGCAGAGATGCCAGGCTCCGCTCTCCCAGGCAGCTCCGACCCAGGATGGATGGAGGCTAGAATCTTCCTGGTAAGTGCACCTTGGGGTGCTTACACACATTACTAGAAATGGGCTAGTCCAGGTGCGAGAATTAGCCTGTAAGGGCTAGAGTTCATGGGCCCAGCAGTTCTTTAAATGAATATAGTTTGTGTGTTGTTATTTCGGGCATAAGCTAGCAGGCGGCCGGGGTACTGGGGATGCAGCCCCGCCACACTTATTTCAACATAGATGTATATTATTCATACCATAAATAACCCACATAAAAACCATTTCTGAGATATTAAAATAAAAACCAAAGCCAAGTGAATTAATTGATTAATCAAATATGTGTTTTCATTGTAATTTTTTATTATTCATAACCTTCTATATGACTTTTCTAATCTTGATTTAAACTAAATTTCAATTTTTAATACATATATTTTCAATACTAAATACGTTTTCTGATGATTTATAAGAGTCATGTCAATTTATAGGGCTTGACATTTTGGTAGTAATTTCCTTTCCCTTGGATTTCATTCAAGTGACTCCTACCTTCCAAGTTATAGGATCAGCTACTAGCAACTTAGTCATTTTTGAATGCTTCTTTTCTAACCAGGCTGGCTGCAAACAGCAAACGTGCCTGCAAACAGACCTTCATTGCCGCCATTAGTTATGGGACCTCATCTTCTAAGGGAAGCATCCCATGATTCTATGAGTTGGTGAATTTTCGACTTCTCTACCAGCTAACAACCCTATGGCCACAGACTGCAAACTTCCTCATTGTATTTATGGTAATAGTTTAGATCACACCCATTCCTACCTCCTTGGATCTAATTCTCAACTGGACCCACATTTAGGGATGGAAGAACAGAGAGTGTTAAGACATCAAATTACACACAAATTGAAGAGAATAATACTATTACTATTAGCAGATATAAAAAAATACAAATATCATATGCTCTCTGACCCAAGCCTTATAACATCACAGAAGCATAGTTTCTAGATAAAGATAGCAGTGGAATAATTAAAATAGAAATACAGGTTTAGAGTTTGTTGTGGGTTTTTTGTTGTTGTTGTGTTTATTTTTTCTTTCTTCCTTTTTTTCTCCCTCCCTTCCTTTATTTCTTTTGAGATTGGGTCTTACTATGTAGACATGGCTGGCCTGGCACTCACTTTGTAGAATAGATGGGCCTAAAATTCACAAAGATTTACCTGCCTCCACCTCCCAAGTGCTTTAATTATTGCATACATCACCATATCTGGACAGATTTAGTTTTCCAAGAAAAATACATGTGGACCCAGAAAATGGTAAACAGCTATGTCCAGAAACAAAAATTAATGAGTGTGTGTTGGGAGGGGGAGAAGTAACGGAAGAAGTCTTAAAAAAAAAAAATTAAGTCTTTTTTATTTTAAAGTTTTTTTTTTTCAATTTATATACCAACCATAGTAGTCTTAGAAAAACTTATAAAGAATAAGATAATTGTTAAAGTGACAACAAAAGCAAACGTTTATTTCAATCTGAATGGGAGAGTTGCGAGATATAACATTACAATACACATTACGATTAAGCCAGACTAGGGAGTTAATGGGGTTGGAAAGGATTGGGAGAGAAACTGGAGAAGCATTCAGTTCAGGGAAAGAATGTACACTGGTGAAATCAGTGTCATCCCCTGGCTCTCTGAATCAAGGGCTGGAGAAATACTTACAAATTAAGAAGTTAGTTATAAGCCTCTGTTTACTGTTCTTTTTGTTTGTTTGTTTGTGGTCTTTAACTAGCTGTGAAGCTTAGGTTGGCTTCAAATTCATCCCCCACCAGCTCCATCCAATCAAGTTATGGAATGACAAGCCTGAACCACTTCATCTAGCTAGCTGTGTTATCACATGCATCAAATGGGAAGAACACATAGAACTCAAAGATGAAATAATGAAGGTTAGCTAAACATTTTGATATACCGAGTCTCCAAACATCATTTAAAGGTTTGGGTTCATTTCTTAGGCAAGAAAACATGTCTTTAAAAGCAGCAGAGTGGAATCTTTGAAATAAATATAATTCAAGGGAAAGTATGAGTAGAAAAAGGGGAAGAGACATGGTGGGAATTTTCCATCAATCAATATAGAAGGCATAGAAGCTTACAGAAGGGTCTGTGTCTACCAGCCATTTATGAGGAGCTGTTTAGGGAGCACAGGTTCAACTGAATGGATAACACAAGGATGATGAGTTTTAAGAGCCAGGGTGACTGCATAGTCCATGCAGGGCCTCTGACACAGTGATTACCAGGGGGAGGCTTTAAAAATGCAGGTAGCAAGAAGAAAACACTTTCATGAGCTTGAAGTAAGGTAGTGATTATGAAGTCAGGTCATAGGTAATCCTCATCCTCCAGAAAAAGTAAGCACCCTTCCATCTCTCCCAGCACCAGTGTCTGTGAGTATATAAGACCCTTGTTCATTTTTAAAGAAAAAGTTAAAAGCCATCAGGGTAACTTCCTCCTAATCAGGGAAACAAGAAAACAGGCTTTTATCTGACAAGGTGCAAGGGAGAAGCTTCTAGCCAGGCAGGACTCTCTTCCCAAATAGCACTCCTATATGCAGGACTCTTGGGACTCAAAATGCCCATGGCTTAGGCTGAAATACAGAGAGAGAGAGAGAGAGAGAGAGAGAGAGAGAGAGAGAGAGAGAGAGAGAGAGAGAGAGAGAGA
>NW_026067903.1:16935580-17002027 GCF_014885135.2 Alexandromys fortis | reverse complement strand
ATATATATATATATCACACACACACACACACACATATATATATATATATGGGTGCATGTTGGAACTTAATATAATAAGCCTTTTAATCAACAAAGGGGAGGAAGAATTCAAAGGCTTCTAAGGTTCCCTTGTTCTATATTACAAGCAACTTCAGAGGCATCCTGTAAAGTGAACAATTACCACTTTTCACATGGGTGTGCCCACTTCAGAATGGCCCATGGATGTATATACAAGGGTCCTGTCTTTAAAACAACTTTCACCTACAGCTTTTCACATGTATGTTTTCCTTGACAAACAACAACAAATCCTTACTTATTTTCTTATCAGCCAAGTAACCTCATTAAATTGAGAAGCAGTGCTGAGCTATCCTCTCTAGATGGTTTAATGGAAATTTACTTCTTACTCAACATACAGGTATATAGGTTTTTAATCTACTTTTTTTGTCTTATACTAAAGAGGGGCACGGCACTTTGATTTCACAACAACCTGTTTAATAATTATGATTAGCCTTCTTGTATACAGACTGACCCACTTTAATGGTGTTATTTGAGAGATTTAAATTTAAATTAATGGAAACACAGATTTGTGAACTCTTTGGCTTCAGCGTCTCAAGGGCACACATGTGAGACTTACACTGTTCAATAAAGCAGCCAGAAGTCCAAATTATGGTGTGTTATAAATGAAATATTCATGACTTACCATACAAAGAAGAATACACACTGTCTCCTTCACAGCTATTACCGACATGCCATAATGCTATCTAATGTTAGGCTAGGCTTTATTTTGACTTTTTAGTATGGCTACAGAGATTTTAAAAGTGCACACACATGGCTTCAACTGTCTTTTCATCAGGAAGCATTCATCTATATATTAAAAATTACAAGAGACTGTTACAGTCCAAAAATTTCACTACCCTGATAACTCTACACTTGTTTTAATATTTATCATAAATAAAAAACAAATAATAATATGAAACATATTAGAATTACCTGATAGTATCATTGCAATTATTTTGAGGTTAGGATAATACAAAACAAAATAGAAAGTAAGACTAATCACGGTTTTTGAACAGTCTACTGCTATTTCCACTAAATGTAAGTCAAATACGCCTTTTTCTCCCCAACTTGTTTTTGGTCATGGTGTTTTGTGACAGCCATAGAAACCATAATTATGTGATTTCATTTTTCCTATTTTAAGTTTTATAACTAATAATGCAAAAATGATTTGTAGTATAATCTTCTGAAGATCTACTGTTTAATCCCAAGAAATAAACATCTCATAGACTACAAAGATTAGTAATAAGAAAGTTTAAACAATGCCTAACAAGGGCTATGTTAGTCCAACCAAATGCTTTTCTTCAGAGATTGCAGAAGTCACTTATAAATTCCCTGTGATTGACATCTAATTTAACAAGGACAGTGACTATAACCAAGACCATCAGTTACAACTAAGTTTGCAGGAATATAAAGTTTCCTAATAAGGAAACAATTGTTTCACTCACTTACATTTAGACGGCACTATGATACACTATTACTGACTGCATCTAGATCAAAATTAGTACTTGCTCATCAATCATACAAAAGCTTTAACAAAAATGATCTATGTAAATACATGTTATATGTCTTGTACTTACTTTTGAAAGATTTCAAGAAATCTGAAAATTTTTTACAAAATAAAATTTAACATAATTTATCTAAAAAGTAGGTTAATTTAAAAGGGCTAAAGATAAGGTTTCTTTTGTGTCTTTTGTTTTTGTTTTTGTTTTTGTTTTTTGATTTTTTGAGATAGGGTTTCTCCATAGCTTTTTCGGTTCCTGTCCTGGAACTAGCTCTTCTAGATCAGGCTGGCCTCAAACTCACAGAGATCCACCTGCCTCTGTCTCCCAAGTGCTGGAATTAAAGGCGTGTGCCAGCACTACCCGGCTAAGGGTTTTTTTGTTTGTTTGTTTGTTTTTTGTTTGTTTGTTTTTCAAGACAGGGTTTCTCTGTAGCTTTGGACCCTGTCCTGGAACTAGCTCTTGTAGACCAGGCTGACTTCGAACTCACAGAGATCCTCCTGCATCTGCCTCCCAAGTGCTGGGAATAAATGCGTGTGCCACCACCGCCCAGTAAGATAAGGTTTATATCAAAAGAATTTTTATTTTGACTTTATGAAAAATTATTATGAGATCTAAAAATATTATTTATTGCCACTCTTAATGGGGAAACAATATTCAACCCTTCCAATAACTCACTATCCTATGGCTTTATCAGCATACTGAAGGCTCCTTGAATCACAGAAACACTAAACTGAACAGAAACAAAAAGAGAAGCAGCAGCCAGAAGCATTGACAAGTTACATCAAACCATTTGCAACAACATTCATAGAAATATGCATATGTGTGCTTCGCACAGGTCCACATACACATATCCCTACACGGATGCGTACTGAGGGAGGAAAATGAAGACAGCAAGAAAGTTGGCATGAGTGGAGAAGTCTATGAGACTCACATGAAACAAAACGGAGTGGTTTTTTTAAAAAAAAGTCACTGTACAAATGATAAGAAATTCAGAAATTCTTTATTTTATACCTTTCTCGTTCTGGTGAATGCAAACTAGTGTCTGGTCTCAAGCAGTTGGTACTAGCACTCTTAGCCCTGGCAAGGGAGGGCTGCAGCTCGCTAGTGCCAGGGCATTACATCCAGGGGGAGAAGAGAAAGACAAAGGAAAGAAAGGAAGACCACGTTAGAGAGGAAAGCATAAAATAACGTTCTCATTACACAGAATGTCGAATCACTGCGATTCAGTTCATAAGGGTGTGAGAGAGCCACGGGATGACAGTGTAGACTTTTGTTTAGAAAGTAAACAAATATTATGCTTAAATTGCGTTGCATAATTTTTTTAAAAAAAAAAGAAAAGAATCTCAGACTGAAATATGACACCAAATCACACCTACTTATGAAAAAAAAAACAAATTGGATACAGGAAGCATTTAAAACAAAATGCCTAAAACTTTATTACCAAGGACAGATGCCACACCAAAACAAAATGAAGGACATCGTAGGAGAAATAACTGTACAGCTGTACTAGTTTGGTTCCCAGCACTAGACAAGGGGCGTGAGAGTGAGTCTTCACTCCCCGATGCTCTGACCTAACAGACAGCACTCTCGAATTACAGCAATCAGGCTGAAGGGGAATGTCCTGTCTAGTCACTGATCTGGTCCACGTGTGTGCAGGCACGTCTGTGCTTCGCAAATCAAAGTCACACAAATAAAAGGAAACGAAATTAATCACCACAATTGCAACCAACAAGGAAATGGTAAGTAAGCAGAATTCTGCCTTCTGAATTGTGTTTCGCTTAGGTAGCTGTTTTAGAATATATGTTTATAATTAAATCAGGATTAGACAGTCTTAATGAAAGACAGCTTCCTGGACGATTAACTCGAAGCCTAAGGTAAACAACACATGAGAACGTCACTTTTCTGTTTTTGTTGGCCGGGGTTGGGGGTTATAGTTCAAGCAGAGCACGTTGCACTGCCTCTTACCTGCTGAACCAACGACAGTTGTTCTGTAACAAAGGCATCTTGGGTGGTAAAGATTTAGAGTGCCTAACACAATGTCTGGAACATGGCAACACAAACATGCAGGAAAACAAACAAAAAAAATATGAAATAAACTTAACTACGGCATTAGGGAAGCAGGAGGCCTGACAAAAGCTGGGTCAAAGGGGTTCTGCTAGTTTTCATAGAGAAGTCACAATAGTTATTTCAAGGAAGGCTCAGAATTAATAAAATATAAAGTGACATGTTATTTCACGTTACTTTAATTTATAATTGAATCATCTTATTTGGGAAAATATCTGATAGATTCTATGAACTACAAAACCAATGCTAAAGCCTTTCTAATCCCTGGCCAAATATATACTGCCTATGTGAAGCAGAACAGCTCAGTGTTGAAACTACAAACGCACTAATAGATGTCATTTCGGAGTTAAAATAAGACTACAGGAAACCGCGATTGAAAAGCATAGATTTAACCAGGAAACACTGATGCAGGGAATTAATGCCAAATAATGCACTAATTGGTATTAAGTGGCAGAAACAAGGCCCAAATTTGCCCAAGTTTGTACAAAACCTGTCAGGCAGCTGCACTATCCTCTAAGGGGCAAGGTAAATCCAGTTAATTAATGGTTTTTTATTGATAATCTAGTAATGTTAACTACAAAACTGCACCATCCATTTCAGTTAATACTAAAGCATGACAAATGGAGGGAAGATGTATTTACCAAAGTCCCTAAATTCTAACAGTCTCCCGGTATAACCATGATGGCACTAATGGGCATCTCAGAGGAAATTTTTTGAAGCCTCAATTTAACGACGTCTTAAGAGTATTTTTTACAGTCATACTAGGGAAAGCAATATTGAGATGTTCAACCTCCTTAAAACTCTATTCTTGCCATCTCCTGCCCGTGGGAAAGACACTTTAATGACAGTTTTCTATAAAAATTTTCAAAGGTCTTGCTTATTTATTTTCATGAACTTGGTAATAGAGATCTACATGAAGTCAGAAGCCAAAAGGAAAATGACATAAAATTTGACGTCTAAACATCTTGACTTTGCAACCTACTGATTGAAATCTAGAAAATGCAGGTCAAGACCTTAAGTTGATTTCTACATAAACCAAATGGAAGAAATATCCTCAGTGAGGCAGGGTGCTGTACGAAATAAATGGATAGCATTTATGAAGGATCTAAGACATGCTAAGGCAGGTACAGCATTTCCGGCACAATACGCCACCTGAGAACTTTCACGTTAACAATGTGATTTATGACAGTTTGTTATAAATTGATTAATATGAGATAGGTGCTTTAATACTTAAGTTTTTGAAAATATGCACCATGATTTTAATTTGCAGTTTCCAGTCTCGTCTTAGCTTACAAACTATTGTTAGTACAAATGCTTCCGAGAATTGTTAGATTCTCTGAAATAAGATTACAGTAAATTTAGTATGTTTTATTTTGAAAGTGCTATTTAACAATTTGGCCATAGAAAGGTATTCTTAATAAATTTCTAAAATTTATATGAAATAAATCTATATGGTATATCCACACAAAAATGAGCTTCTGTTTGTATATATCTTTATACAAATATGTAAAATAATTTTAAAATGCATAGGTACAAAAAGAGGAGATAATTAAATACACATGCTTGTACATATATTTGAATTCAGGTTTTTCTCTGCCTTTAGAAATTTTGCAATAAGTATTAAGGGGTAGAAGGAAGGGAAATTTTTGAAAACTCTAGAATAAAAATGTAAGCATAACAATACAGCTGCAATAAAAAAATGCAGTCGACAGTTTTACTGGGACCAACAGTACCATTATAAAAATAAGAGGCAGAGAAGTCTCTGTAACTGCTTCTTCTCATCTCTACATTTGAATAAAAATGCTAGCATTTCTACATCTGTGGAGGTATCAGTCAATGGGCTTGATCAGTCTCAGATTGACATTTATTAAATTTTCAAATATATTCATGAAGATGACTGACTACCTATATGAAGACCTCTAAAATCATTAGTTGATCCTATCCGTTAAACAATAAAGATACATGGAATTTGGAATAATTTGTGAAACGTTTGTATTAAAAACGAGATTATATTAAATGATGCAACTAGAGGCATGCCATTTTTCAAAGTCCTGTTACTTCACTTTGATAAGTACAAGATAAAAAATGAAGAGACACCATTTTATTTAGACTGGTGTACATCCAGGCACAAATTAGATCCATAAATAGAAAAGTATGTATGAATCTTTTCTCCTTTCTTAAGAAAGGAAATAGACAGCAGTAGAAGAAATTGTACAGAACTTGTAAATAATTCATTGCTGTTTAGAAACATTTGCTGGGAGCCTGAGGGGTTTAGTGTAATAAATGATTTGAGGTAATTAAAAACCTTCATGATTTTCTACTTTAACATCAGTTGATACATAGAATTAACAATTTCCTCACTTATCCTGTGGCCCTACAAAATAAACTGAATAATGATTAGCGGCTGGATAATTTTATAAGAGTACTTTTCCAATAATTCTTGCTAGCCCAGTCATGATCACATATTCAATCAGAACCATGTGTCCTGCAGGAATACAATGAATCCTAAAATTCTCTCTGTATTGCAGGTGAGGCCTTTGTACTTCTTTCCTTTGGGTTTTTCACACTTGGGAGAATCTGTGCTCTTTTCACTCATCTGCTTCTCAACATTCAGTTGGCTACAAACTGACAGCAAGGATTAGCTAGCTAGACTCTACTAGTAATCGTTAAAGAGTTATTTTTATCAGATTTGAAATTCAAGATACAAGCCTAACATTTTGCATCATGCTTTACGCAAAGGAGTATACCATCCTCTTTCTCCTCTAAGTAACTTTAAGAGGTACTACCTGTACGTATGCATGTCCTCATGAGGAAGTGTGTTTTTCAGCATTTCTTAACTAGTAGGGGCAGGGGCATTATGGAACCTGAAGCCAAGCAATTAAAAATGAACTGAAAACATTTAAATAAAAATAGACAGAAAAAGAGAACATAAAGGATAACAAGTTCCAAAAGGAAGCATTTGAAAGGCTAAAGCAACAAAACCACAATCATGAACACAGTAAACCTGCCACGCACGGGAGAACAGAGCTTTTGTGACTAGACAGGTCTTTAAGTCCGCGTGTGAAGAGGCGGAGCTCACAATGGGCATTTGCAATCAGAATTGTAGAAACTGGTTCCTCGTTTTTTTATGGGTGTGAAAATATTTCCAACGAGGCTCACCAGTCTTGATTTTTTTTAACATACTCACGTCGAAGTGGTCTGCTTTGATTAAAATGTTTTTGAAATCTTTGCCTAACCTCCATATGAAATAATGTCGCTTTTGAATGGTTGGGGAATTCTACGGTGTAGGAATAATACTGCCAAAGGAGAGACGGAATAGCAGAATGGGAAGCGAATCATCACACACAGTCAGCATCACCAAATCCTTGTATTTACCTGGTCGTGTGAAGGCATTCTGCACTTCGTCCTCGTTTTGCTCTGGGCAGCATGAGAAGCTCACTGCACAGACAGGATGGGTGGTGGGTGAGACAGATAAATCATGAGGCATTAAATGACATGGGTTGTGCCAATGGTATGCCAATGAAAACATGAAAAGGGGGAGAAACCAGATCGTCTGCACTAGCGTACTTGCTTGAGAGGTTAAACAAAAAAATAAACATGACAGCGTTAAAAAATTCAAACAATAGAGTAACAAACATTATGGTTGACGTCCTAATGGCTGCTGACTGACTACTTAGTGGTTCAAAACAATTTTATGAAACAATAAAAAGGTTAGAAAAACAGCCTTTTCCCCAAAAAGTATAGGAACACATTTGCCAATACAGTTATTTCAGTAACTAAAATGCATAAGTTTGACCTTTCAGATATTAATGGAAAATAATTGGTTTTATTTCTTTTTTAGAAACTTAGCAACATGTTCATTTCCTAGTCATTAGTAGCCACTCAGAATGTGTATCGTATTATTTTTTTTTCTTAAGTAGGGTTTTTATTCTATAATCAAATTGTTTTAAATATGTTGGTTTCCTTAGCCATGTAGCCTATTGCTGATTGTAATCCCACTACTATTCACTGGGACCCAGAATCGAGTTGGCTATGCAGGACCCACTCACTCATTCAACTGAGCAGTAAGAAATACTATTCCTTAGAGCAATTCTGTCCCCCAGTCTCCAACGTGATTCACACTTGAAGGTCACAGCAGCACTTCCCATAGGAACTTAAGATGCTCAGCTTGGGTTTTGTGTCCTTGAGTCCTTCACATCTGTCATTCAACACCACTCTCCTCGCTCTAGCCCTCCCTGCACTTTCCTCCACTTCAAAACACCAGAAGAGAACATTCACCAAGGTGAGTTTCATTCCACTTTAACTCCAATCCTGCACTACCCCTAGGCTAATCCAGCACATCCATGTGGTTACTTTGATGAGAATGTCTGTGGGCATGAAGAAAAATACGTTTATTATATAGATTCCAACTAACAATTTCCACAGGTTATTTGTTCATTAATAAGTGAAGAACTAATAATGTACACAGCCATACAATAATCTATCTGCATATGTAGTATTTCACAGAGGCCTATGAGAAGACACGTTGTAAGAAAGTGGTATATAACAAAACATTATTGACGTTTTCAGAGTCTGCATTGAAAACAACCTTTAAGATGACCATTATCAAAAACATATGAATTAGATAAACAATGTCACTTTTATAATTACAAAAAAATACAACAATCCAAATGGTACCCTTGGAGAAAAGTTATTCAAAATTGTTCACGTAGCCTTTCTTCTAAAATTTAGGTCAAAATCCAAGTCAATGAAATGTCACAACTAGATAAGCATGACTAAGAAAATATGGATATTAGTATAACCTTGACTGAATAACTTTGAGATTTGCATATGTTTATCAAAACTGTTGGAGAGTTCAGTTTTGAATGATGCAACTTAACTCTTTCATATATTATCCTGCAATATTTGTATATGTTAAAAACAGAACATAGAAAGATTACAGTATTCTGATTATACTTTAGAAAAGTACCTGTCTTGTTCCGATGAATACTGACTTTCCATATGTCTGGATCTGTGATCGACTGGACTTCGGGAGGCATCATGGTGTCTGGTTGGAGAACGTGACCTTCGTGTTGGATGAATTTCATCTAAGCTCCTAGAATATTCCACAAAAAATTCACGTGACAAAGTATTTTCCCAAGCTATCAACAGACTAAAGGGGTAAAAAATGGGACTGTAACTGGCTAACAAATGGCCTGCTCTAAAGATGCTAACCTAACACTGAAGCCAATCTTACTCAATGAAAGAAGAGAACAGACTCTCAGTTTTGCCTGTGTTGCATCTTTCCAACCTGGTTTTATATCTTTGTATAAAAAGGCCCATGATTTATCTGTATAATTACAGCTTCAGAGGTCTGTTCAGAGTCAGATGAAATAGAAAATACACACACACACACACAGAGAGAGAGAGAGAGAGAGAGAGAGAGAGAGAGAGAGAGAGAGACTTCCAGCACTTAAACCACTTCAAAGAGATAATACTGTATAACTTTATAATAGATTCTCCTTTCAGAAAACTGCTGTTGTTCATTTTTTTTCTTTCAGTATTAAACTTTTTGAACCCATGTGGGATGAGCTAGGTCTCTGCTAACAAACAGCAAAATTCCTTAACTTGATTGGCTAAACCATCATTTCATTGCAGTTACTGATCTAGAGTAAAATCCACTGGAATATAAAAAAAGAAAGAGCTGTCGAGGACTTTAACCTGCTCCCCACCTACCTCTGTAATGGCACATTTGGTAAACGTGAACGCGGCCTTCCCTGATCATCGCCGCGATGAGGAGACACCGAACGTGAGCGGTGATGAGTGGCTCTTTGCTGCTCTGGCACTGTTAATGTTGTGGCTTTACTGTCTCTAGCACTAGATCTATAACCCACTGACAAAAGTATATGGGAAAAAAAAGACTTGTTAGGACTTTGTATGGCATAAATTAACATGGAAATGATGAAATTATATCCAAGCAGCCACCAACCTTCTAGTGTTAAACGCCATGCAATCAGTATTATTAGTCTTACTGCCCAAAGCTTTGCGTCTACATACACAAAGTGTAAGCTAAGACATGCAGAAGAACACGTTACAGTTAGGCTCAAAGCTACCATGAAGATACTAAACAGTAACATGACGGTCTAAGCCTCAGACATTATGATGAATTGGCGCACAATTCTAATTAAAGAAAAAAAAACGAATGAGTTAGTGACTTTTCAGCAACATAAACAAAGCAGCTAGAGAACTAGAGTCAATACACAAGCCAATGATTAGATCTGCTGTTTCTTCTAATTTAATTAATTTTAGTTCTTCTTTCTTTGCTTTTGTGTGTAGTATATATTTTTGTGTGCTTCTGTGCCTGTTTATGTGTGTATGTGTGTGTATGTGCAGCTGCCCATGTATGAGTATATGTGGGCACGGAAAGGCCAGAGGTCATCATGAAATATCTTCCGCTACTGTGATTCACCTTATTGAGAAAAGGCATCTCACTGACCCTGGAGACTATCTATTCTCTTTGGCTGCCTAGCCAGTGAGCTCCACGGATCCTCCTGTCTGCACTGTCTCAGCGTTATGTTCACAGCACATGCCACCATGACAGTCTGGGCTTGTGCTGCAAACTTTACAGACTCAGTCATCCCTCCAACCCCTGAATTGTTCTAAAGGATCAACCACTTAGTCGTATTACAAATGCAGTCATCACAAAAGCATTCTAACCATTTTAATTGGCTATAAAAACATCCCACACTCATTTTAATGAACAAAGAAGAGCAGTTGCTCTTTGCTATGACAAACACTGGTTGTGAGGTTTGCAGCCAATAAATACAAATTTCAAAGGAACATAGTGTATGAGCGGAGACCCTGGTGATAATGAAACAGAGACTGTTAGACTTCGAAGTCATCAAACCTATCTAGGATATGTAAAACTAGCCCTTCGTTGTGTTTATGAACCATTGTTAAATGAACACATTTAACCCCACTGCACAGAAACACCAATTGTGATGTATTCTGGATAAAAAATATCTGTGTAATTTCTGGTTTGATTCAGACGGAAAAGTCTGAAATCCATGAAAACAGCTCACAATTTAAAAGTGGTATATTTTTATGCTTTTATGATGTCATTAATTTTCATTAGTGCAAAGAAAATAAAAAAACAATGTGCGGTGAAAAGACATGATACTTTAATTTATGCCTGCATAGTCATTATATGAATCATAAACATTTTAAAGTATGATTCTATATTTAAAGTTACTATATCTATATATCCACTTATATTAAAGTTTACCTACATTAATAATTATTTATAATTTAATTTTAATTGTAGTATAGTCATATTAGTTATATAAAATAATATATAGATTAATCGTCATATCTTGCTTAATTTATGTTTTTGAATCCTTGGTTTTAAATTATTGGCTGCACACAGTCTTAAGTGATGAGTTAAATAAAAAAGAGGCAGTTAACTCGCATCTTAATTTTTTCATTTGTTCAGTTATAAATTAGAGATTTTATTTTCATTTCCTGAACTGGCTAAGATGCTCCAAATGTGGAGGATGCCAGCCTTTGAATAACAGCATTTTGCATATGGGTTTCATTCTTCTTAAGCAGTTGAAACTACTTAGTTTACAAAACCATAGGATTACGTGCTGTCGGGCCATGATTGTAGTAGCTATTAAGTACATGAGGAATGAGGAAGTATGAGACTTGGTTGTTGTAGAACATTGTGAATGAAGCTCTCAAGCTTTCTCAGGCCACCTACAATCAGCAACTCCCTTCTGTCTTCACACAGGATGTTAGAAATGCAAGAGCAAGTTCATAGTCACCCAGAAGTACCAGGACCACATTGTGCTCATTAACTTAATCCCCTCTCTTCATGCTCATTTGTCTACATTTTATCATTGCTTCATCTTTCTTCTACTTAAAACTATTATGTGTATTGATTCATTATGTACACATCTTTACTAAATTATATTTGTTCCGTGTATCTTTAGAGGGTCCCTGTATCTTTATACTGGATCAAAGAAGTAGATGTCTTGAATTTTTAGGAAATTGATGATTCTGCTCACTAGTTAATAAAATGAGATCTGAAACATAAACTGTTACTTATTGGTTATATAAATTTTTATCTCTCAGGCTGTGGTCATTTAATTTACAGAGCTAGATACTGTGGAACACAATTTGAAGCATCAGATTTCTATAATTAAGATTCTATGTGTTACCAAACACTAGGGCAACTATAATACACTTGAGTAGTGGACAGAGGTATATTTATAATTCAGTGTTTTATACAAGGTGTCCGAGTCATAATCTCACAAGTAGTGAGTTCATCACCCATGCTGACTTCTCAGGAGCCGATGTACGATGGACAGGTTTATCTAAGAGAAAGGAAAAGGAGCCCACCACTTGAATAAATGTTTTTAGTTGGCTATTCGTTAATCCTCTACTGCCTCATTTTAAAAAATGAGAAAGGTGAGTATAACATGGGAAACATCCATAGTAGCAAATTGTATTTACGTAAGTTTGTCATAACTTTAAGGCTGACCAACCTTAGTAAATATTAGATTACTTTCTTACCAGCAATACTCTCATTCATATGAATTTAAATGTGTCAATAGCTTTAAATTTATAATCATTTTAGCAATTCGATTTCATTCAATTTTACGATTTTCTATTCTGTGAAATAGTGTTTTAAGAATGTGCACAATTATTATGATCTTTTAAAAAATAAAATCTGCAAATGGAAAATGTTACTCACTATTATACAAAACTATTCATTCATAATCTAGTCTAAGTCATAGACCTTTTTAATGTAACAATATTCTCTTTTCCCACATAAGTACCTTCTTTGAAAGATAGATAGCAAATATTTGATTTTAGAAAATCCTCTGTATTTTAATGATATCTTGAATGAAGTTCTATGCATCTTTCCAAAAGCATAAACTCTCTCCCTTAGTGCTGATTGTACCAATTTTATTAAGACCTCCCTCCTTGAACTAAGTGCACCCGGCAGCAGACGTTGCATAAACAAAGGGCACACGTGCCTGTACTGTCCTAACCAACTACCTTTCATTCCTATAGGCTGAAATCTCTCTTTCCATTCTTAGTTGAACTGCCTGCTCCCCCTTAGTAAACAGAGGGAATTGAACAGGACTAATGCAAAGAACGTAAGTGTTCCTTGATTTTAAGTGCTTTTCTGACAACTCAGAGGGGAAAACGTGAATCTACATTTTCACATTTTACAAAACTTTGGCCAACTTATACAAAGACAAGAAGACAAACACTTCAAAGGAATGGCGACTCTTTCTAGCGCGTTGTCTTACTTCGAAACACACACACACACACACACACACGTATAAGTAGTGAGCACACCACAAAAGCAATAAAAGCTACAGCCATGCCACATGCAATTTTAAACCCTGCCATGCACCTTTCTCAGTATATTCCATGGAAGGCTATGGTATTTTGAGAAATGGGGGGGGGAGGAAAATCATAGAAATACAATATAAAACACAAGAGAATGGAATTGGATGTAATAAAATTAACAATATCCTTTCATAATGAAATCCACATTTCCACAATGCTCAGAGTATTGTGAAATCGTGGTTTCTGTTTATCCTACGTAGGCATACTTTTACGGGGGAACCTGACTATGTCAATTAAGTAGAGTGTGAATTCGGAGATGCTCGTCCATTTTAAACATTGTTAACAATTTGAAACTCAAGTCACCATGGAATAACAAAACACTGATGTTTCTGCACTAACGACCTCCAGCTCAGCATCCGGAAGGAGCCTGGAAGTGGGCAGCGGAATCAAGCGGACAGAGAGAAGCAGAGCCATGCTCTTCACCACGCACCTGGAGGCACTACTCCAATACCATCATCAACCTCATAATCTGAGATGTCACTATCACTGATTCGCTGAGATCCTGCACAACAGTAAGGCAAACAGAGACCTCTGTGTCTGCTCGGTTTACGACATGCAAAGGACATAGTTGAACAAGAATAATTCAAAGTAAACACTGGTCTGGTTTGTCGAGAAACATGTTTGCTTTAAAAAAAAAAAAACAATAGCTTTTAGAATTTCCTCCAAGCGAAATTCACTGAAGGGCTCTTATGGAATATAATTTGATTCATGTCCTTCTTTATTTTAAATGCTGCACTGACAGCGTATAATGAAGTGCCTACAATTTTGCCCTGTAGGGAGAAGACTGAGGCTGAGGGCACAGCCTCAAAGACCTACCTTGTCTGCCATCTGGCACACCTCAGGATGCTTCAAAAGCATCAAGCCCATTGTTAAAACATATGTTTGTTAGCCATGCTACTGGTGAATATTAATTTTGAGTAAATTATTGGTCAGGGAACTACTGACATATTATATTCAACAAAAAGGCAAAAACCTGAATCAAGGTGACCAAAACAATGCTTCTAAGTTTCATCTCTTGCAGCGATTATTTACGAGATAACCCAAAAATATTATAGAGGAAATGAATCTTCCTAATTACCACATGCAGAGAAATAAACTTATAATAATATCATGGCTTAAATATATAGCTTTCTTATCAATGAGATTAAAATACCATAAACATGTTAAAGCTTTTATGACTTTATATGTCGCCACCCACTACTAAAAAGAGAATCATTCCCTCAATGTTTCAAACAATGTCCAAGGAGGTCCCTGGGAGATTTTCAGCTTGCATCTCTCACTCCTTTATATTTCATATATTATTTTATTGTGGCATGTAGAAAATAGCATAGCTAAATCTCTTTTATAGAGAGATGAGCAATTCTCCACTAGTTTGCTCTACCATACAACTTTTGCAGAGCTATCTTTTTGAGCATCGTATCCCTAAGCAGAACCCAGAAACGCCATCACTGTCTGCCAACTAAAATAAGGTTCACCTACTTTGCAGCTTCTTGCTGGAGCTCTCTCCGTGGATATGCCGCCTTGGCAGAAACGGCGATGGGTGAGGCAGAGGTAGTGAGGATTCATCATGTGTCTGGAGTTTATACCAATGGGGCTCATCATCCAAAAGCGCCGTCTCCAGCTCTATGAGGATCTGAAAAGGCAGTTCTCAAATGAAACCCAAGCCGCAGGTCTCGCGACTAATAGATGTCAAAAGCCGCAGCACGCAGCTGACTTGACTCTAAACATCACCTCTCCAAGAAATTCACTCTCTTCCTCTTGGACTCTTGGCTGATCCCACACAGTAATTTCCAGCATTCGCTCCCGGAAATCTCTACGATGTACATGCGAGTAGACAAATGTTTGGTTCCATTTTGGTTCTAGAATTTTCTTTACGGTTTTGGTCCTCCTTTTACTTTTGTCGCTGAGAAATAAAGATGTTTCCAAAGTGAGCAACTGAAACCAAGGACTTGCTGCTCTCTAGTGCAGTCGTGTGTCATTTAAGTCAGGATTTCCACGCTTCTCCCTTCTTTCTCTGTATTAAGCTTATTCTTTGATAGCTTCATTCACATAGGTACGGCATTCGGTTTACTATCTGCCTCCACCCACTTACCTCATCCCATTCCCTGTAAACCTTTCCACCCAACTCCCTACATGTCCTTTTCTGAGATTTGTGACTTTTTGTTTTAGAACCTCCTGAGTTTAACCAGAGCTGCCTCTGTACCCACTGGCCTGTGCTCCCAGAGAGCAGAAAACTGAAGGGGAAACTCCACCTATCTGAAACCTTTCTGTAGCAAATAATTCACCTATGAGGAATAGAGTCCTTGAGCGCCAATCCATACCTGCCTGATGAATGATCTCCCTCCATGTGTATGTGTGTGTATGCTATATATGTATGTGTGTGTTGCGTGTTGTGTGTATATGTGTGTGTTGTGTGTAAACGTGTATGTGTTGTATGTGTGTTGTATATGTATGTGTGTTGTGCGTCTGTGTGCTCTGTGAATGCAAGTGTGTTGTATGTGTGTATGTGTGTGTGGTACATAAGTGATGTGTGAGTGGCATGTGTATCTGGCCTGTGTTTATGTGTGTGTTTGTGTGTGTCCAGTGCAGGCAAACTCAGACTCTTTGAGTTCATGATTAAAAATGTTCCATCTCACCTAGAATTTGGAGTTTTCTAACATATCTATGTATATCTTTTGCATTATTTGCATTGTTTTATTCTACAATGTTCCATGAGCCTTAGAGGCGTCATCAAGCGAGAGGAGTGCTCTGCCATTGAACTATATTTCTAGCACATCTTTTTTCCTATGTTTATTTTATAACATCAAAATCCAAAATGATCCCATGGGATATAATACTGTTATTACTTCATAGAACTAATTCCAATTATATATTCAAGCAATGGTTCTGGCTGTAGGTNATAGCTAAGGCTGAGCTGAGAACTTTCCTGAATTCAGTGACCCTAGGCCTGGGCCGGCTGTAGGTCATATATATATATGTATATATATAACATTCTTAATACATTCTTAATGTAGTGTCTCTATTAATGGGCATATTTAAAAGTACCATATTACTCTCAAGTAAAAAGTCTGAGACATTGTCTTCAGAGACAAGAAAGTTTAATTCCTACAGGGGATTACTTACTATATAATCAGAAAATACATCCCAGAAAGGAAATCCTATCTTTCTAATTAATACCGAGCCTAGTAAACTTTTCAAAAATCATTCATTACCTTCTATCGGGAAGAAAATACATTTTTACATAGGGATTTCTGGGGCGCCCATCTCCTCTAGGGGGTAGATCCGTTGCTTGCAGAACATTTACAATCAGCTGATGGCCCACCTTATCATACCACAGCTTTACCTGGGAGAGATGCACAGAGAGGTTCCGATGATGCAAAATCACGAGCTCATAGAAATTTTGCATAACTCTATTTAAAGAATGATGTTTTGACTTGAAGTGCCCTGGAATTGCAGTGATTTGAAAACACAGCCATCGAGAAGTTAACTTTTCCCTTTAGTAAGCATCTTGTGTATAACTCAAAATCTGCAAATCTGACATCTTCGGCGTGAAAATGCAACTGTAGTGGAATATTATTTTTACCAGGCAAAGATGTGTCACACTTGTTTATGCTCTACAGTATTACTTCAGCTGTGTAAAGGTGTGTTCCATTTGTTTAACTGTGTATGTTGTTTAACTATGTATGTTACTTTTTCACCGTGTCTGTCTAAGGTACCTGACTGTTCTAATAAAGAACTGAATGGCCACAGCTAGGCAGGAAAATGATAAGTGGGATTGGCAGGCAGGTAGAACAAATAGGAAAAGAAATCTAGAAAAGAGAGGAGCGAATGAGGAGAGGGGAGAAGAAAGGGACACGCCCAGGGTGAGAAGCCAGCAGATGCCAGACAGACATGAGAAGCATAGTACGCAGAAGGAAGATAGGTAAAAAGCCCCAAGGCAAAAGTAGATAAAGAAAAACAGTTAATTTAAGTTAAAAGAGAGAGCCAGAAACGAGGCTAAGATAGGCCAAGCATTCATAACTAATATTAAGTGTCTATCATGACTTGGGAGCTGGATGGTGGCCCAGAAGAAAAGTCTATATATACAAATAATCTTACTTTTTTAATTTTAGAAATATTGAAGTCATCATAATGTTTTGATTGATCAAACACAATAGTTGGTAATCATCAAAGCTTTTATTTTAGGGTTGGTACTTCTGTACTTTATAAAGAGCAGGCCAGGTAAATGGGAGCATTTGGAAGAAGGAAGGGACAAGGAGAAATTATATAATCATATTATAACACCAAAAATAGAATGAAAATGTTTAAAGAAAGTGTTTTCTAGTTCTAAGGGTAGCTGAAATACGAGTTGATTAAGATAGTCAGGGAATGTATTTACCACAGGCCCGCACTGAACCAGGAAGAGTTTGCTGTTTACTAACATTTTTCCCTGTAATAAGCTAGCTATTATGAGAGAAGGGAAAATCAAAGGGAAGGCTTAACACATAAGCGACACTTCAGATATCACGGAGTCTGAGTGACACTTCTGATAATCAGTTCTTCATGCTGCAGCCATATGGTGAAACAAAAGGTGACTCAAACTGGATCTGAACACAAAGGGCAGACAGAGTTCATGCCGGTGGCCAGAATGTGCCTCTAAACGCATGGTGCTCACTTACACTCTGTCTTTGAATCTAGAAGCTACTTCATCGCTGCAATGAACAGAACAAGGGTCTGGGGAAGCATGAATCCAACCCTCCATTTGATTTTTCATACGAACCAATTTAGGCTTTAGCTACCTTTAATGGTGTAGGTGAAGAGCCAGGGATAAGTACAATGAAAAAAAATATGTCCAAGCAGCTAAGCAATACAGGTATATGCTATTTCTTAGAAGGAGGATTTGGGAACAATAGTGACTATAAATTTATTTTTTTGACTTATCCATCAAAAGAGTATCAAGAGGGACTAGAGGAAGTCACACAGCACTAAAGATTAAAAACTCAACTGCTCGTAGAACAATCTGAAGCATGATTTCTTCTTAGTTATTAATACAAATACCTCACTTTCTATTTTTAATCTATGAGCTATTCATAGCACTTGGTCAGTTTATTTTTCCAGGTTTCTCCAGAGTAAACCCACAGAAAATATGTTGGTCACTGTTTTTGAACATCATCTGTGCTGTATGCTCACAAACAAATTCCCTAAGAAGATAATGAGATTTTTTTTAATTTAAGTTTCTTAGGTCTAGGATCATAAAGTGGTTAAGATGATTGAATGTGGCTTTCTATGAATGTATGTGACTACTGATTTACCATGGAACATTGATGTAACATAGCAAAAGTATGACTATTTTTCCAGATGCTGCCATTTACCAATGAATGTTTAGAGCAATTAGCACATTGTAAACATCCAATAAATATTTGTATGCCAATATATGTAACTAGAGGAAAAGCAGGAGAAATTTTCCCACAATGGTGAAGTGGATGATAGTGTCAAATGATTATGTATTCAGGGGAGGATCTGGAAAGCAAGGCAATTCAAAGAACAAATCCTAATGCCATTCACTGAGTATAAAAAGTACATACAGAGAGCTGCCCAGGTAGGACTTGTGGGGCATCTTTCAGAGCTCCAGGGCTGGTTGGGGAAATAACAGAGATGGAAGGCCTTTCCATCTTCTGAGATTCAAAGGAACTTGAACCTAAAATGAGAATAGAAATGAACAAGGGTTAGTGTAAGGAATACATTTTTGAACCAAAAGGTAATGATGACATAGTTAATACTATCTGGTGTGGGATTTTCTTTTCATGGGATAGCTTGAGAATGAATGCTCTTTTTCATTTAAAGTTAACTATCTACTTTAAATGATATAATAAGATACAGTATTCATTTGTTTCAGCATAAAAGATCTTATCCACATGTTTAAGGAAATTGTTCTCTATCAGCTCCGTCATAAATTACATCACTGAACAAGTTGTCTGATGTCATTACCAAGAAGATGATACCTGTTGTGTTAATGATCATCCCTGATGAACATTGCTATGAGCTGTCTCCAGGGACAAACTGATAGAATTTATGAGCCACATTTAAATTTAGATTTCAACACTCTTTTAAAAAGGGTTATATCTCTTAAATTTTATGCCACAAATGAATCACTCAAACTTCTGAGCATAGTATTTCTCATTAATTTACTGCAGTGGACCCCCTTCACTCTCACGGAAACCTCTATGGAGGCCGTTGTTGCTCTGTGCTCAGGCATATGCAGAAAAACGGGATGCTAGGAAGCGCAATTATCCTGTTAGGTTCTTGAATATTCAAAAACTCAGTAAGTGCTTCATTGAGAAATCCTGTGGAATTGCACGTTACCCACGCGATTCTTTTCTATAGTCTGTGAATGGAAGCTGTGTCTACGAAGACTAGTTGAGACTGCACTGATGTAGTTGGGTAGGAATGTTACAGGTCCAAAAGCTACCTTCCTTACCTTGTACTATCTTTAGCACCTAGAACAGCCATTCCTTGCCCTCTTCCTTGACAGAACTAACATTCTATAACTAATAGATTAAAAACCTCTGAAATCCAGTTTTAACTGCCCCAAAAGCTATGACTGCCATCATATAGCATCTTTTTTAAAAAGTAGTAGTATTGTTGCTTCAATTTGTATTTCATTGGTTAGTGTTTGAAAATCGGGCTCTTTATTGGTTGCTTGTGTGTTTTTTTTTTAAAAGAAAGCAAGCTATCTTATTTTTTTTTTACACACCAACCCTCCTCTTCTCCCAGTCCTCTCACCTTTCCTCCACTCCCCCCATCCACTCCTCAGAGAGAGCAAGGCACATTGTTTTGAGGAAGTACAGGGCTCTCCTTATTATATCTAGGCTTAGCAAAGTATCCATCCAAAGAGAATGGGTTCCAAAAAGCCAATTCAAGCAATAGGGATAAATCCTGGTGCCATTGGCATCATAACTCTATAGAAAAGCTTCCTCCATCTTGCTGTAACCACCTCTCTGATGTACCCATCTATGCATTTTAAACTTTTCATAATTTATTAACTTTCTTGGTTCTTTAAATCTATACAACTCCAGGAGAGTGCTTTCATGTTGGGACATAGGATTTGAGGTTACCTAAATTTGTGTTCCTTAGCCATGTTCACTAAAAATGGCCCCAGAATAAACTATCTCCCATTCCCTGTAAGAAGACACCAGTGTGTTTTTGTGTCAGTCACTCCAAAATGAGGACTCAATGAGGCCAATTCCATCATTTTTGCCCTGAAAAGGAAACTTTTAATTACATGGAATACAGCTATAAAATGTAATTTCTCTTTAATCAGGTTTCTTTAGTCTAATTCCACTAACCATTTTAGGTCTTAGAATATGTCTCTTAAGATAATGCTAGCTTATAAAATGAGTTTATTTTAAATTTTATCTAGACTATTATTATTTATGGTACTTTATCCATGTATTTCTTAGTATTGGTCATCAGGAAGCCCAAAATTGAGTCTGGTCCCAGCTCCAACAGGTATGGGATCATGATGATAAATTAGCCACTGGTCCCTACTCCAGTATGGTCCCGTTTTTCTTCCCTTCTCACCACCAATTATCCTTAAACCAACTTAAGTTTATAGTATAAATCCTGTAATAAGACCTAAAGAATCAAGCTCCTGTTTTAATTGAATGCCAAAAAATCTCCAGATTATTAATAAAATTTCATTATCTACAAGTATCATTAACATAAAATATGATCTTATCCCATCCTGAGTGACACTACTTATTATTCAGAAAATTCTTTCACCATGGTACACTAACAGTTCTGTCACACACCGCATCAGTGACCTCTATTACACCTATGGACTTCTGATATCATGTGACACTATCATGTGGTGGTATGACAATTATTTATTATTGTGTCTCGACCAGTGAATCTCATCTTTCCTAATGCTGCAACCTTTTAGTGTAGTTTCTCATGTTGTGGTTGCTTCCAACCATAAAATTATTTTTGTTTCTGCTTCATAGCTGTAATTTCACTAGTGTTATGAATCTTAATGTTAATATGTGTGGTTTCAGAAGGTCTTAGGTGACTCCTATAAAGGGGTCATTTGACCCTCCAATGGATCTTGACTCACAGGTTGAGAACCACTAGTCTAAACTGTTTCTGAAATTGCTCATCAAGCAATCTGAATATTTCACTATAACTATCATCTATCTATCTATCTATCTATCTATCTATCTATCTATCTACCTACCTACCTACCTACCTACCTACCTACCTACCTACCTACCTATGTTTTGTTTTCTTGTGACAGATTCTCACCACGTAGCACAGGCTAGTCTTAAACCTGCAACTTCCTGCCTCTGCCATTCAAGATATGACATTTTAAACCTGTGTCATAACACCCAGCCCACAATATTTTTTTCTGTACAGTTTGCAGCTTTACTCCTAGTAACTGTGCAATGCCAGAATCAGGCCTCTGCTCTGGTCTTGGCTCACAGTCACAAAAGGGCATCAGGTGCCAGGATTTCTTACCAGAAGAGCTAGTTAACATCAAAGGGGGTATTGGTTCTATCCATATGCTCCCCCCTCTCTTTTTTGTATCTTGACCAGAAATCAGAGGGCCTGGCTGCAAGCTCTTCGTCTTGAGACCTCCATCCTCAGAAAGTTGTAAGAACAGAACCCACTCTCCCCAACTTCTGCCATGTTCTGACACTGGCTTATGTCCCTGCTTTGCCATCTGCCTCTGCTACTGGGGTCTCAACTCTCCGTAATGCTCTCACCAAGCTGTGAGGTCCCTGCTGTCTCTTCATAGAGCTAGTAAGTTTTCTAATAAACTCTTTACTCCCTTGTCATCAGTCTCAGTTTCCCTCAAAACACCTGCCCCAAACATAACACTTCCAACTTCATATTATAAAGAAGGATATTGAAATGAAGATTTTGGTGTGGTCACAAAAATGAGCAGAACAAAATTCTCTGTAAAGAACCATTTTTTAGTTATTTGCAACATCTGATATTAGTGAAGACAGCCCTTTATATCAAATGACTTAGGAAAACAATCTATCTTCTTTTCTAAGTTACTTTAATATATATTAATAACAAGGAAATTCTATTACTCACTGGATTCCAGGGGAGGATGGGAACTCTCAGGGATCCGGGGGATGTCACTAAAAGAAACAGGTACAGTGAATATCCAACCAGGTATACTACCCTGCCTGAGGCAACCACAGCCCAGTTTATTTCAGTGAGGCAAAAGTCCTTTGGGGGCCTTTGGGGCATAGAAATGAAGGAGAGATACTATTTAGGTAGCTACTGATGTGTATGAATGCCAAACACCACATAAAAGAAACTGCAATAAAAAGAAGTTTTTATATCGTTTCAATAGCAAAACACTCTAACATGACAACAATCACGCTAATATTGTGGATAAGGTCACCACAATATTTTTACTACCAAAACAGCAGGTTTTGGAAATTAAAAAAAATGTTAAAGATAATATTTTATTTCAAGTCTAGAAAATCAAAATGACACAGAGTTTTACAAATCAGTAATATGCTTTACAAACACATCTGAAAGAGTTTACTGAGGGAAACAGATGGAAATATTTCTTCATAATTAAATGAGACGATGAAGATCATGGGCAAAGTTAAGGAAATTAAAATGATGAATTGCTTTGGAAATTAATATGGTGCAAGCTTGCAACAAAAAAGCCAAAATATTTCATATATGTGCATGTAATATATACATGGCACATATAATATGTATGCAAACAAATGCCCTTGATAGATATTTGTATCTCTCTACTAAAGTTTGCTAAATACATTGCTTTTGGACTACATGGTTAAAGTGAGTTATGAGAGCACCCATTCCTGCAACGCTCACAAATTACTCTGAAAAATTACTTAAGATAACTTCAGTTTAATCTATTTTCCACTGAGAACTTACTATCCCATAAGAACCCTGGGCCACTTTGCTTTGGGCATTATACTGTATATGATTATTTTGCCTCATCTTTTTCAAAACTATTTTAGTAGCAATTTAAGATTAATAATATGCAAATATTAATATGACATATTAAAGCAGACTGGAGTTATTGTCAATAGAATTTTCATCATATGAGTTAATTATTTTAATTACTTACCTTACAGCCTAAATTCACTTGGATTATTTTTTCTCTTTCTTTTCTCTTTTTGTTTTTAATGCCTCATCAATTTTTGTGTTAATTAATACTAACTTTATAATTAACTACATCCAAATTTTTCTACTAACAGTAAGACATCATGCTGCATATTTTATTATAAATTTTAATGTTACTACTAATTTATATACTTTCCATGAACTAATAATTGAGATTACTTTATAATTCCTAAAATCCAACTATTTTCACGGTGACAATTTCCTCACTGTTCATCTGAGCAAATGGAAAGAATTTATGATGAAGACATTTTAGATTGTAAAAGTCTTTGACAATCTTACACAGCCAGTTAAAAACTCAGAATGTATAACTCTGAAATATTGTATGTGTTCCTGAAAGGAGGACCAGCAGGAAGTTGTTTTTAAAATTCTGCATGCATTTTTTGGATCAACATTTAACACTAATTGCTTTTGTAAGATTCCCATGCATACAGTTCCATTTGTTAACACTGATTTTCTTTGTTATTTCTACTCACAAGTCTTGTGATCCATAATTTTAATAATGATTAGGAACATAGAAAAGTCAAGGGCCTCCCGAAACATCTGAAAGGAACTTAGCTTTTAATTTGTATCAATCAATTGTTACAAAATTACATCTACAAAAATTCCTGAAATCATTATGTCCACCAATTAAATATTAACAGTATTAAACATATTTTGAAAATATAACTAGAATTATTCTAATGATGTATACAACAGCTGTGATGTTTATTCAGACATAATCTTTGAAGTCATACCCCTCTGAATTCCATGCTCCATGATGGACTAGAGTTTGGAGCTGCCAATGGTTATTTCAAAGCAATGTGTTGACAGAAGCAACAGTGATTCTAGTGTTGTTCCAGTCCACTTTAATTGTCTGTTCTTCTCTTAAGTCATAATTATATTTTTACCCAGGACTCCGGAAGCGCTACATAACTACAAAATATCTGGCTATGTATGCAAGGCTCAAGGATAAATTTTATATTTATATTTTTAATTATTTCCCAGTTTACTTACCTCTTTTTCAGTCTCATATGTACCTCAGAACTAAAACATATATCACATGAAACTAGCATAAACTATGGTGTTATTTTAAAAGCCTACATAGATATATATAGTATTTTTTGGAAATATCTTTAATGTTTATTTTTTGTTACCACTTAAAATTTATTGAAAACTTAGCTTTGTTTTAGAGTTTTATATATTAATATTCTGTGAAATATGATCATCCTTTGGCATTCTGACAATATTAGGATGGATATTTTCTTGTGTGTTTTACATTGATGAACACGCATGGAAACAATGAAGATTAAAGAAAACTGTTTCCAACAAGATGTCTCGAATCAGAGCTCTGTAATATCTTGGGTTGGCAAATAGATATAACATTTATTTCCAAGAATAAATTGATATGGTGAGCTCACGATAATAACATAGTTCAAAATGTCTACTAAAACTTATAGAATGGCAAATATAGTTTGATTTGGGACTTAGTGAGTTTATAGAGAAAAGATAATACTACAGGAAACTGAAGACAGAAACAAAGAAATATTCTACTGTCTACAGATTACTGAATCATGTTTAAAACTGAAATTTTATAAATTCCATATATTATAGTGATTCAAACATCTAAACATTCATTATTCTCTGCCTAGTTTTAAACAGAAGCTGAAAACATTCTTAAGTATATGAAAAAATATTTTCTCCTTGATAGAATAAGAGGTTATTGGAGATGTATAATCTCATTTAATAATTTAAATGTCACAAGATGAACTGGCTGGTTATTCCCTTAAAGGAAACACCATGGATTACATTAGAAATTACAAAAACATCAGCAGTTAATCGCTAAAAGACAAGTTGCTATTTTGAAAAATATATATTGATATTTTTATATTGGTCCATGTGGAGCTTCTAATACATAGAGAAGAAAATTCCTATTCTAATTTTAAGTTAAGAATGATTTATAGTCTATTATATATGCCCAATAATAGATGAAAAAAGCTATCCATGTTCACATGTATTGTATGAATGTAAACACTTCTTTGTCAAACCCTGCTAATACATGTCATTCACTAAGCTTAAGAAGTAAGTGTTTTTAGCCTTACCCAATAGGCCTTGAAACAATAATTTCAACTTGAGGTTCTGATTTTGATTCTAAAATAATGTTGTAAACTTCTTCGTTTGTTGCTCCCGGCAGGGGTTTACCATTCCATTCTAGAACTTCATCCCCTTGAATTTAAAAAAAAGGGTATTTTTTTACCTTATATATTCTGTTTACTTTTCTTATCTTTTCTCTTTTTTTTAAACAAAGAAATGCAAACCATATACCAATCATTGAATACTTGAGGCTTCGCTCTCAGAAGCAAAATGACTTGTTATATAATGTCAGCTAGTTGGTGCTTCTAACCACCTTTACTTTCTTCTACTTTCCTCCCCGAATTTGACTGGTCACTGAAAATCGTCCAATACAAAACTGACTTTATTTTTTTTAAATATACCAGAAATAATATAAAAATAATCTCATGCTATGGAATGGAAATTAGCACAGCCTACTTGGAAACATTAAAACCAATGGTTAGCAGCATGCCCTGTAATTTAATAAATGCAGGCGGCTCTGCATGTGATAGTTTCTTATTAAGTAAGCAGAACTTTTGTTTTAGTTTTGGTAAAAAGAGCAATAAACATTTTCTAGCATGAATTTTCCATCTCTAAGTCAGGCTCCAATGTCTTTGCCTGATGCACAACAGAATAAAAAATGCATGAAAGGATCTGAATTCATATCCATAGGTAAGGTAACATAGGTAGCCATGGCAGTTACAAAGCAAGCAGATGTAAAAACTGTTGCATGACAGTTAACCCCCTTCCAGATGTTCACCACACATGCATTCTACACAGAGCATGTAGTGAGGACTAAAGTCGCAGCAGGACATGTTTAAGGCAATAGAGAATTCATATCATACTGATTTTTTTGTGAAATAATCTAAGATCAATGAAGGACAGAAATATGATGTCCCATGGGAATAAAGTAAGGCAACTGATGGCTGATATTTAACTCCAGCTTTAAGAGCAGATGATTTGAAGGCAAAGATTTTATTTTCATAAATATTTTAGGGCCTAAATGGCCTTCTGACAGGGCCTTCTAGCTCACAATGGTAGATCTGGGTGAGATATCTCTACATTAGTGATTCTTTGAGGTGGTTTACTTTCCTCATGCCCATGCTCATTATGTTGTTCTTACCATTTTAGGTCTTAAAATAATTAAGGACATAACTAAAATCAGTGATTAATTAGTAACATTGTACACTTAAAAGTAAATACAATCACGAAGTTCTTAGATTTTAAGTCGTCATTTTATATTAGATAGAAAAAAATCTTAACGTAATTCTTATTTTCTAAAAATTTCTTTCCTTAAAAGTAAAGAGCATGAGTCTGCTTAAGTTTCATTACTAATATGGTTATTAACAATGATTAAGTAAGTCTCACTAAGTTGACCTAAGAAGATACCTAGAGAGATTTTCACTGATATACTCCACTGATAAGAAGAAAGGAAAGAAAGCAAATTCCTTTTCACAATACGTTAGCAATGTTCAAAAGGTGTTTTTGAACAAAGAAATAAAGTTTAACATTACAGTTCATTAGACATATATTTATATCTAATGAATTATACATAATTAAACATAGTTCATTAGACATATATTTAATCTATAAATATGTGTATGTTCACACATATGATAAGAAAATACTTTTATACAAGAGTACTTACCCTGACAATTCCTACTGCATTTTGTTCTATCACTTTTTTTGCAAAACGATGAATATAAATAGATTGACTTTAATACTCAACAATGGATTGCAACCATTGTTTTGCAAGTTATGCATTGTAAATTACTCTTCATACCTGATAGTAATCTGAACACATAACTTTTAATATTAAACTGACAGTGATTAAATGTATTTATAGTGTTATAAAACTGAATACAGAAAGTATTTGATACCATTCAAACCATTTGCTTCTCCTCAGTAGATGTAGTAAATGAGGGGGAAAAAGAAAAAAAAAAACATTTTGTCTTTATATTTCATGGTGGAAATATACTACTGAAACCAGTGCAAAAATCTTTTAACAATGTGTTTCCTGCAATCACGAGCATCCAATGAGGAACAGAAGTGGAGCCAGGTGGTAGCAGTAGGGTAGGAATTAGTCACTGCTCTAGGTGAGCTATCAAGAAACATTTGAATTATGGGCACTGAAGGATGAAATAGATTTTAACAATCAGAGCAGGTTGACAGCTGGTGCTGATCAAGTCTTGTAGCGGGCAGGGAGAAACTGGCCAGGACACAGGTACAGTGACATAGCCAGGGAGCTCGGCAGGCTCACAGTGGGCAGAGCTACAAAGCTTTGAGTTGGAGAAAAACAAGAAGCAGACACAGATGGACCTAGAGTAACAAGCGTGAGTGTCTCGGTGTTGTGTTTCGCATGGTTAAACAAAGCAACAGCAAACTGAATTGACTTGAAAGGTCTGTATGAATCCATGGAAGATGGAAGAAAGGTTCCAAAATCCCAAGTAAAAATCAAAAATAATGTCACAGGTGACGTTTTTGAGCTAAGGCTGTTATATAAAAATAGAAGAGAAACCAGTTTGTAGATTGAGATATATATTCATTTGTCTCTATCATTGAGTCTATTTATTTTGTACAAACAAACTGCCTAAAGTAAAAAGCATACTTGTATACTTCACAATTATGCTAGCTGTGCCTTATCTATTTTAGATAACAGGTTATGTTATAGTGAGAAATAACTTCATTCACTTTTTCAGTAACCATTAAAGAAAACACACCTGAATTCAAAAGCCGTTATACTATTCTCATCTGAAATAAAATGAGTAGCTAAAGTTTGCTAGCTTTAGCTACCTTGGGATTCCAACACACTTTGAGATTTATTCTTGTGTCAACAATCACCTTTATTGGCACAGTTACCCATCAACTACAGTGAAATCCACTAAAAATGTTATTATAGTTTCACCTAAAATTGAAAATAAACAATTCATCAATATCAATTTTAAGTTGTGTTGCTACTGAATTTACAGTACAGTCAGTGATCATTATTTTTTACTATGTCACTTGAGGTTATAGAGAGCAAAATAACCTTCCAAATTCTATAGAAGCGGCATAATATGTCACACTTAAAGTAACCTGCAATTCATTAAATAATCTGTTTGGGAATCATTATTATCATTAGGTTATATGCCAAACATCAGTTACTAATCATAAATTAGTGTTTTGACAGATTATGAAAGACAATGTCGTGGAATGCATTTTTTGCGATGTTAATCCACTTTATATTTCTGCTGTCATATTATAAAGTCATCTACGAAATAAGCATTCTTTCATTTTTATCTGTTGTTTTATTAATTAAAAAGATTACTAATCCTACTGTCTCCTAATTGCTGCTTATACGCAGATCCCTATAAATGAATTGGAGACCGTTTTAACCAGGAAAAGAGCTGTACCCATGCTTTAAAATGACTTGGTGACAATTTACATATTAACTATTGACACAAACTGAAATCCATCAATTTATACAGTGAGAACAAGTTGGTTATACGGAAAAGAGAAAAGTTACCTGCTCTTAGGTGTCCAACTACATCTGCCAGGCTGCCCTTCTTCACTTTGGTGATGAAAGCACCAAGACGTCCTAAGTCTGTCATTTTCCCTCCAACCACCTGGATAATTACAAACTCATGAGTTCCTAAGTGATATCCAGGAATAAACAGGTAAGCCGAACGAAAGGTAAACATGTCTTCTAACATGTTTACAATCCAGTGAGCGGACATTCATGAACTTCATTTTTGACAGAAGTAAATAGTAGTAACATATTATTTTTAAGAATCACTATACTTGGGTTGGCTGTGTAAGGAAGTTTGTGTACTGACCTTGGGGAACAAGTCCCTATTCATTGTTATTCATCAAGTGGTTGGCACTGTTTGCACGGAGTTACTTGGTCTTCCATACCATGCCTACCATGTGAATCAGCTTATTTGCATAAAGATATGCCCCGCTGTTCATTTCAAATCTCGGCCCCTTGTCTATGACTGTAGTAGAATGGTAGACCTGAATTCATACATTCTAAGATTCCACCCAAGCAAAGGCTTCCTGGGGTAGTGACACTGTACAAAGTATTATGTTCTACAAGTATCATAACTGCAACACATATACAACAAAACCTCAGGAAAATGTCATTCCCTTACCTAGCTATGAACACTTGGCTCTCAAGCTAAAAATTCAACATTTTCCATTTTTACCTAAAATCAATATATCTGAAAAAAAAAAACAACTCTAGGCTCAATTTTACAATATGCAGGAGTCTCAAATAGACACAATTAAAGATGGGTGGAGAAGAGAAAAGGAAGGTGAAATAATAATACTGAATGTTGAGAGTGGTCCACAGCTCTTAGAAATGTAGTTATTAATACAGGCTGCCAGAGTTATTTCATAGCAAGATTAATTAATAGTAATAATCAACAAAATACAAATAAGTGCATGAATTAATTTTTGCTTGGCTGTCCTTTGATTCAAACACAGGACTTTCATGGATGCCAGGCAAGAACTCTACAGGTAACTAAACATATCCCATAAATTTATGGCCAACAATTCTCAAGAGATAACACACAACAACAATATTTAAAGCAAAATCTTAGAATATTAATTTAGGAAACTGCCAGCAAAATCATGTGTCTGGATATACATAATGCAAGATATGTATGTATGTGCACACATATACACTGTTCTATAAAATAGAAATATCTTTGTGTAGCTAACATATTCTTATTTCAATCAGGGGACATTATTTGTTTAAAAGAAACATTTTACACTTTTAACATTATTGTAAGGATCACCTATGCACTATTTCTCCTTAACTAAATTCCTTGGATAGAATTTAATTTGAGAACTAGAGGAAAATATTTAAAACTAACTGTTGCAAACTTTGTGAATGCTGTCTTTACTGTACTTTATCCTGTAGGAGGCATTTTGAACCAGTATACTTACTTTTAGACCCAATAATGCACCTGATTCTTTGGGCATGGTTGTTCTTTTGTTAAGAATAACGCGGCCAATTAATCGGTCTCCCTCTTTTGATGGCTGCCACGTTACAGGATGCTATTAAAACACAAAGTTTAAAACGTGAATGGCATGACTTCCTAGATATAACATCAGTAGCACAGTCAGAGTAAAAATCAACAAATAAGACCTACGAAAATTGGAAAGTTTCTAGAAGGCAATGAAACTGTCAATAAGACAAAATGGCATCCTACAGAATAGGAAAAGATCTTCACCAATCCTACATCTGACAGACGACTGATCCAAAATATATAAAGATCTTAAGAATCTAGACATCAAAATACTAAACAATCCAATTTAAATATAGGGTACGGATCTAAACAGATACTTCTCAACAGAAGAATCTCAAATGGTCAAAAGACATTTAAGAAATTGCTCAATATCAGGAAAACAAAAAATCAAAATCAAAATGTCTCTGAGATGCCATCTTACAGCAGTCAGAATGGCTAAGGGGAACACTCCTCTACTTGTATTGGGAGTGAAAACTTGTACAGCCACTTTGAAAATCAGTATGGCAACTTCTCAGAAAATTGGGAATCAATCTCCCTCAAAACCCAGCATTACTTCTCTTGGGCATATACCCAAAGAATGCTCAATCATATCACAAGAACACCCGTTCAATTATATTCACAGAAGCATTATTCATAATAAGCAAAACTGGAAACAATTTAGATGCCCCTAAACCAAAGAAAGGATAAAGAGAAGGTGGTACATTTACACAATGCAGTTTTACTTAGCATAAAAAAAAACAATGAAATTATGAAGCTTGCAGGCAAATCGATGAAACTAGAAAAAATTCATCCTGAATGAGGTAGCCAGACTCAGAAAGACAAACACAATATTATTCACTCATAAGTAGATACTGGATATAAAGCAAAGGATAACCAGACCACAATCCACAGCTCTAGAGAAGCCAGAGAACAGGTAGGATCTTGAGAGGGACACATTGATTACCATTGGAAGGGAAAACAGATGAGATTTCCTGTGTGAACTGGGGGTGGGGACAGTAGAGAGGAGGGACTGGTTGATGAGAACATGAAGGAATGGGATGGTTGAGTTGGGGAGAGATGGAATGGGAGAGCAATAGAAGAGATGTCGTGATAAAGGGCATCAATATGTGCTTAGGAGAACCTGGTGCTGTGAAAATCCCCAGGCAACCACAACGATGAACTGAACTAAGACTCCCAGCCACAGTGAAGAGGGTGCCTGAACTGGCCTTTCCCTGTAATCAGATTGGTGAATACCGTTATTATAGAACCTTTATCCAATATCTGATGGAAGCAGATGCAGAGATCCACAGCCATACACAACCAGGCCTTTCTCTGAAAGTCCAGTTGAAGAGAGGGAGGAGGGACTATATGAGGGAGGTCAGACAAGACGGGAAATTCACAGAAACAGTGGACCCGAACTCATGGGAACTCGGGGACTCTTGACTGACAGCTGGGGAGTCTGCATGGGACAAAACCAGGCCCTCTGCATGTGGGCAACAGCTGTCTAGCTTGGATTGTTTGAGGGACACTGGCAGTGGGACATGGACTTATCCCTGGTGCATGAGCTGGCTTTTTGGAACTCATTCCCTATGGTGGGAAACCTTGCTCAGCCTTGATGCAGGGTAGAGGGTCGTGGTCCTGTCTCAACTTAATGTGCCCGGCTTTGTTGATACCCCACAGCAGGCCTTATCCTTACAGAGGAGTGGATGGGAGGAGGTGGGGGAAAGCAGGTGGAGAGGGAGAGGGAACTGTGGTTGGTATGTAAAATGAATAAAATATTTTTAAAGTAGCAATTAATAATGGCATGATTTATACAAAGAAACATAAAAATAAAAAGTGAATGGCTTGTTTTATTTTCTGTAGTTAAATAATCAGCAGTTGTAGCATGAGGTAATTTTGGGGGGGGGGAGAACTAAAAGACTCTAGATTGGGAATACTTTCTTTAGGTGTGCTCTGTAGTGGGCTTATAAGGCTTCAATGAGAGCTATAGTTTATATAGTTTATTTTCAATGATTCGAAAAGTAGTTAGAAACTAAAAACAGTATCAGAAATGACTCCGAAATATAACTAACTGTAATTTAAATAATCTCTACTATACATAGAGCACCACATTTGAGTTATTAATAGTGATAATATACTGGTGACTATATAAAAATAGCAAATACTATATAAAAATAGTATATACTATATAGAGGTATACCACATATAGATATACTATATATACCTATAGCATGCACACAGCATACCTATGGGTGTGGTGATATATATCATAGGTATAGGTATATATCCTGTATATGCGGTGTATATAGTATACCTGTAGGTATATATAGGTATATACACACATATATATATTATATAGCTCTTGAATTATATTGGCTTATCTTACAATCTAATTTTACTTTACAGTTGTATAAAGGTATTACCATTCAACAGATACCATACTGAAGCTTAACTTTTGCCAGGTTGTGACATTTTTGTTACGTATGTACTCCTCTCTCAGGATCTGGGCAGGGAAGTGAGACAGGTCCAGACAGTCATGCAATTTGTAAACAATCAGCATCCTACTTTGTACTGTGTTACAAAGTGATGGATTAAATAGAACAGGTGTATGAAGCACATTTCAATAAGAATATATTATTTTTAATTAATTAATGTGAGGAAGCGCACATGTCACGATGTACATGGATTCAGAGGACAACTTATGAGACTTGGTTCTCTCATTTCATAATGTGGGTTCTAGAGATTGAAGTCAGGCTGTCATGCTTCATGGCAACTGATTTAACTTCTGAGCCACCCTGCAGTCTATAATTCAAAAACACGTTTAATTTACAATGAGTTAAGTAGGATGTTATCTCATTGTATAGTAACTCAAGGAGTACCTGGAATATTTCAGCCTTACCCACATAAATTGGAGTCATTATTGAATGATTTTCTTTGTGTGTTTTCTCACATGCAAGAGCTCTAGAGAAAATAATAGTGGTGGCATGTATGTGTAACTGCTCAGAAAAATGGGAAGCAGGTGATACAGGAAGTAGAGGAAGTTACAGGCAGGAATGTAAGTCTGAATAGAATCAAATAATATATGCAAGAATGAAATATCACATTGAAAATTAATATTCTGCACAACAGAAAGGAAAACCAAAATAAAATATATTTGTCTGGAGTATGAAAATCTCTAGGAAGCTTACATCTTTTTAGATATATATTGGTCAACACTGTAACTGTGACAGACATAACTTGGCTTTTAAGGTGGGGTTGGTTCTATTCAACCTCAGCATAGATTGAATTCCCAATGTTTAAATTTCAAATATTTATTTGAACTTGTATTATAGTCAAATGATGTTAAAAGTTTCAAAGATTTCTCCTCCAGCATTTTAAAATATTTTCTACAGAAGTTAAAACTAGGTTAAGCACTTGTGTGGCCTAACAGCAAAACCTGCCATGTTCAGTGCAATGGATATGAATCTTGTGTGTTTGTGTGTGTGTTTGTATGCATTGTGCATGCTTGTTTTTCTCTGTGTTTGTTATATCTGTGGGTGTGTTTATGTGCATATTTGTGCACTGGATACATGTGCATCTTTGTGCTTGTGTGTGTATGTGTGTGTGAACTGAGGGGATGAAACTCTTTCCAATAAAGCTCAGTGCTCTATAAAAATACTCAAATAAAAAGAGGCCAAACTAATTCATCACCACAGTGTCATTTTTCTGTACCTACAGAAGTGAAGTCATGTCACCCACCCAGGCTAATGTAGGACTTCAACATGGGAATACTCTCATTTCTCATTTGTCTAAGCATTACTATGAACAAGTGTTGCAAACTCCATGCAATGGGAAACTGAGCATGGAAATTCAACTGTGGAGCAAACATAAATGCATGCACTTGGATTTAAACCAGAGGCCGTCGTATTAGTTAACCATTATTAATGGAGCAGACGTGCCTGTTTGTCACAGTCACTGATTTCACTCGGTTTGCTTTAAACAACCAAATTAACTGTTTACTTTTCATAAGATAAACTGTGAAAGCAACACTGTTATCTTACTTTGACCTCACAATCTGAATCTTAACATCTAAATACAGACTATCGAGGTATATAGAAGTGTCTTATTATTATGGAGAAAAGCCATTTCAGTGTGGACACATAAAACATTGTCAGACTTCTTGAAGAACATTTTTTAAGTACTCTTCATTTACAAAATAATTTCAAGAGGCTGGGTGGTGGTGAGGCATGCCTTTAATCTCAGCACTCGGGAGGCAGATGCTGGTAGAGTTCTATGATTATCCACAATTTTTCAAAGATAACTCCTCTCCTTTAAAGTGCCCCTTCTAAAGTAAATAATGGGTGTGATAAAATCTGTACTTGATCCAGGAAGACGATTATTGATCACATAACTGAAGATGATGAATACCGCCTATGAATCTTGACTTGTATAGGCTACGAGAGAGCTTACCGAACTAATAGGCGACGTCTCCCGGCTGTGCCACGTCGCAGGATCCAGCCAGTAATAATCCAAGTCACCTGTGCAGTGGGAAAGAGTGAAAAGAGGTTGACGTGGGAGATTTCAGCAGTGCAGCACTGATCTCAGCGTCACTTCTTCAGACCCAGGAAATGAGTGTTCGGGTACTACAATCTTGTGTGTCTTTCCAGGCTAATATACAATTGACACATAAAGGTTAGGGCTTGGGTCACAGACACGAGTGATACAGATGCGCCCTTGCAATCAGGAGCTACCAGTCACCCTAGGAACATTGACACAGAAAAGTGGAAGCCACGGGATTTTCCCCTCCCTGTCTGCCTCAAAAAAATTCTACAGCAGGCAACAGCCTGCCATCTAGTGGCAAAAACATTTATCCACTAGTCGAGAAATATTAAAATTTAAGCTCTCTGGAACTCACCTGCACTATCTCCTATCTTTCAAAGTCATAGGATGATCAATATCCGCCTTCATTAACTGATAATATGGCACACATACCTAATACATGACAATAAATGAACTACCAAGAAGAAGTTAGCAAAGGCTGCAAGCAAATGACATTCTACTCAACAGTTCTACCAGAGCCATAAGGAACTTAAAAAGCTCTAGCATTGTGCACATGAACATAAATTAATATTTATTTTATTTTAAAAACAATATTTTAATATTTACTTCTATCATAATGCCAAAGAAAAAAATTTAGTAAAATATGGAAAGGAAAAAGCAATGTTCACAATATTTTTATGAGATAAAAGACTGGAGAGAACAGCTTTTTAAGAAAAGTCAAAATCAAATGACCTTCATGTTTTAAATACCAGGTTAACTCTTTTCCAATGGTTTCTCTATGGATCTCCAAATAGAATAAAAAAAATTCAGCGAGTTACGCCAGCTAATCCCGAGGCACAAAACCACTACTAGCTAAGTGGAAAACAAAAATTTGGCTTGTAATTGTATCTTAGCATCAAAGACATTTTCATTGGTGGCAAGTATGGGAGACGTGGGAACTGGAGAAATGCAATAAATAATAATTTCAAGTAGTCCTTAGTTATAAAATCCACACATTTCTACTTCAATGCTTTCTTCATATTCTTTTATATATCCTAGAGTTAAAAAATGGTATAAATGCTACAATAAATATTGAAATGTCATTTAAATATTCATAATGATAATGGTAGTTTCTGTGTAGCTATTAATGTTAGAAATGAGGCCATCACTTCACCTGGTCTTCAAATCTCTCTCAAAAATCATGTATTTGGATGCACAGATGGTCCAATATCAGCTTATGAATTTCGAAATATCTACAGAACACCCCCAGTTACAGAAATCATTTTTGAACTTCAAAAAAATGAATTTCAAAAGCAAGGACTTTTGCATCTTATGTTTATTATCTGTAGAACTTCCCAAGTTTAATTTCAAGTAGCTAATTTTTAATCCCTTTCAGAAAATAAACTATAATATGAATATTGAAGTACTAATGAATATTTATTCACAAAATGGTTATTGCTATTAATATGTGTTTCTCCCCAATTTCCATATACTTAGCAATGAGCGATTAGATTCTAAGGCATCTTTAAAGACTCATATTCACAGAACTATTTAGACTGCCAGGCAATGTAGAGGAATCTTAGTTGATGTGGGATACCCTTCTGTACACTGCAAATATGTGTTGCTTTTGTTAGTTAATGAATTAAGTTATGGCAGGGCACAATATAGTCAGGCAGGAAAACCAAACTGAATACAGGGAGAAAGAAGGCAGGGTCAAGAAAGACAACAGCAGCTGCCTGAGAAGCAAGATGTGTGGTAACAAGCCTTGTGATAAAAATATAATGATAGAATTAGGTTAATTTAAGTTGTAAGAGCTAGTTAATAATAAGCCTGAGTTAATAAGTCAAACAGTTTGCAATTAAAACTAAGCGTCACGTGGTTACTGGGAACTGGCAGGCAGAAGAGAAATCTCTATTTTCAAATGGTGCCCAATATGGGGCATGAATCCACATAGGACCTAAAACATTTTTTAAGTTTCCAAGCACAAAGGAACAGGGCCGCACTGGGCTTCTTAGTCTCTCATGCCAGGCATAGCACATAGATGCATCTCTGGGAAAACTGCCCAAGAGATGGTGCTGGCCACCAAATACCATCGGCTGAGCAGCATAACCAGTTACAACAGTCTCTCACAAAGGTAAAGAGGCTCCCAGCAGCTGCCTGCGGGTTTGAGAGCACAGCTGCTGGCTGGAGAGCACAGCACAGCTGCAGGTTACTTAGTACTGCTCTCCAGAGTTGGGGAGGTGAGCATGACTCTTGTGGGTACCTCAGTCATGCTGAAAAGTTAAACTTCAGCTTTGGTTCAGCCACACCTGCTCAACATTCCAAAAACTTTCCTGGTCATAAAATGATTACCAATATGCAATAAAGACAAATTCAGACAAAAAAAAAAACAAGAAAAAAAAGAAATCAGAAAAACAACAACAAAAATAAAAAACAAAACAAAACAAATCCCACCTCTAAACAGGTCACAGTGTGTTTAAAATGTATGTCGGCTTGGAATAGATAGTTATAAAAATAAATAAAGATTTAAAAAAAAATAATCAAATAGTCTTTAAAGAGAAAGTAAAAAGTAAAGTAAAATAGAAAATAAAACCACATCAAGTTGGAAAATACACAGACAGTCTAAATTATGTGTGCTATTTTACTTTTTTAATTTTTTGACTATCAATGAGCTAACTACAGAAAGATATTTGATTGCAGGGGCTTCTAAGTTAAACCAATATAAAGGCATCTTGCCTTCAAAATTTGGGTCAAAGGATATGTTGCTTTTGAAAAGAGGTTCTGCTTATGCTTCCACAGAAGATGAGAATGTGTGGATTCCTTCCAGGCTAATATGGTTTGATTGAGCAAGACACACCGAGAGGTCTCCAATGGGAGCAATGGCCCAGGTGATCAAACATCCAAAACAGCTGCTTTGGCCTGTGGCAGGGGAGAATATAGCTATCCAGGAAAGCCAAACTGAATACAGGGAGAAAGAAGGTGAGGTCGAGGGAAATGCTATCAGTTTCCAGGGAAGCAGATGTGAAATAACAAGCCACAATCCTCATGGTAAAATATAGAATAATTGAAATGGGTGAATTTAAATTGTAAGATCTAGGTAATAATAAGCCTGAGCTAATAGGTTAAATGATTTGTAATTATATTAAGCCTCAGAGTGGTTGTCTGGTAACTGTAACTGTTGGGCAAGAGAGAAACCTTCAGTTACACTTAGTCCTTGCTAGGATAGCTACTTTCACAAATCTATAGACTTGAGCTCTTTCTCTACCTCCTCCCTTTCTCTTCTAATGGTTCAGCTTTGTATTTGACTTTTTTCTGAAATAAGTCTAAACACTCATATACAGTCACTATTTCTGAGCAAAGTGTTCCTCAAATGCAAAGAACTAAAATGTTGATGTGTTTAGTAAAATTCAACAATGACACTCCTCAAATTATAAAAAACATACATTTCAATCAATAGTTTTCTATCACCTACAAGTTATGTAGGTAAAACATCTTGAACCGAGGTTAGATAAATTACTTGAGTATTCCAAATAGGGAGTAAGCAGACAATAAGATAGGCAGACATACTATTAAAAGTGTGTCTAGTAATTCCTAACTAGTTATCCTGTCTTATCACATATGAATGCTACAGAATTTAAGGCCAGATGTTTTGGCAACCTTTGCTTATACATGGTATTAGAGACACATACTAATAATAATGGAACATGAAGAATTAAAAGATCAATACTGTACCACACAAAATTTATTTTAGAATGCATCAAACCCGTTTGTATTCTGAACATTTTTATAGTTTTATGATCATCCATTAAATTGCCACATTTTTACTTAAACATTTTAAAAAAGAATAAAGAAATAACGTGTAATTTTAATATATATACATATAATTATATATAACTATGTAGTTTGTGAGAGACTAAATTTTTAAATACTACAATTGTTCTTTTAACTTAAATTCCCTTGTTATTGATAGTTAATAAAAGTCCAATAAAATTTGCTCCTAAACTATTGAGAAATACTTCTTGACGAAAATATTTTATTGTTTATGTTAAGCTATATATTTTTTTCTACTCCCCTCCCTTACCCCACTCCCCTGTATCCTCTCCTATGACTTCCATGCTTCTAATTTACCAAAAGATCTTGTCTTTTCTCCTTCCTATGTAGACCCATGTATGTCTCTTTTATGGTCCTCTTTGTTGTCTAGGTTTTTGGGGGTTGTGGACTGTAGGTTGTTTCTTTTTCTTTGCTTTATGTCTAGAAGTTACTTCTGAGTGAGCACATGTTATATATTATGTATTTACTTTGACAACTAGTAGATAATTAAAGATATTGATTGCTAGGTTATGGAGTTTCAAAATGATAATAAATTTAATGAATTTTCTTGTAGAATACATGCAAACATTTGACTGTATACTCAATATACCTCTACAAGATCTAATCCACTGTTACCACCAATACAGAACCATAAATCATATCAGTTGTCATCGAAAATCCATACATTGTTATTTCAAAGTAATTTTATAATTCCTAGCTTATTTTTGAGGGACATTTTCTGACAGACTAGCTCTCTACACCTTGAAAATAGCAGTCTAATTAAAATTACTATCTTTAGATGGTAAGCATCAAGTTTCCATTGCAAGAATTTTCATACAGTATGAAATCTAAATGCACAAATATATTTTCAATGCTGAATAATATACATGTAATTTTAAGTGGAACATGAAACTTATGTAAATAGAAATAAAATAATTCAGCATGATTAGGATCTATAATAAGGTATTAACATGTATTTTTATTCCAAATTTTGTAGTTTGATTTCTGATGTGAAAGCACCATGGATGCCAATAAAACCAATCCTTATCATTAGACATAAATACATTCCAAGTAGAATGCTTGATTACACATGTATATGAAAACTATTTTAGAAACCACACTTCTCATTTCATTTAGTAAGTATTTAATAATTTATGTGATAGGTGCTTGCCCAAATTGAGTATGTACACAGTGTACGAGTATAAGAGGTATGGGAATCCAAGAAAAAGTACAAAGGTTTGCACTAGAGAAGTATTAGGGAAGGTTAAGTGCATGATCGTCTCAAGAATACATACAAGGTATATTCTGACATCATCAAAATGAATTCTATTAGCCCATACAAATGTTAATGATTCTCAGTAAGTCTGCATGATTTTCAATACATATTTATAACTGTCTTTCCACCATCTCAAGAAACAAACCACTCTTCCTCAACAGACTATGTGACTGTCATACATACAATGAAAACTGCACAGACTTAAAATCAAAAGTACATCCGAGGTATTTCCTAAATCCCTTAAACTGTTCCACCTTTTGCTTATTCCTCTATTAAAAAATATGTGTTGAATCAACCAAAATCAGGTGTAAAAATGTTTAAATATAGCACAAGATAGAAGTTAAATATTCAATAAAATTTGTTTTCTAAATGCATGCATATCATATATATTGGTTGCAATACAGTGATAAGGATGGGATTCTCCATACCAAATGCATGGCTAGTACAAGAGGAAAGAAAATTTGAGTTTATATGATAATAATATATTTGAATGTTTCATGGAAACATTTGGTTGAGAAAATTCACTTTGTAGACAGGAATTAAAATCTGAAACTACAAATTAAGGTGTGAAACACTATTCCAGGTAGTTTATTTATAGTTTTGAAGTTTTCCTAAAGTGATAAGAAGCCCTCTTCCACAATAGACTAGTGGTACTATATAATAAATTGGCAATATTTTGTTATATAGAAATGTCCTCAATTTCATTTAAGTTATCAGTTAATTGTAAGAAAAATATTTCATAGGATTCAGTTTCTAGTCATCAAAAAAATATGGGAATACATGTTGTTACATGTAATCAGGAATCACACAACCTGTAAAATAACAAAGACTATTTTATACATACACACATACTATTTTAAAACTAGAAAACCTGCTATGACTTAATTAATGTCTTTCATTACAAGAAGTATAAATTCTGATGAAAGTAGAAATATCAGTGCTCAAATACTTTTTTGGTAATTTCATTCAGACTCCATGAGAGCTTTGATGTCCCAAACATATTTAAAGGCAACTGCTACATAAAATCTCAAAAGTTTGTGTTCTTGAACTCCAGACCAGAAGCAGTCAGCTTATTAAAACCATTTGTGTTTATAGCATGAACCTCTTCAATAATGAAAAGTAACTTAAAACCAAATTTAGATTTAGCCAAGCAAAATAAGCAAATACAGTGAATATCATGCATACATATACATATATAATGCACATGCTACACATAGTAATGCTGTACACACATATACACATAGGATACATCCTTTCTTAGAAGAACTGTAGTATCTCCAGCCGCTTGGTATTTTGTTATGACATTTTAAATGGCGTATTAGAGATTGCATGACTATCCTTATAGCCACAGAAAAGTATAGCTTTCACTCTCATCAACAAAGCTTCTTTTTATGGCATAAAAGACCAGCATAGGATCCACAACTGGTCACAAACATAGAGAACAAATGACTATGGGTGCCCAGATCCAACTGCTCCATCTACAACACAACCTTTACACCTAAGGCTTGCAGAGAATCATGCAAGATGGAACTGAAAGATTGATAAGAGACACAGGACCATGTCTACTCTGAGGTGGTGACTTCTATATACACAGGGAGCTGAACCCATGACATATGAACAATATGGCTGTCTAAACAAGATCTGCATAAATGACAATACCAGTTGATATTTAAGGTCTATGGGAGAAAGTTCACAAGCCTCAGCCCTAGGTGAAGAGCTAGAGGCAATTGGTGCCTTCTCAGAGATGAAGATATACTCTTTTCCAGGAATGTGCCCCCTGATAAATTATCCAATCCACGTGGTTTTACATAAGCATATATATTTAGAAACAAGAGGAAATGGATTCAGCAGTCTATATTAGATATACATACATGCATCCAACAATAATAATTAAAGAAGTCATGAATTTGTTGGGACACAGTAGGCATTGAAAAAGGGATAGAAATTATATCAATACAGTATTCATGTATGGAATTAAAAAAATCACCGGGCTATAGTGGTGTACAGCTTTAATCCCAGCATTTGGAGGCAGAAACAGGCGGATCTCTGTGAGTTAGAGGACAGTCTGGTCTACAGAGCAAGTTCCAGGACAGACTCCAAAGCTACAGAGAAACCCTGTCATGAAACCCCTCCCTACCAAAAAAAAAAGAAATTCTAAAAAAAATATACATGAAAGAAAACAAATACTAGAAGTAGCAATATCCTATATTTAGGAATCTGATTTCCGAATTAACTGTCAAAGGCACTTAGTGTGTCAAAGTGATAGCTGTAGTTTCTTCTCATAGGAGCATTATTCTCATGTATGGGATTCTTCAAAAAATGTAAAAAAATAAAGAAATCATTTTTATTAAAGCTACTTTTACTCCCAAAAGATCCCAAATCATCAGAGAAATCTAAATTAAGACAAAAAATTGACCTCAACTCTCTCCTATTAATATGGCTCTCTCTATTTTTTTAAAAGATCAATGTGTAAAATATGGAGAAATATTAGAATCTGTGTATGTACTGGTAGGAGTACAAGTTGGGAAAATTACTCTCTAAAAGTGTAATGTGGTATTCCCCTAAATAACCAACACAACTAAATGATCTGGCAGGAACACTCCAGGGACTATAGACAAAAAAAACTGAAAATAGATCTTTAAGTAAATACAACCTACACCCTCATGCACATAACCACACTGGTCACCATAGCCAGAACACAGAGACAATCTGGGTCCACTGTAGGTGAAGAGGTAAAGAGAATGGTTATGAGCACACAAGGAAATGTTAACTTTTTTCAGTGTAGAAAGACCTGCTTTTGCGAACAAAACACAGATGAACACAGAAGACATAAGTGAAAGAAGTCAGACACAGAAAGATATGTGCATGGTATATCATTCCATATGCCAAACAACATAGTCATATACAGAAGCTGAGAGTAATGGGATGACTACCAAGGGCTTGGAAGGGGGAGATGGTCTACTGTTCAAGAGTCAACAAAGTTAACAGCACTGCAGTGTATACTCAGAGAACTGCTTATGGCTTAGTTTTTAAATATGTGTCTCAGAAAGTGCAGAAAATGATGGAGGAGGTGAATAGGTTCACAGCACTGATTTTGGTCACAATTTCACAAGTAATACATAACTCCAGACTCATCAAATTGCATAAAATAAACAGGTATGGTGCTTTCATAAGTCAATAATGTGGTTTAAGAAACAAAAATTGAATTTTTAAATTCTCCTTTAATCTCTTTTTGTCACCGAATCAATAATGCTCTTCCTCATTGGACTATAAACTCAAATTTAATTAAATTATAAATTAGTAAGATGATTCAAATAAGTGAATCAATTACTAATGATTACTCTAATGAGGTGTCAAATTCAAAGCTTATATTCAGAAATTATTTATAATCCACAGATTCTCTGAAGCCAAACAGACTTTAGAAAGTGATCAAATATTTGTTGGAGGGCCTTCAGTGCAGTTCTGATTTGTAATTTTTTAGAACACATGAAAGCAGTTCAGAAACTGGTCCAAGAGAGTGCAGTACTTTAACACATTTAGTAAGGGGGAGGCTTCAACACATCCCTTCCTTGTTTTAGGAACTGTTGGGTGATTTTGAGAGGGTTTGGGAAGGATGTCAGCATCATGCTCTGTATAACTCTGAAAAACATGGACTTCCTGGCTGAACTCTGACCTCAGTTTCACAGCAAACACTAGAGCATCTGTTGTCCTTTAAGAGGTAAACGGAGGTCATGGACATCAATATAAACATTTCTACAAACATTTTCTAATGATTATACCTAATTATATATGTTATATACTGTATCTAATTATACATATATATTATTCTTTTCAATTTTTCCTACCAACATGAAAACTATGAAACAATACTATTTTTCTGCCTCATGGTTTAATTTAAATTAAATAAATTTAATTTATTTATTTTATTTAAATGGAATAACCTCAGAATCTCATTATCTTTCAGCATATCTACTAACATTATTTTATCTTATGAGTTTCTACTTTTTTATGTAGCACTTAAAAAGAACATCCATTTTACAGTAAAAAGAGAAATGCCCGTAAAAGCAGGGACTCATAATTCTAAACCTAACCCTATTGGGTACATTCTCTTGATAATATCCATCCACCTTTTACAAACTCTATCCTCTTCTATATATCAGGCATAACCTAATTTGCACATAAAAGGTTTCAAGAGCTTGAGACAAATTACATCATTTTTTTCAACTTCCAACAATTTTAGAAGTAAAGTTTAATGTATAGTAGCTGCATAAATGGTGTTGAAAATAAGAAATCAGTGTTGGAAATAAGATTAACTGGGAAAAGGTTTTCAACTTACTGAAATGTATGTACCTTAGAAAAATGTTAAAATCCTTTCTGCTTATAAAATTATCAAATGTTATTATTAAAGATGGCTAACAGTATTTCAATAGTAAAAACAATATCATTAATGTTATGTAGGGTAGGTGTTTGGTATCAAATACATTTTATTGTTACTCAGTAAAGTTTTTAATGACCTCCATGCATAAGAGTTCCTTTTCTAAACAAAAGTCCAACAATAACATCGAATCAATAATAGAATTAAGTGTTAAGAAGACAATCATGGAGGTGCTTGGGGAGATACTTCAGGTGGTAGTGTTTGCCATGTAAACATGAGGAACTATGTTTGGATCCCCAGCACACAGACACCAGAGCCAGGAGTGATAAGGTACATTTGAACTCCCAGTGGCAGGGAGCTGAAAATAGATTCCTGGACCTCATTGGGTAGCCTGTCTAGCCAAATCAATAAGCTTAGTTAAAGAATATGGATCAAAATAAAATGGAATATGACTCATAAGACTTACGATATTGACCTCTGGCCTCCACAATCACACTCACACACCCACACAAGTGTGTACACACACCACCATCCTGTCTCCACAGTCACTGAAGACTTTAAGATGTAACACTATGTCACCTCTTGACGAGGCAATGAGAAAGCACAGAAAAACTGGGATTTATGTTAAATACTTATAGATTTAGAGAAATTAAAATGTATTTGAGAGATTAATCAAAGTTCTTTATTTTGTGTTTTCTACTATTGAAAGCAATACTAATTTACATACGCTTAGATTTTTGACACTAGAAAAATGTTTCTAAATCCAGATATACTTCTTAAAGGCCATGATGCTGAAGGAGCCCTTGCCCTTTGTGTCTGCTCTGCCCTGAGCTGTGGGACTTAGAGAAAGTTAATCAATTAAAATTCCGGAATTCATTCAACAAAAAAAACTCACAGACATACCCATGTATGAATACACACATATATACATGCACTGACACATACAGCTCTGTGACTTAGTTTTATGAAGTAAATTTGTTCATGATTTTCAGTTAATCTGCAACATATGATTAGAAATGACAATAAAAGATGTTTGAGAATATTTGCCAAGGCCACTGATTACAGAACAAAGGCACTGCTTGTGTAATGCTTTAGAGATGAATAATTTTATGTGGAAATATAGTATGAGATGCAATCCCTTAAAAATTACTCCTCCCCCCAAATCTAAACATTGATTAGTGGGGTGTACCGGATACAAATCACAAAATGACAGTCTAGGGGAATTTTTTTTTAACACAGCAATTCTCAACACATCAGATTTTGGGTAGTGCTGTACCCAGGAAGAAAATATTACACTGCAACTTTCCAACTGACCAGGCTTCCACATTGATACTGAGCATTCCATTCACGTGGGAGAACAGGTTGTGACGTGCAAAGCCTCGGAATAACCAGCCAGGATACCCTGTGGAAAAAATTGGGGTTTATTTGTTTTCATTGTCTGGGGACTGGCTGTAAACCACAGGTTTAAGACACTGTAGTGCTGGACATGTTCACAGTAGAAGCATTGTAACAATACAAAAAGTACTCTAGAAGACTCCCTTTGATAAAGAAAAATGCTAGTGTTTGTCTGGACCCAGGCTGCCCAATCCAAATGCACTAACGTTCAATATTCTGAGTGTCAAAGTGAATGCTACCTCCCTCTGCGTCTGAAAATATGGAAATGGAAAGTCGGGAGACTGCGTCCTTGTCAGTCAAGTGTGCGTGATGTAAAGAGCAAGAAGAGCAGGTGGTGGGATACAGATAAATATTAACAGCATACAAAACAAGTGGGAATGCACACTAAGTTATAACAAGCAAAGGATGAGTTCAATCAGGAGCCAACAGATAGAAGACACACTTTGAAGCCAGAGCCGTCCCCTAAAGTCTTTTTCTTTGCCTCTATGCTTCATTTATCTCCATCATATGTTAATTTGATTTTTCTGCCTTTTGTGTGTGGGGGGGGGGGAAGCAAACAATTTCTAGATATATAAGGGAACCACATCTCTTCATGTTGGCAGCTTCTTGGCTGGCAAAAGGAAATCACTAGGCGTGAGAACTTTGGAGGACACTTATGCTGTATGCGTCATCACTGCCCCTGAGAAAATTGATAAGTGTTCATATCCACACAACTTCCGAACTGTAGGATGAGAAAGTAGGGCTGCAGAGTACTGCAAGGTCACTGGCCGAAGGCTGCTAGACTGAAAAAGTAGTGAGTCCTATAAGAGCATGCTCTTTCAGCTGGTCCTCTGATATGTCAAGGGACAGAAGAAATGGAGACAATGAAATAATGGTCACATATGCACACAGAGTGTATGCATTTCATGCATGCATACCAAGTGTATGCATATCTTATAAAGTCTCCTAACCTAAGGCTGACCAGAGATTTAACACTTCATCTGACATTCGATTTTTATAAGAAAAGCATTAGAAGACTGGGCCTTGCATGTCTTCGCACACCTGTAGCCTAGTATTCAAGAAAATGAGGCAGGAGGGTTTCTGTGAGTTCCAGGTCAACCTGGAATATAAGACTATAAGACAGGCTATAAGACTGTCCAAAAAAACAACAATGAAAATGAAAATGAAAGAAATGAGAAAAAACTTCACTAAACCAGACTTAAAGTGCTGGAAATTAGTTTCTCTGTTCTGTTTAGTTGTTCTTCGGGGAGGAGATGATCTCTCATTCAAAAACCCTGCCAGCCCTATCTCCAGTTCCTCAATCTGTTGAAATCACAAATTACAACACACACAGCTACAATCATCTCCAGAAGGCAACCCAGAAACTCTATTATTTATTGTACTGTCCCTTAGTACTTTTAATACTTAGTTTAATAATATGTGTATAAGACATATACAGAATGTCAATTTAGACGTTATAAAATATACTTGAATTAATCACACTCCATTACATGACCACTTATCTGAATTGCAGTACACCTGTGATTCTTATGCCTCCCTATTTTTTATACTTCACTATCACACCAGGCATTTTACAGCATCCTGGGGATGATATAGCTCTTAAAATGTGTAATAATTGCCTCTGTCATTATGAAATGGTGTGGAAGGCAAAGCTTTCTTGCATCAACATCAGGAAGAACATATGTTCGTTTGAACAAATGCTTTACTTTTGTTAAGAAAGCTGTGTATTTTGTAATCCATAGCACTTTTTCTGAAAGCTAATGTGTTAGATTTTTATGGCTATGTTTGCAGCCTAGTGCTCTACCTTGATTTTCCCAAGTGAACATTTTATGCATTTTGAATTTATTTCCTAGAACTTTATTTAGTTATAGTCTAGCAACTTGGTAATTTTTAAAGTCAGAAGTTAAATTTGTTTCACTGAGTATGCACATATGTACTTTCATATATTTGTTGTAACATTATTTTTGCAAAAACAACAAAGTTTTTTTCAATTCATAAATCTCAAAATGTCTTTGATTCAAAGGAAAACAATTGGAGTGGAATTCATGGGAAAGTATTCATTTACATATAATTTAAATAGCACAATCCCATAATCAAGTTTTCTACATCAGTTGGGGAAAGGGGTTGAAGGAAGGCGTCCCTTCTGGGATAAAATGACATCTCAAATTCTAACTCCCTAGGCTTTATTCCTTGGAAATCCATTAGGCTTGCCCCACTTGGGTTGCATGCAGTCTTTGGTATTCTGCCCAGCAGGACCCTTGATCCTGCATCCTACAGAAGAGAAAATGGGAGAGCACAGAAAGGCATCCTCTCAACTAAAAGAATGAACGAGGAAGGGACAAAGACACTTAAAACAAAAAGAAGACAAAAAACTAAATTGCTTACAAGCCTATCTGCCTTCAAAATTGTTATTATTCTTAGCTTTATATACGTAAACGTGGATGATATTGTCTCAACAACTGGGTACAGACACAGTTGGGTGGAACCGCAATGTTAGAACAGCATCCATCAGATGACAACTAAAAAGAGCATAACATGTAAGAAAACACATGAAATTCCTTATGAGTGTAGAAAAATGTACAACTCTAGTGAGAAAATGTTAATTAAAATAATGTTAAAAAATAGTGACAGTAACTCAAGCTAGTTGGGAAAATAATTACTAACTTAGAAAAGCCAGCTCTCAATCCTGAGGATATTTGTAACTAATACCTTAAAATCCTAAAAGTAAATTATTCCTCAACACACCACAATCGAAATAGTCAGCCAGCCAGTGTTTATTAAATAATGTGTCAGAGTCATCCCTCATTAAAAAATTGAATGCACGCATGTTATTTTTCTCCCACTGAGTGTTCTTCTTCCTGACATTTGTGAAAGAAGTGTGAAAAATAGGGAAAACAGGATTAAGTGCTCTCTACATAATGTCATACATTGTCAGCAATCAAAGTGTCTTTTAAAGATTCTTAATCAAACTTAATGCCTCTCCAGTAAAAGCAAACCAAATAAACAATCTCATCTTCGCTGAAAATCTAGGAGAAAGGTTAAAGTGACTGAAATTGCCGCGTCAGCAATGCCTCCTAATACATTCAGTGGCATTAAATGTGAAATTAAAATTACTTTTTCAAACACTGAACTGCGTATTAATTCAGTGTTATGAACAATACTCATTTGATGTCTCTTTGCTGATAAAAGCCTTAAAATTCCATTTAAAAATATTTCTCAAAGGAGATACACTGTGGTTATTGATAAATATGGCACATTTAGCTAATTTCCTAATAAAATATGTATGTCATTTGACCTAACAAGTCCACTAAGCATATAAACTGTGTTCGACTTCCTAAAGTTAGATATAATAACTAAAAGCAAGATAAGCCCTAGAAATACAAAAGTCACGATACATACTAAATTATAATGAGTAAGTATGTTTTATAAACCCACTAATAAAAAATTAATTTACCTTTATATTTGAAAACAAACCTAGACCTTTTCTTATGGCATTTGTTCACACTGAGGCGCAAAAGAGGGTCTAACATGTGCAAAGCAAGCCTTCTACCTGGAGTCACAACCCCCAATGCCCATTTCAACATTTACATTACAGTTATATAAAAATTAAAGACTGATCTCAATTTCAAACTAAAAGCCAATCAAACAAAATCTTTTATTCTAACTAGTGGGAACATGAGTACCATTTAGTTTTTAGCATAGAATGTTTGTGATCCAGTTTTGGGATGTAATTGTAAAGAATTTCAACTTATTTTAATGTCTAAACATTAAATTTTGATTGAACTAGATATTGTGCTAGCCTGGATAGTTTTCATTATTTACTATTAAAGAGATTAAAATGAATAAAAGGTATCAACTTGATAGTTGTTATAGTCTCAACCAAGAACTTACAGTTCTATTGTTTTTTTAAAGTGATGCATTAACACTTCAATAACAAAAATATAGCACGCGCGCTCTCACACACACACATACACACACATAGACTCCAGATCTTTTATTTTCTTATTAAAAACCATTTGTTTAATTCAATACTCTAAAAACTTTCGTATTAAATAGCTATTTGGGGTTTCTTATTCTGTGCCTTACTTATGTATGACTTTTATGTCTTGAGTGGATAGTTCTGATCACAGCAAAATCCCACATAAGAAGGAACATAACAACAACAAACAAACAAACAAATAAACAACAAACACAAAAGAGAAATAATCACTAAACTAAATGTCAGCTCTTTAAATAAAACCAGTGTCTGAAGTCAAGGAATTACAACATAGTACCTGTGGTCAAAAGAGGCCCGCAACGAGCTCTCAGGTACAGAGGACATAATGTCATTCCAGATAAATGCAAACCTGTTCAGAAATCACTCTATTTTTGACTTTTCAGTCATTCCTAATCTATTTCATTAAAGCTTTAAATGCATGTAATCACCATTTACTCATGTTTTGGATTGAAGCTTTGAAAACACACACACACATACAAACACACACACAAACACATACTTACATCGATATATCAATGTACAATAGTATCACAGATGAAAATGTAAGATGTCAAATGTATTTTCAAAGCAAGGGCAACTTTAAGGTAGTCTTTGATTTATTTCCCAAAAATAAAGGAGAAACAACTTGCCTTCATGTATGGGACAAGTATGTTTTCTACCAATGAATACCAGCACTTTCTTGTTACTGCTATTAAGATAATGACTGTAACTCAAGTTACTTTCGTCCATTGTCCATAGCATACTTAAGGAATCATGCATTCTGTATAATTGTAGGTAAATTATTATGTTTATTGGTGTTTTTCTTCTGAATGTCTGTTTCCTCTCTAATATTTCTCTCAAAGTAAAAATAAATGTTGGAAGGTTCTGGATGAAAAAGTAACAGACTGAGGCATTGCTCTTTTTGCTTGGTGTCTTCTCCTTAAAATAACCACTTACTGCAAGTTCCCAGTGGTATGTTTTCAGTAAGATTCCTGATTAAGGTATACACCTAGGAAATCCAAGAAAGTGTACCCAAGTAAAATGATCTTGGACATACATACAGAAAGCAAAGGACCTCACTTAAGAAAGTACCTGCAACAATGTGGACTCTAATAAACCTTAGAAGTCCATTAAGGCAAGAATGACCGTGGAAACAGTTGTATTGATATCTCGTCACAATTAGCTTCTTCAACAATTTCAGAAATATATGCTACACAGAACAATATATAAAATGATTGGTAAGACCATAATATTTTCTAAATAAGTTATTAGAAATAATAATTAGGAAATCAAACTGTTTAAAATTTACATTTATTTATTCTATGGCACATAGATGCCATAGTGAGAACTACTTTTAGGGAGTTTATTCTTTCTTCCATACTGTGGAACCTGGTAATTTAACACAGGAATGGAATCTGGTACCATTGCCTGTTAATGTAACTGGCCCCTTTTGAACTGTCACTGAATCCCAATTAATGGTAAATATTATTGGAAACATGTCTGTTAAAATTCAACTATTTTAATAACCAACCTTTCTGGATTTGGCTTTGAAATATACTCAATGTTTGTGGCTTATCACTGTATGAATTTATATCACAAGTCCTTAAAAATGTAATGTATGGAGTATATTCCCCCAAATAATTCCTCAAATTAGCTAGGCATTCAGTATTGTGGTTATATTCTGGCAAACAATCTACCCTATGATTCTGATAATTCCCTTTCACAATTTACTTGAAGCAGGTTATCTACAAATACTGAATGCACCAACTAGCCTAGAAATTATAGATAGACAGTAGTATTCATAGACACTCTAAAATAATTATATCATAAAATAACCAACAATTCCTTCATTCACTGCTCTACATCTATAAGCTGAAATATTGCTGTCCATTCTTTTTGGCTTCGGGAAGCGGAGAGCAACTTGCCTTTGTTTCATTCATCCAAAGTATCTAAATATGTGGTGCAGTACATGGAAGGTTAGAAACTTTGGTTTATTTCATTTTCTCTTTCCAAATGACTTCCGTCATTCTTCATAGTCCCCAGTACTTCAAATTGAAAACACCACTTTCTTCTCAAAGATCCTGCTAACAACTCAACAATAGGACCCCATGAAACAACAGGAAGAAGAGTCACTTTAGTAAGAAAGTTACTAACTTCCTGAGTTTAGGAATAGAAATTATAAATCATTCCATTTCCACAGAGCTTGGCAGGCCATTGGCCACATCACCCTTTGCTTTCCTCTCTGTCACGCATATACAGAGAGAACCACGAGTCATCCCTTGCCCCAGGCTTGCCCTCATGTTGGTAAAGGTCTAGGAGTAACATGACGTGAGCATGGCCATGAACACAACATGCGTGACCCTTACCAACAAGCAATTTATAAGGAATCTACAAGTATGTGGCTCCATGTTCAATAAACTCTTCACCTTCATTCAAAAGGACACATTTGGTTAGTTGAACCTGGTGAGTGGAATGTAGCTACTGCCTTCCTACCTGCTTGGGATCCTCTGGATTCTGAGATTGCCCCTAGCAGGATGCAGATGTCTGAAAAAAAAAATCATTCACTAGGAAGAGATAACAGTTTCTAGTAAGAGACTCACTGAGCCTGGGAGGGAGGAAGAGAGCATCCAGGGAGCGTGCAGCCCTGCCAGGTGCTAGGATGTCTCCTGTGCTGTTTGCACTCAACCCTCAGAGCACTGCAGCAGCTCATGTGACTTCTTCTCCCCCCAAGCAGTGCAGCCTAATAGAAAGTGCTTTCAGGACACCACAAATCCCTGTTGGGAAAAGTAGTTACAATGGTGCCAAGAGATTTGCCAGCTTAACTTTTATAAAGCTCTTCTCAACCTCTACAAAATCTCAGAGGCTACAGTGCTACAAACCAAGGGATGAAGTGGGGGGGGGGGTTGCTAAGGAAACCACATCCATTAAATTTGTCTGAAAGCAGTGTTGTTTCTACACCGGTATCACCATGTGACAGCCTTGAACACCTTAGAATTGCTATGTATCCGCACTGAAGCAGGAAAGGGTTCTCTCTGGGTGCAGAAGATGAAGCAGGGGCAGAAGAGGTTGGTGTTCAATTATCCCCAAGGTCACACCTTCACATTTCTGACCCCAAATATGATGCTGTTCTTTTCCATTGAGTGTCTGCACTCTCTGTCCCATTACAGGATCATCATTCTCAGTGCACAGCCTGATACCATACACAAAATGCAGGCATGGCTACGGGAGTGATCTACAGTCTGCCCTAGCCATCAGAAGAAAGCAGGCCTCAGCAGCCTCAGTCTAAGCCCTTGAAAAGAACAATCTGCATGCAGCTTCAGTTTTTTCTATTTTGAAGACTGAGCATTGAAGCTGTCTATGTAATTCAGTAAACAATGAAAATATCAGATTAATCAGAAAAGGAAAAAGGCATGCGCCCTGAATTAACTATATACATACATCAAGTTGTGAGTTAAATAGAATACTGAAAAACATACAACTCAATGAGCACTTCAGATATGCATTCACAATTTGAGAAACAACATATAATGCAACCGGATGATCATCTCCATTTGAAAATTATATATTGATGTAGTTTCCATTTTCAAAGCAAAGTAGTCCTTACTCTCTGATAGAATCCAAATGATGCATCTTAATATGTTCCCCTTTTGAATAATTCAACAACGAATCCCATTAGCTTTAGATTCATCTTATGATTAATACCATAGTGTGGTTTACCTGTTCTTGAATGCAATGCATGAAGTAGTAGAAACTGCAGAAAGGCAGCAAATCAAAGGGCAGCATCAGAATGGTTAAGTAAGCACTACAGACACCAAGTCATTAAATTCCAGCTAGGAATGGCAGAAGCCCACAACACAGTTTTTTTTTAAAAAAAAAATCTACAAACGTGCAAATTTTAAATAAAATTTCCCATAGTCCTTGCATTATCAACGACCCCGCTCCAGAGCCTGCAGTGCCCAACATTACACAATGTTGACATTAAACAAGGCCATAATTGCTGCTGTCATCAGCTCAGATCCCTGCAGCATTAGATCCTCATTGATTACTGCATTCATCTATGCCGTTCTGCGCGGTACTGAGGTGACTCTCACGGCAGTAGACGGCAGAGCCCTCTCGCCACACAATTAACCATTTCCTAAAACAGTGCATAGATGCTGCTACTCCCCTGCAGCCGGAGACCAATCTCTGAAGTCCCCAAAAGCTAGTGAGGGAGAAAGCCTCAGGCAGATGCTCTTGATCTCCTGTTCCTCTCACGGGGACACTTACTTCACTGTGATGACCGTGATCTCCAGTGACAGACTAGAGCAGACCCTCGCTGATTTTAAACCCCTCCAAACTCACCTGAAATAAGTCGATCCCATTATCAACCCCTGGAAATGGTCCTGCCAAGTCCAACGTAACAGATCATTTCCTCTGCAGTTTTCCTAAATGAGGAACGGCACCCAGTGGCAACAACTGCATTAGGACACATAAAGCTGAAGCTGGGAGGGACTGTTGGGAATAGAAGAAAACTGCTTGTTCAGAGCCTCCTGTATGATCAACCTACTGCTGATGGCTCCTCTCCAGAGGGCAAAAGGACAATCGCAAAAACAAGAAACGGAGATGGGGCTGGCTTATATTTGTGATACTAAAAGACAGGTGACCATGCTCTTATAATTTGTAGTGTAACAGAGCTGTCATTAAGGCAAAATCATCATTTTATTAGCAATTCACCTTCATTTACTCTGGCCATATCATATCTTGTATTAAAAAACAATAATAACATTAGCAAGAGAAAGGAAATGAGTTGGGAAAAAAATCCCAGCCACATTTAATCATTGTAAAATGTTCAGCTTCAAGGAGCAGTAGTAAATACTGAGACACTCCTCCAACCCACACCAGAGGGTCTGGAGAAGCACGTGGAGGCCACTTCAGCTTTCTTTCATAATGTGAACTGGTAAATGATAACACAGGGAGAAACAGGACAAACCCCCATTAATTTAACACTATTGTACTGGATTTACCTAAGAAGTGTGAACTTGCCTTTAAAAAAAAAAAGTCCTATCGGTTGAAAAAAGTATCAGCACTGAACTGATAATTGCGTTAACCAACTAAAAACACCAGTCTCTAACAAGGTGGCTACTTGATACATATTCCCTGGTAAAGAATATATGGTTAGCCCACACAGGATCCTCAGGAAATTTTCCTTTTCTTTTCAGAAACTTCCAGGTACAATTTAAAGTGACATTAGGCAAAAGTTAATCAAATAGCAGCAAGGAAAAGAAAAGAGCAACACACATTAATTGAAGGCCTTTTATCTATCAAACCTGGTACTATCATAACTTTATTTAATTCACTTGTTTTATAGGGATATGAAGAACTTACATTACCCACAACAAGTGACACTTAGCAAAGCTTATTCTTTTGCCCAAGGTCATTTGGTTTAAATGTAGTGCCCTGGAATCTGAACTTGGCTTCACCTCGTATGAAATCTCACTGGACCTACACCTACATAGTGACTGTATAAGGTTTTGATCTTTACTTCCAACGGGGCCCAAAATTTTGTGCTAGTAGCTTGCTGGGAAGCTGGCTGGTTTGGTGGGGTCTATCAACGCTACACATCTGCTATGTCAATCCTGACTCCAGTGGAGATGGTTTGAGAGCAGTTAGTGAAGATGGGGGGCCATGCTTGCTAAACTTAAGCTTCTTTTGCTATGTTACTGTCCTAAAGAGGACCAACAGAGGCACAGTCTACAGAAAGACCTTAGGACAGCACCAGGCATGAGGAGTAGACGACAGCCAAAACTTTCAGCAATGCATTCATTTTCTGTAGTTAAAAACATTCGTGAGTTTTCTTTCCATGCATTTCACAAGCCCAGTCAACAAACTAAACAACATTCACAGCCTCATGCTGAGTCTACACGAAAGCTAATTCTGTGTTCCTATTCTCTCTCACCCTATGTACTTCCTAGGATGTGCTAACTTCAAATGATCAACCAAGTTTTAAGGGTATTAATCGGATATTTATTCCTCATTCTATCTCATACATTAATATTATTTGTGTATAGTTTCCTTGAGTTCCCTAAATTGTCTTGACTTAAGCAAATATATCAAATGATAGCAAATTTGGTTTCTAACAGAAAAAAAACCTTACTAAAGCAAACAGGCTTCTGAAATGGTATGCACAAGATCCAGTTTACAGAGTAAGAACCAAGAGTCTATATTAAAGAAAGCCTATTGTTGATCCTTTTTGTAAAACAGTCATTCAATCGTTTCTGGGTAGTGCATCCCCCATGAGATCTCATGCAAAGTGACAGATGCCATTCCCTGAGACCGACAACACATAAGTAGGAACAATCCCTCCCTTATGATTGTCTTGATTTAGAAACTCATACCAACAATATTTACTTACTTCAAATCGTTCTTATTTGAAACAACTCTTCCCACTTGGAGGGACAATAATCCCTCTGGGTGACAGACTACACAGACTAACCCTCACCTGTGACTCCACAGCTACCCAAAGCCCAGCGCACTGATTTCCTCTGAGAGAACAGACACATTCTAACGCCATCAGCAACTCTGAGCAATCAGCACTCCAAGCATGGAACCTAGTGGCACTGTAGTCTATGTGAAGGCCTGAGATTGCTAAACGTTTCTGTTTTCTTTTGTTCTAAAATCCAGCATCCATTATTTTGAAACCGCGACACAAGCATCCTACTGTTGAATTGATTTCTGTGAGTGATGACACTGGCGTGTCATGTTCCTCGGCCTTGGCACTCGCAGGAGATCATGAGGCATGCACACATCGAAGGAAAAACAAAGCCCATGCACAATTAAGCAATTTATTATTGTTTTTTGTTTCACAGAACACTGACTTCCTAATCTTTAAATCTTTACTTGACTAGTTCAGAAGAACAGAAATCATAAATAGGATTGCTTCTTACAACCTTCTGGCTATGCTGTAAAACCCTATGGTATCAGTTCAGAGAAACAGATTAAAGATAAAGCTAACAACTGGAAAAGTTGATCCATTTAGAAAACGCAACAAAATTACTCTGTACCTTGTATAAAACACATTAATATTTAGACCAGAAGAAAATGGATACAATGGGGTATTGAATAGATATTTGGGAACAACCAGAAAGAAAATACGGCAGAATGGCCATTTCCCAGACTCACCCGCACCTGCTTGTCCGATCTCCCTTGTTTCCGAATCAACAGAGCTCAGTTCCTCCCACCCGTCCGAGGAGACAGGTATCCCAGATGCACACATGATAACAACCTTGCAAAGAAATCCAGTCCAAGAACAGCAACTCTCTGCTGCCTAAGATCTTATCTGCGAAGTGTGTGTCTTGCTTCCTTCTTCACCATGCTTCTACCATGGAACGAGAGGAGCAACAGGAAATGCAAACTGAAGGAAAGCATGGGTGTGAGCACGGGAAAGTCTCCTTGCATGACTGACTCAGGTCACTGCAGGCACCTTGCAGCTACCCCAAAGATTGGTTGGATGAAATACCGCGCGCAAACCTCCGCGGGCCTGGTGGTGTGAAGGCTGGTAGCATTTACCGAGGAGAAGCATATTGGCATCTCTGCTGGGTTTTAAGCAGATCCACGGGATTCAGGAAATAAGCTCTCTGCCAGATGACACTATGCTCCTAGCCATTCCTTATGCTTACTTATCGCCCACATTACTTTAACTAGCGTCCTTTCACCCTCTGTGAGCTTATTTGTAGAGAGAGCTAAATAAAGGATTTTTATGACAATGAAATGGCCTTTTAGGCCACGGGATGATTTCTGGAAGCATTAGTTGTCAGGTTTTTCTCGGTACTATTAAAATTCATTAAACAGAAACATTTCTTATGGTTTTATATTAGATTTATAAAGAAAAACGTCTGCATTACTTCCTGAAGAAATGAATGAAATTAAGATAATCTGCTATTTATCTATATATAGTATTTTATTCATTATGTGACTATATAAAATAGGTTTTGTTTTGTTTTGTTTGCCTATCAGAGGGATCTTCAAAAATATGTGTCCCTAGAAGTTTTGATATTACATGTGTCAATAGTATAATTTCAAGATGAAAAATTTTGCTACCCGGATAAGTGATATTTATGATCCCAAGTTATGAAAAAAATACCTTTCTCCTTGTGATTTACTTCACCAAAACAAATGGCTGTATATGATGTTCAGTATCTTTACTTTTGACACTACTTCTGACTTTTATTACAGGTATTATAGAAGTTAAAATGCTGCAACCTCTTGTGGTTGAATATACTTCATTGTTCCTAAAGAATATTTATGTAATTATCAGTCTAACTACAGGGTAAGTCAAGATCGGGCCCCCTCTCCTCTATTGCTTAGGGTCTTAGGTGGGGTCATCTTTGTGGATTCCTGGGAATTACTCTAGAGCCAGTTTTTTGCTAGCCCTGTAATGGCTCCCACAATCAAGGTATCTCTTTCCTTGCTCTCATCTCTGTCCTTCTCCATCTCCACTATCCCATTCCCTCAAGTTCCCCTCAACCATCCCCTTCTCTCCTCCTCTTCCCCTTCTACCTTTCTCCCTCACCCCCCCCTTCAGCTCCAGATTTTGTCAGGCGATCTTGTCTGTTTCAAGTTTCAAGGTGTGTCTGTATATGTTTTTCTTTGGGTTCACCTTACTAGTTAGCTTCTCTAGGATCATGAACTAGAGGCTTGATGTCCTTTGTTTATAGCTAGTATCCACTTATGGGTGAGTACATACCATATTCATCTTTTCAGTTCTGGGCTACCTCACTTAGAATAATGTTTCCTAATTCCATCCATTTGCATGCAATAGAACCTTCATCCAACAACATATAGAAACAGGCAGAGACCCACATCAGAGCACTGGACTGAGCTCCCAAGGTCCAGTTGAAGAGCGGAAGGAATGAGAATATGAACAAAGAGGTTAAAACCATGACCTCTTCAGTTCATCCACTGAAACAGTTTACCTGAGCTAATGGGAGCTCACCAACTCCAACTGGACTGGGAAGGAACAAGCATAGGAACAAACTAGTCCTTCTGAATGTGGTTGACAGTTGCATGGCTGGGGCAGATACAGGGGTCCACTTGCAGTGGCACCAGGATTTATCTCTATTGCTTGTACTGGCTTTTTTGGGATCCTATTCTCTTTGGATGTATACCTTGCTCAGTCTAGATATAGTAGGGAGGGCCTTGGACCCTCCACAAAGCAATGTGTCTTACTCTCTCTGAGGACTAGATGGGGGAGGGGTGGGAGAGTGTGTGGAGGGAATATGAGGAGGGGAGGAAGTAGGAATTTGGATTGGTATATTTTTAAAAATCTAATATATTAAATATAAGTAAAGAAATAAATAATATTCATGTACTTTATATTAAGTCTGAAAAGCATTTAAGATGAAGAGATGTGTAACAAAACTCTTCCTGGAGTGGGGCAATACACATCTATTCCATGATAATCTGGAGTGTGGATACCACCAAAGTCCACCTTGGTGAACCAATGAGTTTTATTGAGGTTACTTGCAGAAATAAAGGTGAGGGGTTACTTACAAGAGCAGAAATGACTCAAAGAGAGCTGCATTGTCAAAGGCCACCCCAGCATGGATGACAGCTCACAAAGCTTGGGACCTGGAACAAACTGCACCACCAGCAGGCAGCTCAACAGGTTGGAATGTGTCATTTCCAGATGCCACAGCTGGTATAAACCTCTTCCAGGAAGCTGGTCTGCTCTCAAGGTGTCCCCCTCCCTACTTCCCTCCTTCCCTCCCTCCCTTCCCCTTCCTCCCTCCCTTCCTTCCTTTTCTTTTTCCCAACATACTATTTTTATGTTGGATTATTTGGGAACTTCCTGCAATTCACTATGATCACACTTGTCTCCCATCCATCCCACCTCTGTGGCTTTCCCAAAGACAGAGAAAAAAAGAAAAAATACAGCAAGTCCAATTTGAGTTGCCCATATACTCACTTAAGCATAGTCAAACTCCCAGTGATCAGCACCTTAAAGGTCACTGAATCCTTCCCCAACCCTCTTCCAGCATCTTTATCACAGTTTTTAAGGACTCTCTTCAATGGCTTCCTGTCTAAACTGTTTCTTCTTGTGTGTGTGGTCTGTCTGTCTGTCTCTGTGTGTCAATGGGAGCATATGTGAACTGTATATGCAGATATTGCAGAAGCCCAAAGAGAGTACCAGATCCCTTGCATCTATAGTTATAAATGTTTGTGTGTGGGTGCTGGGAACTGAATTCTGATCCTCTGAAAGAAAGGCAAGTGTCCTTAACCCTTGAGCCACCTCTATAGCCCTATAACAAAATTCTATAATCCTAGAAGTTGAATTCACAAGTAATGAATCATTTTTTTCCTTTTTAAATCAAATTTTAGTTCAAAATTGACAGCTATACAACACACATGCAGTCTGTTATATGTTCTCAAAAGTCACTGCGTTAAAAGTTGATATATTAACCACATCCTAGTTCTTTTACTGCTACAGTGCTTGTTCTTGTACTTGTTAAAGAACTCCGATTTCCAGAACCCAGATCTTTCCAGTGCAATTTAAGGTAATCATCAAAGTACAGTACTGTTCATCTAAGTCTTGAGAAAAGTAGAGTTAACGCAATGTGCACCAAATGCCAATTACTTCCTATTGCCCCCAATATCTTTAAAAGTTAAAAGTTGTCTCTATTTTTCTTTAACTGACTCAAGGAAAAGTGTTCTTCAGATTACAATCATTTCTTGCAAAAGATTCTCCATTAGAGACAAAGAAAAGACAGTTTTTTTAAAAAAAAACTATCTCTACATAATTATTTCATTTCTTTCAGTAGTTTATCTTCACTTTTATAAACTTCATCACTAAAAAACTCACAAATAACTAAAAACACCACAAACAAAAATTAATCAGATCGGAAACCTACATAACTCAATCCTAAAGAAAAATGAAGGTTAAAAATTGGAAGATATGATATTAGGTGATATCACAAAATCTCAAAAACAAAAACCCACATTTTCTCTCTCATATATAAAATATAGCTAACAATATGTGTACATATGTGAAAAGTTAACACATGTGGATAGTGTAATAAAAAGAAAAAAAAGAAGTCTAGGTATAAGGGAATGAGGAGGGAGAATCTTCAGGTAATGAATAAGAGTTATGAGAGAGTATATAAAATTATCGTTTTCAAGTTCCAATACTTTCATGGGTATTTGTTGATGATGGATAGATGAGTACATAAAATACATTCAATGCTAAAAGTGAAAATTTTAATATGAAGCTCAACAGCTTCCATTCCATTGCCAGACAGTTTTAAATGAGTGTACCCAGACAATATAACTTAAGAATCTGATTGTGGAGATACAGAATTTCGACTATAACACATTTCTATTGATTGATTGGCTGTATCTACTTTCATGCCGTGTTATACTACATTAGCACACGGGCACTTAAGAGGTAGCAGCAGGACAAATTGTATTTAGAGCAGCATAAATATATTGCCCTTGAATCTGCACTTGTGTCAGCACCACATCTCCTTAGAAATACCAGCATTGTTAATCTTTACAGTCAACATGTACTGGTTGTATTACAAACTTTTACAATCAATAAACACCACACATACAAAAATTATATAGAAAAATAAATTCAAATTCCCAGTAGCTATTCTGAGCTAGTTTCCCTAACCAAACCTAAAGTACATGGATATTTTTCATTTTTTAAGCTTCTCTGGATGTCTTCAAAGGAAAGTTCTACACTGACACTGTTCTGTAGTCTTTTTAACTTTCTTTGCATGCATGTGTCTCATAGGTACCTTTCATCAAGCCCAAAGTTTGAATATTGGCAATATTAGGCCCTAGAGTAAAGAGAACAAGTATTCAGACCAAGCTTTTTGCTTTGGAACATTCAATAATATTTCAGTATTACAGATGGCACACATAACAAGTCAATGGCACAGGCAGAGTTTGAATTCAACAGTAATAACAACCAGCCCTGCTAACAATGCTTTAGGTCAAAATCTCCTTAGGTTTGAAGAGTAATTTCTACCTCATGTCCAACATGGACTGTGTTCTTAGAGATTTACCACGCAAGCACAGAATGTCCATGAAACGTAACACACTATATGCTACCGACTTAGGTCTTTCCTTAAACTCTAGACGATACCGCCATTTTGTGATATCATAACACTGGTCTATGAAGAAACGGGGACGCAAGTGAAAATGAAAGTAGCTCAATTTGACTGTGTTTGGAACAGGCTGCATGTTCGATTGATTTATAAAATAGTTTCAGTGCACATCGACACCCAGGCTTCCATTGTTAGTCCATTAACATTAGTCAAACAAACTTGATCATACATGCTTATCTTTTTTTTTTCTTTTGGCAACTGATTTATATTAGTAGCAAGTGGGAAATGTTTGCATTGTTAATACTTTTTTTCTGAATTATTACACATATGGCACTTCACAAGAAAGATAAAGGAAGAACTGGATTCTGTTTGTAACTGATCTAGAAGTGGTGTCCAGGGTCAGGCTGCAGTGGTTTCTTTAAGAGCAGCCATTGTCACATGTCCTCCTGTCATGGGAACGTCTGTGATCATACTCCCAATGGAGCAGTCCAGCTCTCTGCATCCTGGCTCACATGTGCATACGCTGGCATTAATGTCTTCTTTTTATTCAACACTACATGACCATACTGACATAACTGCATTGAGTCTAAGCTATAAAAAAATAAAGCATCTACTGAAAGAAAGAAAAACTGACATACTACAAGTAGTTCAAATTAAAAATAAGTCTAAAGATTTAAGCCAGCATTCAAAGCAGCATTTTGTAGAATAGCGGGAGAGAAGGCAACCTTAGTTCTGAAGACGGGAGGATGAAATTGAGATCTGGGTAAATAATCTATCAAGTTCAATTTTTTGATATCTAGAGCATTTTTCATATCTGGAATTCTCTGAGACACAAAGTTCAGGTTATGTTCATCGTAAGGGGGCTTTAAACACTAGAAGCAAATCTGATAATAGACTTTAGCCTGAAAAAATTTAGGAACGGTAAAAATGACAGTGCAATTGATGCCATCCAGAAACTCCTTCCCACTTCTCTCAAACTGAAAGCAACGTACTTGGGTGTGAACTGTAGTCTAGTTTCAATAGTTATAGCATATATAGCATTCATATAGCTCAACTGACAAAGCCATAAAATAAATCTCTGTGCACCTTGCCTACTCTCTGTAATATCAATAGGACAGGAAGCATTTCATACTCAGGGCTAGATCAGAAAGTTACAGCAGAACAAGATAACACCAGTCCAAAGTCAAATCAAGCATACATATCCTGTCTTAGTATTATAGAACAATGTCTACATAATAAATCCAATCTGTGGGAAAAGAATGAGATTTTGATGTCTTTTACCTAGGGCTCAGTGAGAAATGAGATTATGCATTTATCTTATGTCTGTGAAGTTTTACTAGGTATCTTCCTTCCACTATAGAAAAAAAGCATTTTTAATGGTCCTGGACTTAGAATGAAATGCTAGTCTCATTTTCCCAGACATTTTGTCCCCACACAAGGGAGGGCAAAATTTTCTGGCCCTATGTGGTTTTGAGTCCCAAGCTCCCAGCCATTATAGGCATTGACTCACCCACAAGCAGATATTTAAACTTTACCCCACATATTTTTACTTTTGTTTTCTATTTCATTTTTGTATCTTTGAAAGTTTTCATTCAAACAAATTCAACAATGTCTTTTTAAACATCATCTTTCTCTTAACTTTTATTTTTCTGCAGGGGAATTTTACTTTGTTTGTTATTGATTTATCCATCTTAGGCAAACATATTCTTATAAGCTATAAAGAGATTCAAATGGTGCCCTGATTAGCTTTTTCTCTTTGTTATATTGGCATCTGTAAATGTTATTTGTATGTTTGAAAGCCATTAAATGGATACAGGCATTTGTCTTTGCTGGGTTTCAATTCAAGCAATGCTGGCTGGATCAATGGTACTTTCTTTATTACTGTGTTACCCAGCTATTCCATTTGTTACTATTTTCACAGACAGAATTTGTTTCTTCACTAAGGAAACAACAAATTTAAAAACTTAAAGATGTGTGTTAGGTAAAATATGACAGATTTCAAATAGTATGTTATAAAGAGAACAGACAGTAAGCAAGAGAATCAGACTATTCTGTTACTTACTGCATGGAAGGAAACGCAGGTTTTCACTATCTGTATACACTATTTTCATTCCCTACTTATTATTTTTGTATATATGTTCTATCCTTCATTATTTGAAGCTCATTAAAATATTTTAAACATTCAACAAAGTAAATCAAATCCAGTGATTTCTCAGAATAGAACTCTCCCATGGTGGTTTAAATGTGAATGACCCTCATAGGTTCCTATGCTTGAATAATTGGTCCCCAGTTGGTGGATCTGTTTGGGAAAGATTGGGAGTTATGGCCTTGGGAAAGTACATCACTGGGGTGGGCTTTGATATTTCTAAAGACATGGGTGATTTCCAATGCGCTCTTAGCTTCCAGTTTGTGGGTCAGGTGTGAGCTCCCTGTCAAGCTCCTGCCTGCTGCCATGTGGCCCCACCCTATAAGGGTGGAGGACTCTCACAACTCTGGAACTGAAAACTCAATCAAACCTCTTTGATGAGTTTCTGTGGTCATGGGCTGCATCACAGACACAGGAAAGTAACTAGTAAAGATGCTGATACCACACATGGAGAATTGTTGTGACGGATATGACTGTGTAGCTTTTGGTGCTTGTTGTTTGTTTTTCGGAGTTATTTATTTTTTTATTTTATTTGTTTGGTGAATTTTTGTTTTTGTTTTAATAAATGTGGAAGATTTGTGGAATTTTGATGAAAAAATCAAATGCAGCAAGCAGAAATTAATAGGGTTGGAAAATTCATAGTGGTGAGAGCTATGTAAGCAGCTGTCATGATATTTCATTTGAATTTTAATAAATAAGCTGGTGTTGGTGGTGCATGCCTTTAATCCCAGCACTCAGGAGACAGAGGCACGTGGATCTCTGTGAGTTTGAGGCCAGCCTGGTCTACAAGACCTAGTTCCAGGACAGGCTCCAAGACTACAGAGAAATCCTGTCTTGAAAAACCCAAAAATAAATAAATAAACCCCACTGGGTCCAGTTAGTGCTGCTCACGTGTGTATGGGGATGGGGCATCCAGCAGAGCGTGAGTACCCTCCCAGTGGTCACTCTTCAGAANGATCTCTGGAAAAAACAGGGGGTGAAATTGGATGGGATAATTGATTAGTGTGAGCTTACTCACACTAATAATAATAGTGAATAATAGAGTGAGTACTGTGAGCTATTATTTATAGACAATTTACATCGGTATAGATTGAAATTCAAATAATATTTGTTAAAGTAGCTAGTTCAGAGAAGAGACTAAGACTATTGAACAATGGAGTAAAGCTAGAAGTACAGACATCTCCCAAGACCAAATTCTTGGAGAAGAAAATTATGCTATTATAGAAAGGCAATCTCTATATGATGATCACATCCTGGCATTATGCTGTGCAGCAGCATTGAGTGCTTGGGACAAAACTGAAGAAGAAGTAGAAAAAAATATTGAATCGTTTACTAAAGTCATACAGGGCCCAAATAACTCTTCATGGATTTCTTACAAAGATTAACATGAGCAGGTAAAAAAATGATAACAAATTCAGAAACTAGACAAATAATAATTGAATCACTGGCTTTTGAAAATGCCATTTCTCTATGCAAAAAGATAATTAGGCCATTAAATGCAAGGTCAGCACCTTTGGAGGAATGAATTTGAGATACAATTAATATTGAATCTTATGACCATGATGATGCATAGATAGGAGAGGTAATTTCCAGAAGTTTGAGGAAAAATCAAAATGTCAAATGTTACAAATGTGTCAATCAAGGTCACCTTAAAAGAGATTCCTGGAAACAATGTTTTATTTTTTTTTTTACTAAAAATAATCCATTGAGAATACCACTCCCTTCTGGATTATGCAGAAAGTATGGCAAAGGTAGGCATTGGAATGATGAATGTAAGCTGACGAGGAATATTCAAGGTAATCCTTTGCCATCAGGAAATTCCATGAGGGGCCTCTCACAGTCCCCATGCCAAATCTGGTTCAGTCATTTCTTATCATTGTAGAGGACTCTCCTTCCAGAGCAATTAAAGAACTGAAAAAAAAAATTCCCATTGCAAGACACAACAAAGTTCTGGATAATCGAACATAAATATAAAAGAGAACATAAATTTTAGGAGAAACCATAAAGTATTTTTGCAAAGTTCTATAAATGAACAAAGACCAAAATTAAAAATATGAATAAATTACATTATCATTGAACGTCTGGTAGACACAGGTGCGGATGTACCAATAATTCCATAAAATACTTGGCATCAAAATTGGCCTCTTCAGGAGGCAAATTTTCAGCTTTTAGGTATTGGAACTTTATCTCAGGTAAAGCAGAGCAAAAGATGGGCCAGAAGGAGAGAGAGGAATATTAAAACAATATATAACAAACATAGAACTATGAATTTATGGGGATGTGATTTGTTACAGCAATGGAATTGCTCAGATTAACATTCCCCCAATCTTAGAAATAAATCATAAATTAATGTATGTCTGGGAAAAACATTAGAAGGCTTTATAAAGAACAATCACTAATCATTCAGGTTGTACAAGAACAGGGCACCACAACTGCTGATGTTTCAAAGGCACCAATAGCTCTGCCTTAAAAATGGTTGACAGAAAATCCTGTATGGGTTAAGCAATGGCCTTTAACAATAAAGAAACTATTACCTAGGAGGAGTAGAAGACTGGAAATAATCAAACTGAGGGCTGAAATCAACAAAATAGAAACACAGAAAACAAT
>NW_026067903.1:16932053-16935028 GCF_014885135.2 Alexandromys fortis | reverse complement strand
TGATTCAAATGTAGATATTTTAGAAAAAAATGTTTGAAGAAATGAAGAAAATTTTGCCTTCCTGGGGATTATAAATTTCTCCTAAAAATACAAAGAGGAGATTCTATTAATTATTTAGGCTATAAAATACGTCTACAAAAAATAAGACCCCAAAAGCTGCAAATTAAAAGAGATCGAGGGTAGACTCTTAATGACTTCCAAAGATTGCCAGGAGGCAGTTCCCATTTACAGTGTACTATGCACTATTGAAATAGGTACTGATGATTTGATTAATTTAAACAAAACCTTAAGTAGTCCCAGGGAATTATCAGTATATATTGTATTAGCTATTGTACTTATTATACAGTGTTTCTTATATTAGTTATAGCTTTCTTTTTTATTTTAGACAAAAGGGGGAAATATAGCTATACTTCATTTTTATTTTAATAAATAAAACTTGCCTTAAGAACAGAACACAAAACAGTCACACTAGTCAGCCTTTCAAGCCAGGAGGTGGCACACACCTTTAATCCTAGCAGCCACACTAGTTAGTCACAGAGTCCAGGCAGCATTGGTGCATGCCTTTAATTCCAGCCCTAGAGAGGAATATAAAGTAGGATGAGACAGGAACTCACTCTCTTTCAGTCTGAAGATTTCATAGAGGGAAGAGTTCTCTAGTGGCTTGGCTGCTTTGTTTTTCTAATCTTAAGATTGAGCCCCAATATCTGTCTCTAGGTTTCTATTATTTGTGCAACAAGCAGCAACGACTTTAAACAGCAACTGGACTTGTCCTAAGAATTTACCCAAGGATAAAGTAAAAAGTAATGGGACTAATTTCTCTGGTGGAGGAAATTTAAAGATGGCCTAATATTGATGCTGTGGCATGGTTATTAATAATTACTCATATGATGTATGTAGGGGAATCTCCAGCCAATGGGGGGGGGGCGTTTTTGCCTCGGACTAATGTTTACATATATATCTGGCAGCGTGAGCCCTGCAGCTCTCTCTCTTTTGTTTCTCCTGCTCATCGCTGGATCCCTGGTGTTGTAAGCTATTCCTTCATTAAAATTTGCTGTTTCATATTAAGCTAGCCTGGTTATTACCCTGCCTACAGATGTAGATGCACACTGAATAAGAAAAAAATGAGGCAAAAACAAATACAAAATGTATAGTTTGAAGAGAAAAAGAGCATCAGGCAATTTAATGTGGTGAAGTACATATGGATATTAAGGGAAGTCCAGATCCACATTGAAACAAAAGAAATTACTTCAGGTCACCACCCCCCCACCCAGCTTAACTACTCATGTGAAAGACAAAGGGCTATGAAAAATTTCTACTACTAAAAACAACAATTTATTTCAAAGGACCAGCCTCCCAACTCAAGTAGGCAGCCAAAATTAGCAAAGTCGCCCATATAGTTCTGGCTCTAGAGTCACAAAGAACACACGAAAAGGTTTATGAAATCTTCTTCAATGAATAAGGAGAGCCACTTAGGTCAGGTAATGTGTGGCAAGGTAGTTCTTTCATGAAATTCCCAAGAGTGCAAGAGACTCGGAAAGCCACTGCTTAAAGCTATGGAAAGTTTGGATTGTACTGGAGACCACAATGATAGTGAAGTAAATGCATGGTAGCAGGTACAGCTGAGGGCTCACAGCTCAAACCACACATAAGAGGTGCCAGACCAATGGAATATCTACTGATGAGAGCTGCACACAGTGAGTGGAACCAGTTCAAGAGAGTGATATATGTTGTATGCAGCACAGCTAAGATGGATGAAGCCAGTAAAACCCTTTGACACTGGACATGGAGCTAAGGATTTGGAGTCTTCCTGTTGCTTCAGTCTTGCTTGCTGCCAGTATTTTCTCACTATGTCCCCTCTAGTTTCTTCTGGAACAGTGTTGTACAAGCTGCATCATTGGATGTTAGACGTATGTAATTTGCTTTTTTGATTTTTACATGGGGACAAGAGCTATGAGACTGCCTTGATTCTCATCAGATCTTTTGAAATTTGAACTTTTAAGCACCAGTAAGTCTAAAAGGCTGTGGGGAGTTTTGAAGTTGAGTAAGTGCATTTTTTTGCAGTATGACATGGCCACAAGCCTGAGGAATCCAGAGAGTGGAATATGGTGGTTTGAATGAGAATGGTTCCCAAATGTTCATGGGTTTGAATACTGTATCCCAGTTGGTGGAACTATTTGTGAAGAATTAGGAGTGCATTTGTGAAGAATTAGGAGGTTCGTCATGGGGAGTGGGCTTTAAGGTTTCAATGCATACCCAGTGTGTTCTTTGCTTCCCCTTTGTGGATCAGGATTTGAGGTCTCAGCTGGAACTCCAGTACCACATCTGCCTACCTGATGCCATGTTCTCTGCTAAAATGGCATTGGACTCAGATCTCTCTGGACCTGTAAACCCCAACTGTAAACTACCATTCTGTGTGTTGCATTGGACATAGGACAAAAAAAAAAAAAGTGACTGACTGATACATACCCCCAAGTCATCAGCAATTGACTTGGTGTAATGGTTATTACTGATAGTCTAGAAGTGATAAATGTCCTGGCATGCCTGTGATGGATTTTTGTGATTGGTTAATTTAGGCAGGAAGACACACCCTAACTGAGCAGCATCATTCTCTATGCTGGAGCCTTGGACTAAACAAGAAGGAGAAGGTTAGCTGTGCAGCAGCCTTCACTCTCTGTGTTTTGGTTGTAGATTGGAACTCAATGCGTCAAGCTCTGCTGCTCCAACTTTCCTGCCGAGTGAGGTAAGCCAGACCCAAAAAGAGGAACATGGGATGTACTCACTCATATTTGGTTTCTAGCCATAAATAAAGGACATTGAGCCTATAATTAGTGATCCTAGCGAAGCTAAATAAGGAGAACCCAAAGAAAAACATATAGGCATCCTCCGGAATATTAACCTTCATCAGGCGATGAAAAGAGACAGAGACAGAGACCCACATTGGAGCACCAGACAGAAATCTCAAGGTCCAAATCAGG
>NW_026067903.1:16901780-16931394 GCF_014885135.2 Alexandromys fortis | reverse complement strand
AAACATTTTTTTAAAAAAAAAAAAAAAGAAATCTCAAATTGCGATTAAAACCAAGTCCTTTCTCCCCTAAGTTGCTTTTGTCGGGGGTATTTTATTACAGCAATAGGAAAATCAACTAAGATACTGCCTAGTAAATCAAACAGAGAGCAGTGTTTCTTTCCTCTGGCTTATTCTAGTCTAAATAGTGTGTGTGTGTGGGGGAGAACTGGTGTTTTATTTATGCTTCCCTTAGTTACCTTTTAAATTTTTCTTCTCGATAAAATGGTGAGGTTTTCAAAATATAAACGGACATGTAATTATTTCTTCTTTACTCTAAGCAGAAATCATACTTACAAATTGTCATTCAAAAGATTATAAGTAAGATGGATACTGGGTTAAAATCTGGAGAAGAGCCACTGGTGCGAGTGGTTCACAAACCGGGAGATAGGTGTGAGTAGCCGGGCAATGGGATGCTATCCCTGACTAAAGTTCCTCCACTCAGCAGGGCTGGAAGAAGCTCATGTTCATCTCCCGGTACTGTGTTGGCATTTTGTGACGTCGTACAGGAAACAGTGGAACAGTTAAAGCACTGACTATATGCCCCAAGACACTATTACTTAAAAGATGAAAATTAATCAGTGCCATTTTACTATCCCTGGCCTTTCACCAGAAGAAAGAATACAGTTCATAGAATTCAAAGAATAATGTTGGAAAAAGAGAGGTGTACGTGGTTATAATAACAGAACTGTAAATCTCACATTAAGTAAAGGGACAAAGGGTCAGAAAGACAAATAGCGTATATTCTTTCAATATGTAGGGCCTAGCTTCTGATCTCCATATATGAATATTTAGGAAGCAGAAGTAGCAGAAGAGGTCAGGAAATAAGAAAGCAGTCCATGAAAGAGAAAAATGACCCTTAAAGGAAGTTCCAAACATCAAGTTTACTTGAATCTAGCAATCCCCAAGATAATTTCAATTTCCTCTTTATTGAGAAATACAGAGTCTTACATGCTTAATTTAATGGATGGCTTCCTAAAGGTCCTTAGTGTCCAAAGTCATCCATAATTTCTCAAATAACCAATACTCTTCAGTCCCCAAATCTAATGTCTGCTTTCTATTCTTTAGGGGTATGATACCAATTTCATTTCCAGTTTTCTTTCTTTCTTATCATTTAGTTTTAGGAAGTTTACACTACATTGTATGTTTTACTATTATTTTTGGTATTGTGTTATTAAGGCTAGTTTATGGCCTTTCTGATTCCAAGAGCAATTCCCTTCTATAATGCATGCCATAAATTTACCTGGAGATATTTAATTTTTCTACAGTATTAAAATATTCACTAAGTAAATATTTAATGGCAGAACTATCAGAGCTCCTTTATGGTTCAAAAAATTTGATTTCCAAGTTATAAAATAAAGAAACACAATTGTGAAACTAGAAAGTAAGGACTCCCACATGGTAAGCAATGATTTACCACTGAGCAACACCCCCAAATTTAATTTGCCATAATTCAACATCCTGGTACTTACTGTCTTCAGTGCTTTTTCCGAATGCATTAAAACAATACACTGCAGAGATACACAAAGAATTTGAAAATAGGAAACACTATTATTTTCATAATCAATTATCTACAGTAGTATTTTAGTGTATATATTCTCTTTACTCCAGTGTGCCCCTATACGAGTTAAAAATGAACTCATCTTTGAAAACTGTATCTCCACATACAATACTTTCAGTTGTCTCATTAGTAAAACTAAACATAAGTATTGAAAAATAATATACCCACTCAAACTTATGATATGTTTCCATCTGGGAACATAAACATCCACAAAATAATAAAAATCAAAACTGGATACTTCAAAAGAAATAAGGAGTAGGAAATGAATGCCCTGGCACTGGAGGCATTTAAGGGGCCGAATGCTGTCGAGAAATGGAGTCAGAGAAGGTGGTGATAAATGTGAAAGTTAGGGAAGGACTACAAATCAGTCAGCAAGAGTAGAATGCCAGGGAAGGTGAGGCTCAAGCCAGGCAGGCTTGGACTATGGTGGGAGATGAAGGATTGGTGGTCAGATTTTATCCAGTAGGATTTCTACCTCCAAACTAATTGGGATGATACATTGTGAGAACAACAAACACAGCTGTATTGAATGAGACTCTCTATTTTCCAACTGTTACATCAAAGTTGGATAACTTAAAAATTTCTGTTTCTAAAATTATATTTTTGAAACTTTAAAATTGGGTATGTGCATATGATGTTCCCACAAAGGACAGAGGAGGGTGTTAGATCTCCTGAAGCCAGACTCAGGCTTCTGTGAGTCATTCAACATGCTGGGAATGGAACTGGAGTCCTTTGCAACCACTTAACCTCTTAACCTCTGGGCCATCTTTTCTATCCCTGTATCAAGCATTTTAAAGGCTTCTTTTCTGTTCCTCAGTCCCCTTTGTGAAGTCTCAAGAACTGCAAGGCCACGCTAGGCAGAATTCACTTCTGCTAATCTGTTAGGCAATGAAACCCAAGTGTTGGCCTGAAGTTGAAAAATATAGATGGATATTTGTCCTCTATTTTATTTCCCAAACATAGTTTGATTGATTTTTTTTTCAAGACAGGGTTTCTCCAGTCCTAGAGACTGGTTCCTGTCCTAGAACTAGCTCTTGTAGATCAGGCTGGCCTCGTCAGAGATCCGCCTGCCTCTGTCTCCCGAGTGCTGGGATTAAAGGCGTGCGACACCACCGCCTGGTCTGATTGATTTTTTTATCCTTTCCCCAGGCACGTAAATTTCTAAATAAGTATGGTACTTATCAATGAGAAAAACTTACTATGATACAGTGATAGTTGTCCTTGATTTTGAACTTGTTTGGACTGATGCTTACCCAATATAGTGAATCACACTTTTGATTTAATATGAATACAGAAAAGAAAATGAGTAAAAGACTATTAGATCTCTCTTCCAATTGAATGATCAATTAATTGATCCTTCCCTCCATATTTTCCCTTCTATGAAGTAACTTCTGCTATGTGTTCCTACCTCTTCAATAGTCGCCCTGATTCATGTCTAAAGTATAGCTAAGCCATGCCAACAATGACCCAAAAATCTCAATCTGGGAGCCACAGGAAGGAATTCTGTCTTAAAGCTATGCCTACTATATTTGGTCATAGTAAAGAAAACTCACAGTATTAGTTACTTTTACAACGCTGTAACAAAATACCTGATCAAGTAACTAGAATTATGAAAAAAACCAACTTGGTTACTACAATCTATCAGGATGTGGAACACACAATGTGGTCTCAAGTTAGGCTGTGGTAAGATATGGTGTTGATGAGAAACAAAGAGTTCAAGTTAGAACCAGAGCGACTATAGTCTTCAGGGCTCATTCTCAGTGATCTACTTCTCTTAGCACAGTCCCAAAGGCTTAATAATCTCATGAACCCAGCTTCATTGTCTGGGACCAAGGATGAAATTGTATGAGCCTATGGGAAAACATTTCACAGCCAAACTATAGCACCGACTCAAATATAAAATGATTCCCCCATTGTTGAACGGTAACACATACTCTGTGCCGTTGTGTACTGAAAGTATGTAACGTGTTTTAGGTTTGCAGAGTCTCACAAGCATTTGCCTTTAGGCTCAGAGGAGACTTTGATTTTCAACTTTTGAACAATGGAGAACCTGTTAAGCATAAGGGGGACTCAAGTCTAGTGCCACTGAGTAAAAGTACTTATCAAGTAAGCTTGTCAACTGAGTTCAATACCTGAAACACACAGAAATGAAAAAGGAAAGAACTGATTTCACAACCATGTCCTGTGGCCTCACATATATGTCATGGCTGATACACCCACACAAACATACATACATACATCAGTATTTTAAAAAGTAACAAAAGAACTCTTTGATATACTATAAATAAATTTTGCATTAATGAGATGGACATAGAACTTTTGGGAGCAAGTGTTAAATTGTTATGGTTTAAGTAAATACATTTGAGTATCAGACAAATGGGCAGACATCTTGGTTGTCAACTGGATTGAGAGGCATCTCAGAGATTAGCAATCTTACTACTAGGTGTGTCTCTAAAGGTGTTTGCAGAGGATTAACCAAGTGAGATGACCAGTCTTAAATTTGGGTGGCAGAGTCCCCTGGTCAAGTGCCTCAGATGTTAAATGGGCGTTACAGAAAGAAAACCTGTAATAGAAATATCCATTCATCCTCATTCTCTACCTTTTTCTGATTGCCTGGAACGGAGCAGCCACTGATACATATCCCTGCTAACAGGCTCTCCCTCGGTTTGGGCCCAAAATCAACAGTCCTGGGGCTATAGACTGAGTGACACCATTGATACCTTGAGACAAAATAACTTCTAACTCTAATCTGCTTTTCTCAAGTGTTTGTTCTGTCACAGGACTACTCACTGTCCTCAGTCACTGAAATCCCAAATGCAGTATCTTAGAGCAACTTTAAGAGAGTAAATCAAAATTGAGGACATTCTGAAGGATTCTTAATGCTGTGGTTAATGTCTTTAGGGAAAAAATGAAAGGAAGATTATAGATAACCACTGAGCAAAGTAAAATAAAAACACTGGAAGAGTCAAACATAGGCCAGGAAAACATAGAAGACATCAGCCCTATCTGTACCATCATCTGTGACTTGTGGCCTCCAAAACTGTGAGAAAATACATTTCTGCTGCTTAAACCATCACATCCGTGGTACTTCTGCGCAGTTCTAGGAGACTAATACAACCTCTATGTCATCTTGCAGATAGCAGCTTCAATGTTCTGAAACTAAATTTAGATATGTCTGTTGGGATGCAGAAGAAAGAAGTACTGCCACCAATAGGTAGGAAGTAGATAAAAGAAGACAGGCAAAGAGGACAGGCATAGGCAATAAACATTAAATCCAGAAAGAGAGAACCAGAGCTTTTGTATACCACTCAGTATACAAAGAACAAAATGGAAGGCATATTTGGGTTCTTAGTATGGTAATTCCCATCAGTGGCTGACAAGAGTTGGAGAAGGACCCTCTCAATCCTAGACACGGATCATAGATGGCAAGCCACGCAATCTTCAGTTAGAGGGCCTTGAACAGAGTCAGACGCAAGCCTGTCCCTCACGTGAGTAATGACCAGAATAAGGTTCAATCAAATGCCATACTTAGTCTCAGGAATCCACTCGAAATAAGAGAGGCGCACTGTTCCATGGACACGCAGGGCAAGCAGCTGGACTGATAATACACACTTCTCGAAACTTTAGGGTAGCACTAGAAACAAGATGTGTTCCATGTTTGAAGAGCTAGGACAGGCAAGAAGCCTCAAGGGCATGGAACCGGGAAGTTGTGACCACCATGTCCCCCCTCGTCCGTCCAGCAGGGTGTGAATGGAGAGATTATCTTTCGTTTCTGAGATCTTGTGATTCTGCTAAATTGAACCAAAAGTAAGGACAACCTTTTCCTTCGCCGGATAAAATGGGTCAGAACACTGCAGTATGATTCTGCATTTTGCAAGGATTCTGAAGAAAACCTTCCCGAGATAAAGTAGGTGATAGCAAAATCTTCAACTGCAAATGTGTTTCTCAATGGACTTGGGAGTACAAATAACTCCCCTTCAAATGACTGGTAGTTACTTATTTTTTAAGATGTTCTGTATTGATACAGTTATCACATAGCACATGTAAATATTATATGTTTATTTTTAAGGATATAGTGCAGATGTTAATTTAGTTTTCCCGAGTCAAGAACGGAAACTCATATCAGATGCCACCAAATGACTAATATCCCTAGCTGAGGACCAATTTGGAAAGAAATATTAAGGAACATAATTATGTTAGATGTAAAGATTCAAATTCTCTCCTTTTTATAGGGTTTCTTTCCTTTTTATAGAACTTCTTTTTATGCGTAACTCTGGATTTAGAACCAAGGAGATTTTTTTTTCAGTCACTTAATGTATCAGGAAGAATCTGAAACTAAAATTCTGCCTTCTTTACGATTAACACATTTTTCTCAAGATAGTGTTAGAAATTAGATATCACGTTACACAGGAGAGAAAGACAGAGACAGACTGACAGTCAAACAGCAAAGGGCAGAGTGAGAGACAAGGTTATGGTCTTTCAATCTCTTCCAAATATTTAAATTCCACATATGATTATGCAGCTGAGGCCAATGCCATATCTGTTTTACATCTCCACCTCTCCCGTCTCAGCTGTCTATCAGTTACCCCTCTCCTCTCCTTCCTCTAAGCAAAGCATCCAGCATCTAAAATCACTGCTCATTCATTGGGACGGGTTAGGAGGACATATCGTATCTATCTTTCCCGCATCAAAGGCGGACACTTTCTGCATTATTTGTTATAGCAAAAGCAAAAAGAAAAAGAAAAGAAAAAGAAATCAGACGCGCAAACTGCTTGGCTCATTTTCAGCTGTCCAATCGTCATCGCTTGGTAAGGTCTTCCATTTTTAAGCTCATTGGATACATTGAGGAATAAACTAGAAACGCCACTTGATCTGACACAAAATAAACATACAAAATGCATAAGATAAAAAAGTATGCATGCACACACATTCAAAGGAATAAAGAAATGGCATGTATTGTTCACCCAAAGGGAACATGAGATCAAGCCTCTTCTTCCAGCTCTTCATGACTTAGAACTTCCACAGTAAGTTCCTTGCTAGGATAAGTGGCTTAACTCCTTGGAACGAATCAGCAGTGTTTTTTCATCCCCAAACTGACTCTGTTTCTTTCTTTTCTCAGAGATGGCACCATCTTGGCTTCTCTCTACGCATAGACCTCTTCACAAATGTTCACTTGAGCTCCAGACAAGGGATTATACTACACATTTCATTTAAATTTAAGAGCAATCTAAATATCAAGATTAGTTTACTGCTTACCTCTTCTTTTCTAAGAAGAAATACTTATATTTGTTACTATCCATAAACTATGAGAAAGGAGGTACATAACTCTTCTGCTTGCCAAAACGTGAACAGTTAGGTACTTTGGAGCTGTCAGACCAACCTTGAATGTCTTTATCAAAGCCCTCCAGTCAAGTCTCAGGGATATATGCTGAAGAAGGGCCATAAAAATTCTGAGCCAGAGGTGGAGGATGACTTCAAGGAAAGAGCATCGTTCAGACGCAGCAGAGCTGATGCACATATAAGCTCACAGAGACTGTGGCACCATACACACCCAGACAAAATCCCAGCACTGGAAGGGGAAAGTAGACAAAATGCCCCACACCTAACCAAGAAGGTATTTGCAATTATATAACTTCTGGTAAAGGGAAATCAGTTTTCTCCAATCGAGTATCACTGGGTATATTAACGATAGTCTAGGGCATGCCCAACACTGGAGTAGTTGGCCAGCGTAAAACTGACTCAATGATTCTTGTGTACTTTTTGCTTTATTTTGGTATTTTTTTTATCTTGCTAATTTTTGAGTAGTAAATGGGAGAGAGAGACAGAGACAGACACCCTACACACACACACACACACACACACACACACACACACACACACACACAAAGCAGGCGGGGCGGGGAGGAAGAGAAGGAGAGAGAAAGCACCAGTATGACCAACTGGGGTGGATAGGAGGTGGGACGGATCTAAGGATAGCTGGAGGAAGGGAGAGAATATGATTGTAACATAATATATGGTATACTTACTATTATTGAGGTCCTGGGGACCTTCCCAGTGCCTTGAGAATACTAGGCAGTGCCCTACATACCCAGCCACCCCTTCTTGTGAAAATGGGTCTGACTGTGTTCAATAGGTGGGCCAGGCTCTTTCTATATAGACTAGACTAGGTTAGCCTTAATTCACAACCCTTCAATGTTAACTTCAAAGTACCAGAACTACAGTCATGAATCACCCAGCCAACTATAATTATGTATCAATGCTCTCAAAAGAATGTAAACTCTGTGAGGAAAGTGGACATACGGTCTCTTTTTAACCCTGGTATAGCCATAGAATGTGCTAACTATACATTGGCTAAAAATTTAAAAGGCAATAGCGTGTATACATATAAGCATTAATGCCAATGGATCAACATGGTAATATACTAAGTAGTTACAATACAGTAGGTTTCGTGTTAAATATTTATCTTAATTGGGAAATTTACAAATGGGACAAGTCATTGACCTAGATACAGTCAACTGCAGCTGTGTCTCCCACAGATCAAATACTATGGTGGTCACTTTCCTCTGACTCTGAAATATATAACACGGCTTCCATTGTTCCCCGAGAAGCCTCTTTGCAAACAGTCAATCTCCTGCTTGTCCCATGGGGGCCTTTTTCATAGCAGCTTGTTTTTCTCCTCTGTGCATGTCGGACCCAGGTAATTTTGTCACAGTCACTACAACTTTAGATACTGTTACAGTTTGCCTATGAATCTACCCTTTCAAAAGGCCTGAGCCTTTTGCACGTTCTTCTTCACTATGTCGCCCACATCGTCATCATACTTTTGGCAATTCTCCTACCTCAGCTTCTTGAACACGTAGAGATGACAGACAGGAGCCATCGTACCCATCTGAGGCTTGTTTAAAGTCGGCTTCTAACTTCAACAGTGTCAGGAAAGAGCTTTGGGGAAGTACTGGATCTTGAGGGAAACGCCTCTATCAACTACTATTCTCATAGATTTGAAATTCAAAATTATTGTGGAAATGTGATGTAAATTAGATCAAGAGGTAGGTTCTAGTTTGGAGGAAACAGGTCACTGGAGACATGCCTTGCAAAGATGTTCCTTGATGCTGATACCTTCCTATTGCTCTGCTTCTTGCCACCATGGGGCAGATAGTTCTGCGACATGTTCCCTCAGACATGGTGCTCTACATACTGCAGACACAAACAACTTAGCCAGCCAGCCAGAGAGAATATTTCTGAAACTAAGAACCAAAATTAATCTTTGGGCTTTCAAGTTGCCTATCTCAGGTATTTGTCACTGTGACAAAAAAATAAAAATAAAAAATAAAAAAACCTGACACAGATGTCTGTAGGGCTGACACCACAGGAAAAAAATCAAGGCAGGAAGAATGCTAATTTAACATCTGGTTTTGATACATATGCATCATCTTTCATTCAGCAAGCCTACAAGTTAGACACTCATGCCAGTAAGGAAATGAAGGCACGTGAAGGTTAGGCAATTTGTGCAGTGTCACAGGGTAGGTCAGACTGTCATGGCTGCCGAGACGGTCCTTAGGGAACTGCGGGGTATGGTAGCACTTATAAATAAAGTCTGAGCAAGAAAATGTCTATGTTGTACTACTAAAAGGTTATTTATATTGCGCTTAATAATTTCATTTTGTAATAATTAATTTAGGATTACAATATCAGAGTAGAACTTAGGGGCTGGGAAATTTAAAAATTCACTTGAAAATGAGATTGAGCACATATTAAAAAGTATGGATTTATAATGTCCCTGTAGATGCTCCTCTTCTGTTTTCAGAAGAGGAGCTTGCACTCCGGCTTATGATGTTATGTCTGTTCCAAGAGGTCACTGAAGTCCCAGGGAAGGCTGCCTGTGGAGATAACAAACTCCACACATCACACCGTGCCTGGCATCTGACTGTCCATACATCTTGTTGGGTTTCCTTAAATAATTTTTTTCTATTGTAAGTAATGTGGGAGGGGGGGTGATTACCAGAGTCCACACTCATCCTAATATGTAGCATAAACTGATTAAGAGATGGTGTAGATTCTTTCCTTTAAGGAAACTATACATGTCTACCCCTCCATCAGTAGTTATCAACACACCCGTCAAACACGGTGTTTATGTAGTTGATTCCGACTATACTCCTTCAGAAGGAAATCAAAAGCAGTTACCATACTGTTCATCTGCTGACAGTAAAAGTTTGCAGCCAGTATGCACCTTACCAAGAGATGCCATGTGAACGCAAGCTAAAGGAGACGAATTCAACTTAGACACATACGAATCCCAAAGACAACTATCCAAGTTGGTTTGCAGTAACACTAATGAGAGGATGAAGTTTATTAACTGTTCCTGTAGAAAGTTCTACATTGTGTGGGCACTAAGAGATGTCATCAATGCAAGTAGTCAGACGATGAAAAAACAAGCTTATTTTTTAAATAAAATTAATTATGTTTAGAATATAGTATAGCATGTAACTAGAAGTTATAAATTAAGGAGGTACATAGAATAGCCCTACTCAAATACAAACATATTAATAGACACACAGAAACCCCAAACAGAGCTACCAGAAAAAAAGGTGTTCACCACCAAAGTTAGAATTTTAGTCAGCTTTATCTCAATGAACAGCATCAAAATGTGAATACCCTCCAAGAGAGGCATGTAATTTTAATTTTAAATTGAAGCACTTCCTAGACCAGCATTTTTTTATTTTTTTTTTTTGTGTGGGTGATCACTTGAAATATGTCTGGTGAGATTAAGGAACAGAACTGTTACATTTATTTAACTTCAGTTAACTTAAGCCTAAATAGAGTGTAAAATACCACTTTAGAGAGAAAAGCCTGTCATACTGTCTCATTTACTTTCCAATGTGAACTTCACACCTCAAAGTTACTAGGCATCATGTGTAAGACCTCAAATGAGATCATTTAGAATCTACTTACAAATTTTGAGAAGGATCAATTTGAAATCGGAAGAAATTTACCTTTAGGGATGGAATTTACGGCATAGGCACTCGTTTATAAACACAGTTTAGTTTTCTAAAAAATAAGTTACCCCCCATAAACAAATGCAGCCCCAAATAATGACTTCAAAACCTAAGACTGCACTCTTAGTTCCCTGAATAACAGGAAGCAAAATCAATAAGAAACTCTCCTCATTCAAAACTGGAGCTGGCAATAGGGTTTTATTAAGGGCAAGGGGAAAAAAGTACAACCTTTCACTGCCTGCGTCTCCACCTGAGAGTGCTCTATGTTTCCACCTCTAAATTGGGAACACAAACACCTTCACTTGACTGTGACCTCAGCAGGTGGACCTCTAAAGCCAGTAGGCATGCATCCATCCTGGGCCACGCACCTTTAAGCGCCCATCCCAGACTTGTCTGAAGGTGGATGGAGGCTCATGTGCGCCTGGTACACAGGAACCTAGGAGGGCAGCATCTCCGCGGCAGGCATCCCCATCCCAGCGCATCTCTCAGGCGCAGGTGCGCCAGGCACAATGCTACCCCAGCCCCAGCATCTCCGCGCCAGGCACCCGCGCGCATCTTCACCTCTGAGCCGCGCTCACCTTTCTCGCTCACGCTCTCGCTCTCCAGCTCCACGTCCTCGCAGCTGGTGTACTCCGGTGTGGACACGCCCTCTTCCTCCGAGCTGCTCACCGACATCTGTCGCCTCTTGCCTCCCCGCTTGGGCCGGTGCGGCTTGGGCGGGGACGGTCGCACGGACTCGGACTGGTCGGAGCTCAGCGAGTCGTTCCGCAGCATGCTCTCTGCCTTCTCGCGCTTGGCCTTGCGCAGGAGCACGGCCGAGCCCGGGTCCAGGCGGCCCTGCTTACGGAGCGGCTCGGGGACGCGCGGCTCGGGCGGCTCTGCGGGACCCGGGACTGGCCGTGGAGCCAGCGGGCCGTGCTCGGCGGGAGGCTGGGCGGCAGGCGCGCGCGCGCGGGGGGACTCGGGCGGAGAGGCCCTGGTGGCGGCTGGCGCGCGCTTGCCCGCCGTGGCCTCAGCCGGCGCGGTTGCAGCTTCGGTGTGCGGGAGGGCCACGTCGCTGTGGCGCCGCTCGTGCCTCGCGCGGGACACCCGGGCGTGCATGCGCATCTGCTGCTCCTCAGGAGGCGGCTTCACGGGGTAGCGCGCCAGGTTCGGGTCGCTGCGGTACCTGGTCTGGTACTCCTCCTCTTTCCTCTGCTTCTCGTCGTCCGCCGCCCTGCCATCCTCTCTTTTCTCCGGCCGGTCCGGGTAGTCCTGGGAGCGTCCTTTCTCCAGCCTGCGGGTTTCCCGCCTTTCCTTCCGCTCCCGCTCTTCCGCGGTCCCCTCCCCTGGCTGCACCGCGGACTTAGGCACGCGTTTGCGCTCGCTCTTCAGGCCTCCCTTGCCATTCTGCTCCGAAAGCCCTGGAGCCTTCTTCCTGTGATGTGCAAAGAATAGTTGATAAAATTTAAACAGCACACCTAGAAACTTCTTTGTCTCAGCATTCAGGCTTAAATAGATTATTTCCTATGATTAGTTAGAATCCTGTGTCTAATTAAAATTTGAAGTAAAGAACGGCATTAAATTTATGTAGTGATTAAACTTTAAATGTGAACCTTTTGCATGACTTTAGGATCAAAAATTTATTTTCACCTTTAAAGTTGCATTTAAATTAAAAATCATGGGCATTAATTCAATAAGCACATTTTTATGCTTCCCTTCCCTTGTGACTTAAAACGATGCAGATAGAAATAATATGGACAATAATAACATAAGACCTAAAGGTCAGTATACATCACTGCAAGATCAAATGCGTTTTCCACACATGCATATATGAGCATTGTGTAATTAGCAATTCTTGACTAATTAATGAAACTTTCATAATTACAAATATGCTTATTTCAGAAATCCAATCAGGTAGCACTCTGACAACAGGGCAAATTCATTTTGACTTGATTGTGTACACCCAAGCCTTTCTTTTATATATCATAGCATTAATCAGAAAACAATGGCTGAGCTATAGCTTACATTTTAACTTTCTCGGCTACCATTAATAGAAATACTGATATTTATTTACTTGTTTGTTTCTTACAGCACTAGGACTTCATGCCAAGAACCTCCCTTTTTATTTCAAAAGAACAAAAGTCCCAAAGAATAAACTAGTTTTAAGGTTTTCATTCCTTATATGTTTTATTTTTCTTGCAGGCAAAGATAAAATTAAAGGAAAGGGGGTTGGCGGATCTTTTAATCCTGTCAAAGAATACTTCAGTGTCCTCTTCGGTATTTCTCCATACAAAGCACCTGGTCCGGGATGTCTCTGATGTTATTCCAGAAGTGGCTGGAAAACACTTTTGCCCTGGCTAAGCCTTCTGAGCTAATTCTAATGTGCAGTTAAAGTGGAGACTACCCAGATTTGCTTTGGAATTCTAAGGACCATGGGGGATCTGGTTAGGGCAGCAGCATTTGATCACAATTAAAAAAAAATTGTGTGTGTGTGTATGCACCTTTGTGTATGTATATGAAAATGGGGAAGCTAGTTATTTCTGTGGTGGAATAGAAAAGTGTAGTTGCTAAGATACATTGTGGGGTTGAGATAGGTGAGGGAGAGACTATTGAGGACAGAAGGGGAATGGGTGACAAGGAGTAAAAAGAAGCGTGGTGAGTTCTGCTCGAGGTATATAAAACGGAGAGGGCATGAACCTGAAAGTGGACCTTAAAGTGTGGGGTTGTAATTTTGCAATGGAAGGGATCTAACACCACCACGGATTAGTAGTTAGTATTACAATTTTCGAAGATGCCATGACTGTATTGTTTACAAATAGTTCATTAGTTTCTTTTTTCTTGCATTTGGTAGAAGTTTATGTCAAAACAGTTTACTCTTTTGGATATGCTGTTAACAGTTGGTTACCATGCGGAGTTCATGATGTAATTAAAGGAGACCCATCAGTAAGGGTGCTTTAAGTGAGGTTGGCTATCATGCAAATGGTATGATTCTCCATTCTGTATTTTGGGCTCAACTAATGATATTTTTTTTTATTACTAACTTGATTGTTCTGTTTTCAATAGCTCCTGATTCATGCTCAAAATCTGGTCAAGTAATTTTCAGTAACAGAAAACTAGTCATCCTTTCAACCTAAGCAACTAGTCATCCTTTCAATCAAGGAACCAGTCATCCATTTGATCAAGGAACTAGTCATCCTTTAAACCTAAGCACTTACTCATCCTTTCAGTCAGGGAACTAGTCATCCTTTCAACCTAAGCAACTAGTTATCCTGTTGATCAAGTAACTAGTCATCCTTTCAATCAAGGAAGTAGTCATCCTTTCAATCAAGGAACTAGTCATCCTTTCAATCAAGGAACTAGTTATGCTTTTGATCAAGGAACTAGTCATCCTTTTAACCTAACCAACTAGTCATCCTTTCATTCAAGGAACTAGTCATCCTCTCAACCTAAGCAACTAGTTATTCTGTTGATCAAGGAACTAGTTATCCTTTCAATCAAGGAACTAGTTATCCTTTCAGCCAAGGAACTAGTCATCCTTTCAATCTATTTTCCATGGCTGCCCAAATCCACACTGTCACCTGAGTCCTAACTGTCACCTGGCCATCTTCTGATTAAGCACACAAGTCTTCATTATCTATTTATAGACCACTGCTTTTCTCTGTGTTCATGCTGTATTTCCCAGTATTCTCACTTTATCTTCTCAGTGTTTGTGCCTCTGCACTCCTTGGGATTTTATTTAGGTTTTCACCATAAAAAAATTTATTATTTTTATTATTATTATTATTTCTATACTAACAACAGCTCTACCATCTTTGTCATATTTAAAGGCGCCATCTGCTGACCATTCCCAAAATTCATCTTTAATATTTTTGTTTTTTAACTCATTACATTTTACCACCAAGTGAGCTTTGTTCTATTGTCACTACAGTACTTCTGATGTCCTTGCTATTTTCTTTCAAAAAAGATCTTCATACACACTCTCTGCCCTAATATTGTCTATTTCCTGGAATCTTATAAGGCTCAACTCAAAGCCATTTCTTTTGTTTCTAGAGATTCTAAAGTACTATACATATATTCTAGCATTGAACAATCAATTAACATCTTGACTAGTTGCCTAGGTGTCTATCTTCCCTGGGATATTATTTGCCCATATTGTGAGAAATGGGATATGTCTCCATCATCTCTGCTCTCTCTTGTTCCTAGCACTGAATTTAATTATAGTGATTGTTTCATGAGTGCTGGCTGAAATCACAGCCATATTTAGTTAGGTAGGCACCACATGGCGTCCTGGGACCTTGTGTTGGCCGCTAATACTTGGCACACCCCTGCAAAGTGTGCTATCACTGCCTATTATGGCAGAATCAGGACTGTGATCCAGACACACTTTATTTTGAAGTCATTGACCTTGTGTAAATTTTGTTTGGAAATGAGGTTCGAACATTTCCATGGGTGGAGACTACTCCTTACCTAGTGGCATAAATAAGAGTTACAGGAACAAGCCTAGTCAGGTCCAACCAGTCTGGGCTCACACAATAGGAGCACCATTTTGACATCTGTGTTTTCTAGTGGACAGCATCAACTCAGATAAATGGATGGAGAGTGAAACATTTGATGTATGTTATCTGATCATATTATCCCTTGCTTATATCTTTGACAGCTTCCCATTATGCCTGGATAAAAGTACATGATAGCTAACCCCTTTGCTTCTCTTCTATCTTCCTTGGCTACCTGTACTCTAGCCAGTGGTATCCTTTAAAAACCCCTCAAGCAGATATCTTTCCTTCAGACCACATGCCTAGACCCACTGCATCGTCCTTAACTTTGCTTCATAAATTCCTCACTACTTTTATAGTGCAGCTTAAAGTATCCTCAGAGAAGCAATTTCTGATATCCCACCACGCCTTTCAGTAGGCCGGGCCATGCTTCATATGCTTCAAGAGCACACTTTTTGCTAACATGCTAAACCCAGAATAAACAGTGTTTCTAAAGGCTTTTCTCAGCTCAAAGTTCCAACTTTTTCCAATTTTATATATTTATATATAAAATATATATTTATATATATATTTGAGTTATAGTTTATAACTCAAATAATTGACATATCTTTCACTGGCATCTGTGCAAGATATGAAAGACAAGCTTCTCAAAACGGGTCTCTTACGGTATGACATATTCTAGATGTAGACAGAAATCTCAGGCCTGTTGCTGCCTTGTCTATGGTGCCTAAGAAGTAATCCTTCCACATACGCCTCCTAACACATGCCGGGGTCTTGGTAACAGGTGCGCTTCCTGGCAGCCCTCAACTTTTGCTTAGAGTGTTAGTGAATATTACCTTTCCCTTGGTGGCTCACTTCTAGACCTTGATGTCTGCTTCTGGTCCGGTCCCACGGCTTGCTGCGAGGGCTCCGCCCCTTTACTCCTGTCCACTTGTGCACCAGGGGAGGCAGTGTCCTGGGACGAGGCAGCTGCCGTACTCAAAGGTGTCTGAGACCTCGATCGCTCTTGGAGTCGCGCTTTCTTTTCTCTCGGCACCTCAGATCCAGCGCCAGTAGCTGTGTCACTCAGAGTCCCGTCCTGACTGGGCTGCTGAGGGCCACTTCCAAAGAACCATGCTCCAGATTTGGTTAGGATCTCTTGCTGCTTTCGACATAAATTGCATACCCACATAACCTATTTGAAGGAGAGAAAGAGCAATATAAAAAAAACTTCCCACATTATTTACAAATACTTTATTAAAAGTCATATTAAGAATGTCTTCATCTTTCTATGTACCCTTGAACATTCCTCATAATATTTTATACAATACACAGTCAAGTATATCAATGCCAGGGCTTGAAGAGCGCCTCTGAGCAATTAGGGCAGAATTTTCTTCTCACTTTAGTTTAATGATTCTGTTTCATTTCACCATATGCCTGTCATATTTTGTATAATTGATTCTGATGTTTCATTAAAATATCTGTTAGCATAAGTGCTCTAGGTGAGGCAGATAATTGATCAGAAATTATTGTAAAGAGCTGTAACATCAATACTTCCATGCACTGACCTTGGTATCTCAAAGGATTTTATAGATATCTCTCCTCTGAAATAAATCTATTATTAAAATCATTCATGAAAGCTATTTAATATGGAAAAAGTGCCGAACAAAACAAAATGAAAATATGTGTATTTCCTTCGGTTTCTCAATGTGTTAACCTCAAGTTCGCCTTATGTTATACATGGTATTCGTGCATGTATTTACTACGGCAACGCATCTGAGACTGGGTTTATTAATATGTGACAACAGTGTTTCTTCAAGAACACTGAGTAACATACATGTTGATTGAAGGGACTCTGGCCTGGCCCTTCCCATATTCCCTCTGCCTGTTTTAAACAGTTAGATTACACTACTAAAGCTAGATACCAAGATCTGTTTCCTTATTTGGCCACTTCCTCCTCCGGGGCTGACTACCAAGGTTGAGCTATCTAAGTATTAAAGTCCAGCACTCAAAAACCCCCTTCAGCTCACCTAATTAACATTCCCAGTTAAAATTTAAACACCTCATTCTAACGCAGAGTTTCTCTTTTTACCTTTATAAACCGCCATTTGCCTGTGGGGAATGTCATCTCTCTCCTCCTTATCCTTTGTCTCCCTCTGGGACAAATACCTTTTCCCTTGTTCCCTTTCCCTTCTTCCTCATCTTCTATCTCCTGTCTTTGTCTCGTATTCCCCACCCTTTGTCTCTGTGGAGCAAATAAATCCCCTTTGTGCTGAGAACTTGCTCTCAGGATCTTGAGCTGATACCAGTCTCTTACATTGATAAATGACAAATAATCACTTAAGATAAACATTTAATTTGATACTCTTAATGACATTTAAAATTAATACAGTTACAAGGATCAGTTCTAACAAAAATAATGAAGAATGTGAGCAATGACTAGCACTGAGGACAAAGACAGATGATGGCGTTTCTAGGAGTCATCATTCTGAATACGTGATAAAAAAAAAATGGATGAACAACTTACTGCATAAACATGGACCAAAATAGTTAGGACACCTTGCAGCCTCAATTTAAAAGGTGGCTGTGAATGGCACCCTGTATCCTCATCTCTTCAAACCTCACAAACAAAGATGCTCAGGCCTGATTCTATGAATATATCGAGCATAACAAAATGAGGGATACACCTCGGAACCAGAACTCCCATGACAACTTCTGCCTCCCGCTACCTAGCTCGCAGGATGGGAGACTAAGGTACTCATTTACGGCCATTTGAGCTGACGAGACAGCAATAAGACCTGAAAGAATGTGATTCACGAAGACTGATAGGAACCTTTCTCATTTTACATCACGTAAGTAAATAGGTGAGAGAATCTTAAACTTGCAAACAGCAGTTGATCAGCAGTCATTAAGAGAGGGCCATTTTCTACAGAATAAAACCATGTTTGGAGACAAATACGCACTTCATTCAAAATCATTTTTTTTTTACAATTATTGCAGAGCTTACAAAATGGCCTTCAGTTAAATAATATTGCACAAAAGTAAAGACAGTAGCAATGCCGACAGAAAGGATGATTTTCACTGGATAATTTCTGGGAATGCTATTACAGTTTTCTTTGTGTTGTTTGATTTTAAGCATTAAAAACTGGTCAATAAAAGGCAATTGACAAATTTGGGGAGAATTCAGATTTTGAATATATGCTGAACAATTACATATCTATTTAAATTAAGTTTTATATCCCATTTAAGTTAACTTAGTTTCTAATGATAAATATGTCATAATTGCTGGGCAAGTAATATCCACACTTTAGATGATACCCCAGACCCAGGAAGACAAATATAGTATGTAGTCACTTATAAGTGGGTATTAGCTGTTAGATAATTGATAATGAATCTATACAATCCGTAGACCCAGAGAGGTTAACTAAAGAGGAAGGTTCTGGGGTGGGAGGGGTGCTTGAACCCCTTCCAGGAAGGGAAAATAGAATAAACACCGTTGGTGGACTGTGGATTGGGTAGGAAATTGAGTGGGAAGATTCAGGCATGTGTGAAAGAGAGGGTGAAATGGTTTGGAGAGGCAGCTGGAATTATGGAGCATTGTGGGTATGTGTGGAAATCGACGGCAGTGGGAACATCCTGGAATCACGAGGGTGACCTTAGTGAGGACTCCTAGTAAAGGAAGGTATGGAGTTTGGACTTGCCATCTTTTATAGCCAGGGAAGGCTTCCAGTGATGGCATTCCGTTGGGTTGTTTGCCCAGAGGGTACCACAGAGATCCCTAAACAGCCCAGGCTGATGATAGGACACAAAGTCATTCTTTGAAAATTGAAAGCAGGCCCCTTTGCAGAGGACAACATCTACCTCAGCTTGTCGAAAGTAAAGAGTTCTAACTGGTGCCAGTTAGGAGCCTACACCTCTGCCTTTTACTCTCTATTGCACGAGAAGGTACTCCGTAGGATATGAAAAGAAAATCCTGGACAATATCCCAGCCACAAAACTATTCACCTACAATCTGTCCTGCTTGCCAAATGTGTTGGGGCAATGATGACACGACTTGTGGGAGTGGCCAACCAATGTTTGTTTTAACTTGAGGCTCTCACCAAGAGAGGTAGCACAAATCCTATGCTGCCTGGGATTGGATACTAGATAGTCCAGAGTCCTAGTGTAGGGGAAAAAAGGGGAAACATGACTCATTCCTGAAAGAAAAAAGAAAAAGAAAGAAATCAATTAAATGATTCCTATACTCATAGATCAGTGCCTTATTTGGTCATCATCAGAGAGGCATCTTCCTGCATCAGATGAGAGCAGGTGCTGAGGCACACAGCCAGAGAAAGAGTCTAATGTGGAGGTCTCCATCATCTCCATAGAGTACCTCCCTTCAGATATCAGGAAACCAGGCAGAAGAGAAAAATGAGAGACTATGGGAGTCAGAGGGGAGGGGTGGGAGGACAGCAGGAGAACACGGACCACTGTATCAACTAAGCAGAGAACACAGACTCAGAGAGATGGAAGTGACAAGTATGGGGCCTGTATGGGTCTGGACCAGGTCCTCTGGCTGTAAGATTGGTGTTTTGTGGTGTTCCTAACAGTGGGAGTGGGTTTGCCTTTAACTCTCTTGCGTACTCATGGAATTCTTTTCCTCCTGTTGGGTTGCCTTGACAGGCCTTAATATGAGGGCTTTTGCTTGGTCTTACTGTACTTGTGCTGTTTGGATATCATCTCTTGGAGGGAGGCCTGCTCTTTCTTGAAGAGAAAACAGAGGGAGAGTGGTTCCAGGGAAGCAGGGAAGTCAGATTGGTGGGAGTTGAAAGGGGTGGATGAAGGCAAAACTATGGTCAGGATGTTTGTCTGGGAGAAAAATCTATTTTCATAAAAGAATATTTTGTTTAAATTTTAGTGTCTGTGATGCTTGTCAATTTATAACACTTAGAGAAAATATTCCTTTTCAAAATTCCTCCAATGTCTTATTTCCTTCTCTATCATAATAAGTCAAAAGCTTTGTTTCAGAATTTCCTATGTGGGATGAGATTATTCAGTCATGTGAAACAAAATTAACTATAAAAATATACTAATATAATTATTTTTAGTAAAAGTAGTAATGCTCAATCTCTACTTTTGGTTCTATAAATTATTCATAAATAATTAAATATTTGGTAATATAAAAAGAAATTATTTGTGTGCATGTGTTAGATACATAGAAGTTATGAAATTAAAGCAGAAACATATTTTTTATCAAATATGAGACCCATGTACAAAGTGATCAAGGTAGTAAGACATAACATACCATGTACATGTAAGATATTCCATTTTGATTTTCAATTATTAATTAAATTTGTCTGGAGTTATACTCAGAACTGATGTGCAGATAACTCTGCACCAGATTTCTTATAAGACTTAATTATAAAAAACAAACCTTACACATACAAAGAGAAAGAGCAAGAAAGGAGAGAGAAGTGCACACTCCTTTTAGAGATGGTAGCATGCAGGATAATATCCTGGTTTAGTGTCCTGGGATTTTATCCAAGCAAATCTAAAATAAAGAATGCCTCTGTTGTAGCTAACTTAACAATTCTCAGATCTTTAGCGATCAATTACAAAGTGGAATGAAAGATTTTTGTGTTGTAACATGGCTTCTGAAACTCCATGATATGCATCAGAAGAAACATGGAGGAAAAAACAGAAATTATATACTGATATTTGGTTCTAAAATTTTGTTTCACACCTAATCATGAGGGCAAACAATAGATCAGATTAAAATTAATATGACATTTACCTAAACAACAGAAATCCTAGCACTTCTTACCTTACAGACAAGGAATCTCATAGCTCACACTACATGCTCAGTAGAAATATGAACATGTTCAGATGTATGAAGTTCTTTATGCTTGCTATTCCATAATGTGTTTACAGACTGTGTGCACTATTGCTAGGGAAGGAATGCCCTGTACTGGACACCAGTTTTAAAACAAAGAAAGAATTCCACTTCAGTCTAACTAATGAAACAATTTTATCTGAGGTTACTTACTGGAGGTGGGTGAGGGCTTACTTACAGGAACATGTACAATGTATGGGCAGCTACAAGACTGAAGAAAATGTTTTCCTCTCCCAGTAACTCTTAACTACCAAGGAATCCATGCAGATGGGCAAGAGCCTTGTAAACACACCCTTATTGTCCAAAAAAAAAAATCTCTATGGGGTACAGGGAGGACCTGTAATCCACTCTCTTTTCCATGACCAAGGGGATCAACCTCATGCAGATCTCCTTCAGGAAATCAAAGCTGTTGACACCTAAAAAAAGACAAAGGCTACCTCATCCCCCAAAGACTGCATTCCACAGTATGCTTACAGATATCCACAATGAATCTGGACATATATTAATGGTACTGTTTTCCTTATGAAATCTATTTTAATTTTTGATTTTGATCAAAAATACATTTGTACGCTTTTAAAAACTAATATGTATCTTTACAAATAACTTTTATGATTTACTTTAGTGTAGTACTTGGAAATATCACTCCAATATTTTGAAAATATGAACAATAGGCAGTGGTGGCACATGTCTTTAATTCCAGCACTCAGAAAGCAGAAGAAGTTGAATTCCTGTGAGTTCGAGGTCAGTCTGGTCTACAAAAGCTAGTTCCAGAACAGGCTACACAGAGAAACCCTGCCTCAAAAACAAATATATACCAAAGTTGCTAAATTTTCTTATATTGCTGAACTCTTCAAATTCTCCTTCTTCTTGTGATTCTGACAAGTATAAATTGAGGACAAATTATAAAGTCAACACTTCAGTATGTTGAAAACTAAATGAGATAGTAGGAAATATTGAGTGATGACATATCAATACACGGAAAATATTTTTTTAAATCTGCTGCTATTTGATTGTTCTATTTTCATAGGTTTATGTTCTCCCTTTGGAAATGTTTACACATTAATGTGGGTGAATTAATAATTAAAATATGAGTTAGAACATTTCTTTTTAATGAAAAGAACACTTTGAGTTTCACTTACTCACTGAGAATGTTTTAATTTAATTTTGTATGCAATTTAAAATTCCTGCAATCCTAGTGTAATTTTATATACTATTTTTATTAATAATGCAGCATAAGTATGTTCATGCAATTCTACATTATTCCAGCATATTTGACATTATTAAATAGAAATAAGGCACAGCATTTGACTTACCCTTAAACAGCTTATATTTTCCTACATGAAGCAGAATTCTGCAGTGAAACCCTATTGATCAAATCCTTTTTGATACGTAAGACTATTTGTAAGAGCACAATGGAAGATAGCAATTACTTGGTGAAACCCAATACATGTTAAATGTTCTCTCGCTCCAAACACTACATAGTGAAGGTTTTATTTTAAAATTTTTTCAAATTTACTTCCCAAAAGTGGTTTGGAGAACTTCTGGCTTTAGAATTTCAGCGCTTTAGAATTGCTCACTTCCTAGAATCCTGGAAATGTTCCTTGTTTAAAATAACACAGTGAGATTTCATCTAAATAATAGTAAATAAGGCTACAGAGCTGTGAGTTTCACAAGAAAAAAAGTGGTAACAAATGTTTAGGAGTTGCTCAGTGTATGGAAAAAACGTAGTAGGATGAAGGGCTTCTATATAGAATAGAGCTTGGGGCTGGAGAGATGCCTCAGGAGTTAAGAGTATTGACTGCTCTTCCAAAGGATGCAGTTTTCCCCAGCATCACAGGGCAACCCACAACATCTTAACTCCAGGTCCAGGGAATCCAAAACTCTCTTCTGGCCTCGAACGTCACTATGTACACATGGTGTACAAATATTAAAAAAAGCAAACTACTTGCAAACATAAAATGAAAATATTTCTTTAAAAGAGGGAGTCAATTTTAAAACACAAAGATCTCTAGATTTGAAATGGCAACTGTTAGGACCAAGGTGAGAAGTAAATTCAAAGTAGAATAATGTTCAATCCGTTATTCCCTGAGACTAGAATTCTTCTGTGTCTTCTCATATTGTCCTTCTCATATAGCCACCTTTAGTGTCTTCCACCACATGTGCATAGATGGCTCTTCCGTATTTTAGAATGGATCGATCAGCGTTGATTTTGATGTTTGGGAAGAAATGCCCTATTATTTTTTTTCTAAGATGCTTACTGTCTCCACATGACTGATAACTAATTGTTACAGTTATTAATTGTTATGCAGTATAATTCTTTTTCATGTCAAGCAGGTAGGATACAGACACAATTAGTTTGTTCCATAGAAGTACAAACATGTAAATTCACCCACCAATTTGATCATGCTAATTATATTACATTGAAAAGAGTCAAAGTCTGTATGACTTTCACTTGGTTTTAAATAGACCATCTATTGCTATATAATGTCTGAAAATGTTTTAAATGTGTTTCTGCTCATGGCTCTGTAAACATCTAAAATTTACATTATCTAGAATCTATGTAGATCATAAAACTTGAGAGGCAATACTGCCATTCTGAATGAGAATGACCAAAGCAGGCCCAGAGGTAGACGCCAGGACCTGATTACCTTATGCCAACCTCTTCACTGAACTCCCGAGGACAGACCGTGGGGCTCTGTGTTTCAGCTTCCTCGTTTAACACAAGGAACGGTGAGAAGGCACAGTGGGCAAAGGAGCTCACTGCCAAGCCTGATGGTCTGGGTTACACCCAAGACCCACAAGGCAGAAAAGACTTTAGCAATTTGTCCGATCATCTTTACAACTACACCATGGCCATGTGCCCACCGCAATACACAAAAGTAAGTAAATAAATATATGTAACTTGCATCTTAAATCTCTCTGAGATATGAGAGAAAACATACAACAGACATAGTAAATACTGATGTTTATGTTACTTAACATATGTACATCAGCCACAGACATATCTTCATGATTCTTGTGATATGAAATGCTCCATGCACTACTAATTTGTAATTTTGACAAATGATTTTGGGTCTCAGCTAAATGCTAGGCATTACTCTAGGCACCGGAAACAAGGCACTGAAAACAGGGTTGGGGGAAGCCTTCCCAGGAACTTATGTCAAATCAAAAGATGACAGAGAGAACCAAACATAATTTCTAAAGTGGTCAACAGAAACATATGGGGCACAAGTGGCTAGAGAAAGGACAATAGTCACTCGGTTGAAGCGGGGGCTTGAGTCTGAAACTGACTAATTGGAGAAAGCTGATCAGTAAGATTAAGCTATGCACGTCACGGGAAAGGCAACCCAGGCTACAAACAGAGCCAGGGAACTGACCTGGGCAAGATTTTCCAGAAGGGGCGGGAAGAGCTGAGACAGGTTAACGTGTCAGGCCAGGTGGCACAGAGCTGTTTCAAACTGAATCAATCTCTGTGCAACAGACCTTTGCTTTGATGAAGCAAGTAATGAGGAGCCATTGTAAGACTCGGAGCAGAGCAGAGGTCTGATAGACCTCGGGGTTTAACAGGATTCCTCTGGGTGCTATGGTGAAGATCAAATGGAAGGAATCAAACGTCAGGGTTCTGTAAACTGGATTTGACGCTGCTATTTTTGGATTGTCTTTGCCCAATATGTCCCAGCCTTTTGAGTTATTTTTTCCAGTCTCGTTTTCACAGACAGCACAAAGTTGAACTATTTACCAGTTTGTACTTTCTCAGCATTTAAACTGAGATCAATGCTTATCTCTTGTTTTGTCTACAATACAAGGTACTCACCCACTCATCGACATTAATGGAATCTGCTGCTCACTGATGTCATCCCTCTGCCCAATGAGAGCATCTCCCCATCACTTCCACATGTCTTCAAGTTGGCTACATGGCTGTGCTCCTCTTGATGAATAGCCAAGGTCTATACAAAACCATCAAAACTTTTTCCAGTGGGAAATTTCTTTTCAAACTATTGTTCTTCTAGTCACTTCCTTCTCTGCCCTTTAAAGATAAAGTTCAGAGTATCCTAAATTCATACCTTCTCTACTTCCTCATGCCTCATTTGTTTTTCACGTTCTGGAAACCTATGGCCATCCTCATGATGACATTTCTTTCTTTTTTTTTTTTCCTAACACTGAGAATCTATTTTGGAAAATTTTAGCCACCTTCCTCCATTACTGAACTCTTCTTCAGTGTCTGGATGCTTTGACCAGTTTTCTTTGCTGCTTTCTAAAACGCAAAGACAATGTCTTCTTCAGGCCATGCTCTTATATGCCTCTTCACTCATCCTTGACTAAAATCTTTATTATTCACTCATATTAAATGCGGTCGCACAGGGAATTTCATTATTGTTCACTTAATTTTATATCCTAATAGGCTCCATGAGAAATATAAACAGTCTCCATTTTCACCATGATCCCTTTGAAAGCAATGTACATTAGGGGATTTATACAATGAATAAATATTTGATTAATAAATAATATCCATGCCTACTATGCAAACATGACATCTGCATTATAGAGCATATACAATAGAAATTTAATAAGATAAAGGATAATTAAGCTTTTAATTATATGTGCTATTCAAACAGATTACCTTTCAATATAAACCAATGTCTTAAAATCATTGCCTCCAGCTTAGTCACCATTTAAAAGACTCAAGCACATTCACTGTCATTTTTAACATGTGGCCATTTGAATGACAGAAACCTCCAGACTCCAAATGTACAAAAGAGACATGATTATGCTTTCTACAAAATGAATTGTCTGTCCCATCCACACAATAACCCAACTCATTAATATGAGACTTATCTTAGCCTACTTTGTCTTTAACTGTTCATCAAGTTTTCTTAAATTTGACTCCTAGAAATCATTACTCTCCCATATATCTACCGCCTCATGTTTCTACCGACAATGTAAAAACAATCCTCTTTCTCCACCAAGATTTCTAAAGCCAGTGTCTTAACTGAGTTTTCTGGCTTTTGTTGTTTATTAAATAAATCTTGAATAACTTTTCCAGATATTACAAACTTTAAAATTATCTCCCTGTCTCCTATGGCGGTACTGGGCATTGAACTGGGCTTCATGTATGCTCCCCAGTCCTGCTCTAAGCCTCAGCTTCTAAACTTGCTTCCTTCCACCTAGACTTAAAACCCTTTGACACACAGTAGTTCTTGCCAACTCTGCCAACCTAATATGTTTCCTACACGAACACACACAACATACCACACACATGTGTATTTTGGTGTTCTGAATAAGTATCATGCCAGGTTTATAATATTTGTCAACCTATAGTACTCTTACTTTCAGGTTATTTCCAAAATGATTATATACAATTTATAATTATTTTATTATTTATATCTGAAAAAATAGTTCATATGTACATTGATGATATAAAACTTCCATACGGTGACAGGCTGCCCGCAAACTTTCTTCATTATCTTTGTTCCCCCAGACCTAATCCTCCAAGCTCATCACTAGCACTGCAACAGAACATCAGCTGCAGCCTTTCTTCCCTCCTGTGCACATCTAGTGTGGAACCCACAGACCTTCCCCTCCTAATCTCTCTCTCCTACTTGCTTTGATGCAAACCTTCAACTCCAGCAGGCACCCCCTGCTAACCCAAGGGCTGCTCCTCCCAGGGCAACAAGCAGGTTGAAGGGAGAGTCAAACCTCTCCTAATGCTTCTAAGACCCAATCCCCCCAGTCTCATCCTGGTCACTGTAGCAGGAAAAACTGTTGTGGCCTCCATTTCCTCTCTGACCCCATCCCCAGTGGATCACAAAAACCTTCTTCTCCAACCTACCTTTGCCCAACTCATCCTAGTATCCCAGCGTCCATTAGCAGCAGGCATCCCCTGAAAATATACCAGCTGAGCAGGCCAGGGGAAAAAAAAGCAACACACACCCATGACAGGCTCCAAAAACTCAGAGAGGAGACAGAAACCAAAGAACCAAAACACACCCAACAAAGACAAATCTAGAAACCACTACCCAGGACTTAGGTCATCCCAAACCTAGATGCCAATACACCAGCATAAAAACACGATCAAAGTCAAGGCAACTAGAACCACTAGAACCCAGCTATCCTATCACAGCAGGCCCTGTGATATTCCAACACAGCTAAAGACCTGAATATGGCCTTTATGAATATGCTAGACTCTCTTAAAGGGGAAATGAATAAATCTCTTAAGGAAATCCAGGAAGACACAAACAATCAGTGTAAGGAAATAAATAAAACTGTTCAATACCTGAAATTGGAAATAAAATCAGTTAAAAAAAAAAAAAGCAAACTGAGGGAATTTTGGAAACAATTACCATTACAAACATCAATGGCATAAGTTACTCCCTTACAAAAAAATTCAGAGTAAATGACTGAAAGAGGTTTAAAAAAAATGACAAGGGAAACTGACAATCAATTACAAATCAAGATAGCCAAAAATAAAAACCAGTGAAACTAGAATTATCTCTTTGCAGAGATTACTAAAACTGATGAATTCTTTCTTGTATGATCAAGGGAAAAAAAGAAATAAAACTATCAGAAAGGTGACAGTGCCACAAAACTAAAATTCATTAAAATTATAAAACAAAAAAAATCATATTAACTTTTACCAACAAAATGAAGAGCATACAGGAAACAGAAATTGCAAAAAAAAAAAAAATTTAAAGTCTCTGGTACTGACACAAAAGGAAGTAAAGTAACTTAATGGCCCCGATGATTCAGAAGCTAAGCCCATATTTAAAGGCTTACCATATAATGAAAATCCCAGAACCAGATTATTTTTCACAGCAAATCTTCATAAAAATTGTCTAAGAAGTAAATGGAGGTGTTGGTACATGATTCTTTTGAGTTAAACAAAAAAAGAAAAAATTTTTTCCTACTTCTGAACTTTTATTTTGTCAACTTAATTCTAGGACTAAAATCATAATATAAGGAGACTTGTATAAAATTAAATTAAGAGACCTTACAATATCCAACCAGGCTCTTTCAAAGTCAGCAAATTGATCCAGCTACATAAATCATTATTCACCAAAACAGAGTATGAGATTGATCATTGCATATGATATTATACATTAAAATATTTTTGGGATTCAGATACATAAAATATTTAAGAAACATGTATGAAAACTATTTGACAAAATCCAACACCTTTTAGTGATAAAAAAAAAACACTCCACAAACTAGAAATAGCAACACATTTCAAACATGTCCTAACTATGATGTAAGGTGTTTCCAATAACTGCTTCTAAGAAGACAGTTAATAATGAAAGGCTCAGAGCCTGATACCCAAGACATAAATAACCAACAGCTGCATTGCATTGTAATGCACTATTTTAGTAGATACAGTAATAGAGAAACTGCAGGGTCTGGTCGATGGGTCACCCTTCAGTGAAGGCTACACATCCAAGTGTACATGGGGAGCACAAACTGCACTTTATGAATTTTTAATATTTTAATTAAAAGAGAATACAAAGTTGGGTGGGATGGGAACTGGGGATGATCTAGGGGGAGTCAGGGGAAGTAGAGTATATGAACAAAATACATTGTACAAATTCTCGGTGTACTAATAAGAATGAAGAAAAAAGATAATGAAGTTTAATTTTTTGAAGACTAAAAACATGGGAAGAAAATATTAAGGTGTTTCTGTCTTATACAAAAGAAATTTGAAAGCATTTATGAAACACTACTGCAACTAATAAAGGATTTTACTTATAAACAAGATTCTAATTTAATATAAAAATCAATTTTATTTCCATTCACTAACAAAGTACTTGAAGGACTAATTTGTTATATAATTTATTTAAAGAACTTAGAAATGCTTAAAGAATTTAGGAAAATATTTACAGAAATTCAGTATAATTACAAACCACTGCTTTAAAAAGTATATAAAGATTGCTATGAAGGGGCTGTGTTATTCTAAAAGCACAGTTCTAACCCACACTATGATTGCATTGGAGGGGAAGGTTTAGTAACTTAGTTTGAATGCAGTTATAGGGAATAAGCTCTAATGAAGTAGAATTAATGTCAGGGCTTTTCTCCTCTCTCTCTCTCTCTCTCTCTTTCATATACATCTACATCCACATGTACATGTATAACTCCCTGACTCATCTTCAAGCAGAGACTAAGAAGGCCCTGTGGGAATAGTGGGAAGTTGGTCTGCTACGAGACAGGAAGAGCTCCTTCACTATAAACCAACCTTGCCGCAATGGAGAAATAGTCTTTCCAATCTTAAAGACTATAAATAGAGATATACAAACATGTGTTGCTTAAGTTTCGCAGATTGTGGCATTTTTCCACTACAAGCATATAAATATAAACACCAAGTACTGGCATACACACCATCATAAATGATTACATATCTAAGTATTGTTAAGATGCAAGGCTCATTCAACAGAAAGGAAATCAAGCATGGTACTAGAGACTGAGCCACATGCCTGGAACTAGCAAGGCCATGAATCTTAGAGGAGAGTCTGCTACCACCACTTTACTAAAGCAGCATAATTTCTAACTACTTTCTAAATACTTATCCATATGCCAGCCGATAAAATAGCTCTCAGTACTCATCAAAGATGCCAGTCTTCTCAGCAGGCAGAGATCCTAACAGAAAACAGTAACTGATCACTGTACTGAAAATATATACATATATATATAAATATAAATATATATATATATA
>NW_026067903.1:16793562-16898805 GCF_014885135.2 Alexandromys fortis | reverse complement strand
CACAGAGATCAGCCTGCCTCTGCCTCCCGAGTGCTGGGATTAAAGGTGTGCGCCACCACCGCCCGGCTTGCTATTTTCTTAAATGCATGTATCACATACATTTAAAACTTGATTAAACATTCCCATCTTTTCATTTATCATTTCTTCATGGTCCAACAAATTTGCTTTCTTCTAACTTTTTGAATTTACAATAACTGTCTTCTATTATACTTAAGTTCCAGTAAAAGAATACACCAGAATTTCTCTTGTCTAACTATAATTTGATACCCACTAACCAACCCTTCTCCAGGCTTCCTCTCTCTGGCTCTATGCAGTCTTTAGTGGACATTGCCTCATTCTCAATTTCTGAGATGAGAATTTTAAGATTACACATATTACTGAGATGATACCATATTTATTGTTCTGTGTCTGGCTAATATCACTTAATATAGTAACTTCCAACTCCAACCAAGTTCTTAGAAATGATAGTATGTCACTGTTTTATAGATGAACAATGTTTGTCATATGACTCATTGCTTCCAGCAGTTCATCCAGGATGGACACTAAGGTTATTCCAGCACACTTGGAATTGAAGCTGCAATAAACACTGCAGTGCAGATATCTTCAAAAATATTTATTCCCATTACCAGGATGCCCAGTAGTTATACTATTTGCATTGCTGCTTGTAATCTAAAAGAATTCCCCTTCTCTAGGTCCTCCTCACCACATTCTAATATTTAAATTTTCTGAAAAAATATTTGGACTAAAGTGAGATAATAATCTCATTGTAGTTTTGTGGTTTTTCCATATAATTGCTTCCCATTGGTACTTCATCATTTGAGTAAAGTTAAATAAGCATATTGGTGTAGTCATGACTTTTCTCCTTGCTATGACAAAATACACAACACAAGCAGAAAGGGTTTATTGTGGCTGACCTTTCCAGACTTCAGTTCCTTCTGGTATAGTCTTCATGCAGGCAGAGGCTTGTCATCACTGGGTGCCCGGAATAAGAAAGCAGAGAATGATGACTGATTCTAGGGTAGCTTTCTCCTCTTTATTAATCCTGGGACCCTACCCACGTTTAGGATTGATCTATCTATATCAATTCAACAAATGTAGAAACTTCCTCTTAGACATCCCCTAATCAACATACCGCACATGTGCCTGTGCACGCGAGTGCACACACATACACACACACACACACACACACACTATCAAGTTAACCGTCATTCTTGACAACCTTTAAATCCAGCTACCTGAGACTTAGAGTTGTGTTTTTTGATTTTTCCGTTAAGCTTTTGGCATTCCTTATATGTTATGATATTACCGCTCATTGACTACTCTGTCCCAATCTGTGGTTTATTTCTTCATTTTTTTTTACTTATTTTGCTCGGCAGAATACTTATGGTCTAATGTAATCCCATTTGTCTGTTTTTGCTTCTATAATCTGTGTTTTTAATGTCATATGCAAAAAAATCATTTCCTGTATCAATGTCAAGGAAATTACCACTATTTTCCTGTGGGAAATCTGAGTCTTGCGGTTTATTCTTTTATTATTTAGAGTCCAATTTTATATGTGAGATAAGACCCCAGATTTATTTTTTTTTCATTGTGGATAATTTTGTTTTTCTAACAGTATTTACTTAAGACAAGACAACAATTTCCTCATCACACACTGTTGGCATTTTGGCTGTTAAGTCAGTAGATTTGTTTTGTCTCATTATTATTGTTGTTATTGCTAAGTATCAGTTACCTTTTCTTAATATATTTAGGCTCAGCGTTTCAGAATTTTCATCCATAGCTATCTGACTAACTGCAGTGAGTCTGGTAAGAGCCTGAGATTACATGATGGAAGGGTATAGTGGAGAAAGTTGTCAATACAACAGTAGGAATGAAGCAAGTCAAGAATCAGAGAAACAAAGTGGTCAGAGATGTATCTTGTAAAGGCTTATAGTGAGGCAGCTAGACATATCTTGAGCCTCTAAAACCCAATCACCCCTGAATATCGATGCATTAGATTCTCCGGAAGACTTGAGAATTACCCGGAGCAACTTTAACTTGTCAGTATTGGCCACAAGCCAGCTTTCTGAGGAATTGACACGTTTCCTTCTCCAATCGAACTGATTTCCCTCAATTCAATGGGGTCTTTCTCTTCAACTTTTCATATCAGTTATCAGTCCATGTCTGTCATTATATTCATCTCTTGTTTGCTGAGCCCCATTTCTGTTGCTATATCTACTATCACTAAATCCCTAAAGCACATCTGTTTTCACCATATAACTGTTGTTGTTGACTTATCTTCCCATTGGTTTTATAGATTCACAATCAATGCTTCCACGTGTGGGGCAGCAGATAGGACCAAATACAGAAAAAGACAGCCAGACTTTATGCAAAGAGGGAAAGACTCTGGAACACATAGCTCTCAGTGGGATGTCTCTATCAGCTCTCTCCTCTCAGAGAACTCCAAAGAAAAGAAGGTGGAAAGACTCTAAAAACCAGAGGGGATGGAGGACACCAGGAGAACAAGGCTCTCTAAATCAACTGAGACAGGATCATATAAACTCAGAGCCTAAAGTAGCAAACATAGGTCTGACACGGGTCTGCATACATCCTCTGCATATAGATTATAGCTTTCAGTATTAGTATTTTATGGGACTCCTGAATATGTGAATGAGTGGGTCTCTGATTCTAGTAACTTCTCTTGGGACATTTTCTTTTTGTTGATTTACCTTGGTGAGCTTTAATGTGATTATTTTATTTTATTATCATTTATTCTTTTGGAAAAAACTTTAAAATATATAATAACACCACTTCCACCTTTCTCTTTGTTCCTTCCAATCTCTCCCAATTCTCTCCTACTCTCAAATTGATAGCCTATTTTTCTTTGATTAATGTATATGTATATTCATGGGTATATAAATACAGTGTGTAAATCGTTTCATGCTTGCCAGTTTTGTGTTGAGTAAACAATTAAGAGTTAATCCCTGGGAGAAGTTAATTTATGAAAATAATATGTTGTGTGTTTTCTGCAAATTTAAAAATGTATTCAAGTTTGAGAATATAGTTCTTTCAAATGTCACTGTGAGGAAGCCAAAGATCCATACTGAACCTGTAGAAATCAATATGTATTCAGGTTCTGTATAAAACTTAAAGAAAAAAGTCAGTGTGTTCAATTCCTTCTCTGATTCTATGTAAATTGATTTTGGATGATCTTAAATGTTCCAAGGTTTTGTCCCAAGCAGTAAGTTTTATTTGTCACAGACTAGAGAAGATATATGTTTTACTTCCTAATTTGCAATGCAATACTAGAATCTCTATTAAGTGATCAGATAATATCACACACACAAAGCATACATAAAAGTGCGTACATATAGTAGAGAAACTTGCCCACAATATTCAAAAAGTATGTAGTATAATATATGTGTTTGGTGATGAAGTTCAAAATAGAGACAAAGATTCCTTAAGGATGGAAGAAAAACAGTTTTCTGTGAGGAAGCATATAAGAGTGGATTGTAATCATCTTAACCTTTCATTATGGTCTCAGACAAACTGCCCAAATTCTCTATGGACCAGTTCCCTTGCACGTTAACACTAGTGAAGATTTAGGAATAATGTCTGATATGTTGTAAACATTATATAGATGAAGGTTAAGAGAATGGTCTATGAGGTTTAAAAATGAACACTTTCCATCCAATCCAGGCTACTTCTCCTTAAGTAAATTTCATGTTTTATAGGCAGTAGCATATTATTATGCCATGTCAAGGAGAAGAAAGAAAAAGGAAGGGATAGGAAGAGAAAGAAGTTAGGAAATGAAAGGAATGGGGTGGAGGGAAGAGAAGTAAAAAATTAAAGACAATACCCCCATGATACCATGGCAAGAATTAGCATTTAATACAATAATTAACTGGGAATAAGACATGTAGTTGAAATAAGGACTGTTTTTCATGCTTATAAATCATTTTCTGTATACTAACTTAAGGAGGTTATGATGGAAGAGATCACAGAAAGGCTCTCAAGACACCTTTACAAACTCTCCCCTCTATACCATCTCTAGACTTCTATCTTCATACAACTGAATGTTTTTCCATTAAAGCGGTAAGAGTACCTCTCCAGCTTAAAGTTTGAGATGCTCTCACAAATGTTGAACGAATTATTTCAGATACGTTCATGACAGACACTAGGTTCATTAGACATAATACAACTCAAATTCAGGCTGTCATTATTAGTTTAAAGATTTAAAAGCAGAAAAAGGAGTCTGATGGTCATGATCCCTTTAACTTAGAGTTAATGTCCTTAACAAGATGGAATATGGATGGAAGTGTAAGAAGTAGAGCTGGAGGGAGGAGGAAGAGAAGGAAAGCCCTAGGTTCTAATGCTAATACCAGCAAAGTAAGTTAAATTAACTTTGAAAAGGTCAGGCTTGCGATATGAGAAATGCAAATAACATCAAGCAAAGAAAAGCAACAGGTAGTTAATATCTCAAAAAATATTTTTAACATCCATTACTGAAAAACTGGGTTGTGACATTAGATCATCCTTCAGGTTAATGTTCATGGTTATGTTAGCCTCAAATATTTCCACATGATAAAATATGCAGATTGTGAATTGACTCCGTGGGTAAAGTGCTTGGTGTGCAAGCATGGATTTCTGTGCTTGGAAGTCGTGGAAAAGCCAGGAATAGTAGCATGTAAATTTACCCCATTTCTGGGCACAGAAAGACAGGTGGATCTATGGAGCTCACTGGACAGTCATTCTAGCCAATATGATGAGTTCTAGGTTAAGCAAAAGATTCCATCTCAAAAAACTATTCAGAAGAGTGAAAGAGAAAAGACATTCTGAGGCCATCCTCTGTCTTTCACATGCTTACACATGAGTAAATGCATCCACATACACACATATATCATACAATCAAATTAAGGAAGATAAAACAAAAATAGGCTTATAATGCAGGGGGAAAAAGTCTCAGGTACTTATAATATTTTTATTCATAAACACAATGTTTCTCAAGTCCCATATCCCAGAGTCTACCTTTGTGACTTTCCATCTATGAGACCAGAGGCACACTCTTCAGAATTGCCACCTTAAACTCTTTAAGATACATGAGACATAGTAAGCAAACTTCACTATCCTTGATTCATTTTCTGACAAAATATGTACTAATTTCATAAAAGTTGCAAACATCAATTAGCTATTCATTCTGCTATGAGCCTTAGCAGACATAAATATGAATTTAAGCTTAAAACCTTATTAACAACTGATAACGCACAGAAAATAGTTGCTAGATTGTTTGTTCAGGTTGTTGTCTTATATAGGTCTGGATGACTTCGCTAGTGTTGGAATCCTGCATCAGACACTGTATAGGAAGACACTTGGAAGCTACTAATCAGTCACTAGAAAACTGGATTCCACCAAGTGCTGACTATATCTAATCTGTTTTCTTCACTCTTCTCTGTCATTATGCTCCCCACTTCCAGGATTCACTTGCTGTTTCTTAATTGATAAAATGTTATGGATTGCTCGAAGTTTGCATCTACTTTTATTCAATAATATAAAAAATTGTTGTTGAGGTGTCACGATTCTTGGAGAACAAGATATAGAAGCATGACCATGTAGAAATATTTACTGTGTTGGGATATTTTTCATGTCTCTGTTGACAGTTAAAAGGCACTGTTGCTGAAGCTGGACTCTGGTCATCATCAACAGCACTGCCGTCAATGAGCATGTCTTGGCACAAAGGAAGACAAGCTCTTCATCACTGAGGTCCTACTCAAAGGCCTTGCTCATACTTCTTAAAGAGTATAATCTGCGTCTACAGAAGCTGTGAAGTACAGATTCCATAGTGTGCCACAGCCTTGCGACGCCATCCTTACCTTCTCTATGATTTCCTATACTCTCAATTTGCCACTTTTCAACTAAATGCCTATACGGTTAAGACCTTTTAATTATTTGCTTACTTGGTTTGCTGTTGTTTGAGACAGAGTCTCACCCTCTAGTCCTGGAAGGTGTGGAATTCATGATGTAGACCAGGATAGCCTTGATCTCACAGATAAACACCTGCTCCTGCCTCATGAGCATTGGAACCAGAGGTGCATGTGCCACCACAGCCAGTAATGCTGAGAAGTTTAAACAAACTATTTTACACTGGAATTCCTTTATTGTTCCACATCCCACAGAATAATTAATGTTGACATTCTTTCCCCTTAAATAATACGCTTAAACAATTTACTGTTTTATTTTCCCTACTATTGAAACAGAAGCAAGACCAGCTTATGTTTGTTTCAAAATGGTTTTTCCCTACTAAGAAATGTTTCTAACAGTATATTAAAATAATTTATCTGCTGTCCTGCTCAAAGCCTTGAAATAAAAACCATATTCAAGAGAATTCCATTACTAACCTACAAAGTTGGAAGTAAATGGAAGCATCTATCAAAACAGAAAAATACACAAACACTCTCGTCCCTGCTAGCATTGTATTGTGGAAATAATTTTATTCACTTCGTACTAGCATATTGCAATACGCATGATCATGGTCATCAACAAACTTCCAGAAACACCTTGTCTAATGAACTACAACAAAGTGAAATCTATCTGCACTCGTTCTTCTGTTTCTAGTGCATGATTGGCCTGGTTTTCACCAGGCTCTTCCACAATAGTAGTTAACATTTTGCTTCCCTCCCTAAATCCATATGCATTCATGCTGATGGCAGTGTTTATGAACAAATGCCATCTATTTTTAAGGTTTTGAACAGTTTTTGTAAAGCGTTCCCCTGCTGAGTATTTCACACCTGCTAACATAATCCTTCCTTTATAGTGCTCTGTTTAGTTACCTTGGAAATGGTATCACAACATAGCAGAAACACCTGTCAGTGTGAGATGATGCCTGCTTAATTTTAAGCTGGATTTAACCTCATTTCTGTATACATAATGGGAAAATGTTATTTGACAGAGATTTCATGCTGAGAGAAATCCACAACCAGTCATAAAAACCTATTTTTCCTTCTTATTATCTATGATCTGCAGGAGCGAACTGATAGATTTAAGAAACAATGTATGAGCAATTGCCCATTTTTCCACCAAGGGAATGAAAAGAGGCCATTGTATAGGCTAGAAGTTTACTCTCCAACCTGTTAAAATATATACTGTTTAATTTTTTTGCTCCCTGCTGTCCATCAGAAAAAATTATTTTAAAATGGTAGCAAAGTATCTCATAGTTTGCTCCAAAAAATTATTTTCATTTAAAATGTTGTGGTGAGGAAAAAATCTAGCGTAGAGTAGCATGATTGATTTATTGCTTTGGGAAATGCAATCTACCTTTCTTGGCTCATATTTCCCTCTCAATAGGGAGAAGACAATAATAATTGAGTTAATCTTTTAGTTGAAATACCATGTTCGGTGTCTCATATAGTGCTTGAAAATAAAAGGAAGGCTAAGTAAACTATTTCCACTCACTTAGTTTATGGGGTTTAAAATAGTTTGTTATAAGTCATTTAAAATTTAAATATACATAAAGAACTAAAGCAGATGCTGTGTGAAGTGGGGCCGCTCTGTGTGGAGTAAGCGATTCTGGAACTCACTATGTGGCCCAGGCTTGGGCTTGAACTCACAATCCTCCTTTCTCAGCCCACTGAGGACTGGGTTAAATGCATACACACTGCACTAGGTTTAGAATATTAAATTTACTAATTTAGAAATAAGACATATATTTCAAATTATAAACACTTCATTGACAGAATGTTAGAACATAGAGGAAACTAATAAGGTGCTCTGATCATCAATCACCACAGTGACACATTTGATGAGCAGCTCAGCAGAGGTGAGAAAAGACCACTTTAACTCAATCAGATAGCTGTTCATTTTTTGGCACAAACCTTGTTCAGGTTAAATGGTAGTCTAAGTACATTCAATTCTGGGGGAAAACCGTAGTTTCAAATGTAGTACCCCAAACTGGCCAACGTGAAAAGAAGACAAGACTGAGGAGAGCTCAGCCCTACCTGAGACCTCACAGGACACCCTTCCCTTGAGGTTCTGAGCTCTGTGTAGAAGGGATGGGACGGTTCTAAAATCTAGAAGTTTTCCTTAACATTGAGGAAACTGTTTTCCAAAACCTCCAGAGCGGAAGCACATATGAACTCACAGTGACTATGACAGCACCTGCCACAGTGAGACCTGTGCAAGGGCCACACTAACAAAAGTCCCAGCATAGAGGCAAGAAGGCAGGCATGAAACCCACCAATGAGGTGAGGAGCTACTGACATATAATGGCTGCTGGGAGAGAAAGAGTCAGTTTTCTTTAATGCTGTGAACCCCGGTAGGCTGACCATACACATGAGGCAGGACCTAAGCTCATCAAGACTTCACTTGGTAAGGAAAAAAGAAATCTACAAGTTGGGCGGGAGTTGAAGGGTGAATGTGTTCAAGGTTCAATCTATGGAAATTCTCTAACTCATTAACATGACTGCCTACACAAGGCCAGAATGACCTCTACAGCAATGGATGTGCTAACATGGAAAAAAAACGAAGTTTTCAGGCCTGAACACAGACAAAGAACTATGGGCACTTGGGGAACTCTGAGAGTGGAAGAAGTGAGAGTCTCCCAGGAAGAAAAGAAAATCATTAAAGCTATTGTTGTCTTGTATTGCTATGTCTAAATTACTGGGTATATCAATAGCAGACCATAAAATCCTCTGGCCACCTGACTTAAATACACACAAATGTTTAGTATTTAAGCTTTATGTGTGTGGGGGGGGGGATGAGAAAGGAAATCTCAATGGAGTTGAAGATGTTTTGAGTTATTTTCTATTAAAACAAATTGTTCACTGGTCATAGGTAGTATACACTTTTTCATTTGTACAAAGAATTATCACTTTCCCCTTTTACCATTCTTGGTGCATATTCTTAAAACATGACACTTTTTAACAAATCTTTTTTTTTAATTGCTAACTGTTTGTCCTATTATTCAGGCTTCTTAACTAGCTCTTACACAACTTAAATTAATCAAGTTCTATTATTCTATATTTTACCACAAGGTTTGTTATCTGTTACCTTACATCCTGCTTCTCTAGTGGCTGCTGGCATCTCTTTGACTCCACCTTCTTTTTTCTTGTATCTCTACTTGGTTTTTCTGCCTGGATTTATTCGGCCTAGCTATTGGCCATATCAGCTTTTTTATAAACCAAGGTAATAAAATATATTCACACCATATAGAAAAGAATCCTACACCATCTCCTTTTTTCTGTCAAATTAAAAAGTAAGGTTTTAATTTTATCATTAATCAAAAGTCTGATGTGAGATTCCCCTCTGTATGCTGTGAATATGTTTTATTACCATTGGTTAATAAAGAAGCTGCTTTGGCCTATGGCAGGGCAGAATAGAGCTAGGTGGGAAAACTAGACAATGCACGGAAAAAGAAGGTGAAGTCAGAGAGATGCCATGTAGCTAGCTGCCAAAGGAGAAATACACCAGAAACTAACAGTTAGGCAACAGCCTCTTAGTGATACATAGATTAATAGAAATGTGTTAAGTTAAGATGTAAGAGCTATCTATAAATATGCCTGAGCCATCGACCAAACAGTGTTGTGATTAATATAGTTTCTGTGTGATTATTTGGTTGTTGGCAGCCAAGAAATGAGCGTGCAGTCTCCATTTANAGTTTTGTTTTTTTTTTGTTTTGTTTTTTCGAGACAGGGTTTCTCTGTGGTTTTGGAGCCTGTCCTGGAACTAGCTCTTGTAGACCAGGCTGGTCTCGAACTCACAGAGATCCGCCTGCCTCTGCCTCCCGAGTGCTGGGATTAAAGGCTTGTGCCACCACCGCCCGGCTCAACAATATATTTGATAGCTGACTCTAGCAATCAGTTTCCAATAATTTGCTAAATTCTTTACTTGTGAGAACAATGAAACATAATCATCCACTCCAGAATATTGCTGCCAATCTTGAAACTATGACACCCAAATATAGATAATTTATGACATAGAATCTGGTAACTTAGTACTGGGGAAGGAGAGACAGCTTCCTTGCTCTCTGTAGAGACTCTTTAATACTGCAACACTTTCTCCCAATCATCTCAATTCCAAAAAAAAACAAAAAACAAAAAACAACACACCCAAAGATAAGTATCTATTGAGATCAAAATACCAATAAAAGCCATTTATACTTGAGTGGGCATTTTGATAATTAATAGATATCAATTTGTAAATAAGAATTAAGATGGTCTCAAATGCCTGATAATTTAAAGATGGAAAATATAAGTCAAAACACATTCTATTCCATTTCTGAATATTCCTGCACTGGACAGATAGGACAGCAATGACAGAATGAGATAATTTCTCGCTGGCCAAAAGGTGGTATCTTTCCAAAACAAAAAAGCAAGATATCGACAATGCAAAATACTGTCTTTAAAATTACCTTTCATTGAAGATCTAAGCAGGAAGCAATAGTATTGGCAATTCTTCTAGTGACCAAAAAGGTAAATATGACTATTTCCATTTCACACGGGAGACCAGTTATTAAGCATTAATGTAGTTTGTGTAAAGTTCTCTATCTAGTAGGTATGCAGCCAATATGTGAGTGGAGGTCCATCTAAAAAAAATCCATCTAAGAATTTTTCATTTCCTTGAAAAATAGCAATGCCATGCCATATATTTCAAACATGTACTAAGTAACAAAAGAGACAATGTACCTACCATAGACCACTATGTATGCCTCATGGAGAAGAAAACCAACTTAAAGAATACCTAGGTGCAGAAAACCAACTGCACTCTGCACAAAGCAACCAGAGGAGCTGGAATTTGCAGCTATTTTACTTGACACCACATTTTAACCCCTTTTCTCTGCCAAGAGCTGCCACTCTCAGGAACAGACATAATTTAGTGAGTTGAAATCACTAAGAACTGCAATTAAAATCTAACTGATATGCTGAGCCATTTACATGTCAGTATCATAGCCTGAAACTACTACATGTTTTAACTTTAGTTTTTTTTTTTCCTTACTTCTTGTTTTGACTTTCCTCTGAAAGTTTTAGCGGTTTCTCACCTAGAACACCCACTAACTGGAAAATCTCCTCATTGTTTCCCCTCACAATAGTCATTTATGGATTCAAGTCTAAGAGCAAAACCTACTTTCTCAGAGATGCAAACACACACGCACACATACACACACACACACGCACACACACACATGCACACACATGAGTATACCAAGCACTTGTGAAATGGATACCACAGATTCAATTGTCTAGATATGGAAAGTTATTTATGAAATTTCATATTGTACTTTTGCCTCATTGATGTTTCTCAACCACTTTTCTGAATGGTGAGGTTAACTTGGAAGGCAGGGTTTTAGCTAAGTGATATATTGCTTTATTACTAAACCACACTCTGTCAAGGATGTGACAAGATACCGCATAGTACACTTAGTGTAGATTGGACCCGTGTCACTCCAAGGACAGTCTGTGGACAAGACGGGTTTGCTAGAAGTGGTTAGAACTGCCAACCCCTTAACATCATTGGAAATATAGAGAAATAAAATTTCTTGGGATTAAATAAAATATCTGCAGGTAAAAATATAAAAATCATAAAACTGAAACTTTAAAGTAATGTACATGCATTTCTGCAGAGTTTAAGGTCACTAGACACAAGTAGCATTATTTTTTTCTAAAGGAAGCATGCAACACATGATCTTAAACAACTGTGCTGCAGTTCAATTTCTTCATCTTGTCATATGGGAAGAAATAATTAGATTTTGATGATTGAATAAAGTCCATGGATGGATACCCACAAGTGAGAATACTCACAGCAACAGCATTGTGTGCTCAGCACGCTCAGAGATGCATGCCCTAGAATTTGTGATATTTTCTAATGAGGTGTTTTTGATACTTAGATGTCTGATGTTATTGGCATTAATTGTTACCACTGCTAATGTGGCTATATTTAGGGCATCCTATTCCTTTTTATCTTTAGGGAGAAACTGATCCACTTTACTCTACTCATTATCAGAGGCTAATAACTCCCTTGGTGCCAGAGGATGAGGACTGATGAATTTCTCCTTGCTAATCACGATTTGTATTATCAGCAGATGTAGGGAGTTGTTCCTTTTCCACAAAATAAAAGCAGAAGTCACAGAGATATATGAAGACTATCTCAGGTAATTCATCTTTTCCTTGAGAAGCCAAGTTGATCAATTCCTATTTGTTTCTTAGAATAACCTCTCAGTTTTAATTTTGTTCTTTCTGATCATTTGCAGTTTCCTGAAATAACATGGAACATATATCCTCATGAGTGTCTCGACATCATAAAAATATTTTGCAAACCACTTGCTTTACAAAGAAATAACTTCCCATTTTTCTATTATTGTTTTTTGTTGGGGGACAGGATAAAGTGGGTAAAGACATTGTCTCATGTAGTCCTATGGTATGGAACCCCTTATGTAGCTGAGGATGACCTTGAGTTTCTGAAACTCCTTCTTCCACCATACAGCATCACACCCAACTTTCCATTTATTAATAGTAAATTTTAATAGTCACTTCTCCAAAGAACATTAAAATTTCAGACCTTTGGCCTTGTGAACTTTCCATAAAGTCTGAATTGTTCTCTACCTGCTAAATGGTTCTCATACATGGGTTCCAAATACTTTTTTTAAAATAAAGTGTTTGTGTAGAAGGTTAAATGCTAAAATAAAGGCGTTAAGACGGACCACATATAATAACAAAATAACATTGAAGCTGCAGTCATGAAATTTAGTGGATCAAATTCACAATTTTTCTAAAACACTCCTCTAAGGACATTATCCATCATTATAACCTACTTTCATAATCACTTCCTTCCTTGATATTTTGCTTTAAGATGAATGTGGAATATATATTACTTATGCATAACTGCTCAACAGAAGCAGTTAATAAAATATTGACCTAAAATAATCAAACCAGAGCAAAGGAATGAATATATGAATAATGTAATATATGCTTTTTATTTGAAAAATAAAGTTGGGATGAAAAATAATAAACTCAAAACAAAATAGTAAAAATGACTTATATACCACAAAAGTGAAATTCACTCTGGAATTGAAGAACACAGTTCCTGAAATAATCACCTAGCCAAGGAGGTTTGAATTATACGGAAAATTGGTGCAGACAGAGTGAAAAATAATTTCAATTTAAGAACAGCCAGCAGTATAGCAATAAAGAATTGCATTCCCACAGCCAGGAAATAAAATCTATTTAAACTTCTAGCAATTAAAATTGACTGGTGATCATGGCTTTTCATTTTTTTTCTTGTGATTTTCCAAGAATTAAAGCGATCTCATCATGAGAAAAACATTGGGTAGAGAAAGATAAATGTAGAAGGAAATGCAGACAATTCTGTGTTAGATATTTATATGATTAAAAATCATGAAGAGTGAAAGGTCTCGTTTTTCCACGTAAATTTCCAGGTCACGTGTTGCTCATGACAAGCCATGGGTGATACTAGAAACTATAGAATCGGGCAGCTCCGATGTCATGTCTGGGTGCACTTACCATGTCAGTAAGTCACGACAGGCTGGCATCTAGCTTGTCCTTTCGTTTTCCCAATTTGAAATGAGTGAAACACAGCTTAACGAATTTTAAGAGGAGAAATTCGAACAGGAGTCCAGCTGCACTTGGTTCACTGTTCTGACTAAAATACCTTGGTACTTCATGCTCTGCTGCAAAGCCTGGGTATGTGCCACTTCTTCCAAGCAAGCATAACCAAGGAAGAGAAGTAGTAACCTTTTGCCATTTATAAGCTCCATGCTGTTCCAGTCTCCCTTGTAAAACCATTACTATCATCCCAAGCACAGTTGTCTCTAATGAAGTCCCCACTAAGTCATTTCTCTGTCATATGGTGGACCTAAGACAATTTCTCGACACAGAATCACATAGTAATGGGGTACCTATGGATAACCGTGATTCATCATTGATAATATGTTTAAAGGACAGATCAATAAATTATTTAGGCCCTCTGAGCTTTTTGCTGGCAAATTTTAACTTTCCAATGATCACTTTAAAACAAGATTGAATAAAGGTACTGACTTCCCGAAGCAAAGAATACCTAAAAATCAATACTGAAACATATTTGAAAATATTCCAAAACATGAGAAACATCTATAAAAAAGTTTTAAAGCTATAAGTATGGTGAAATTGATAATTTTGGTGTGTTACATATGCCTGTGAATTTATTTTCATGAGATGATCAGGAATGATTACATTCACTGTAATAATATTAAAGATAGAATGTTATAAACACAAAAGAAAGATCCCATAAAATAGTGCAATATTAAGGAATGAAGAAATAAGTACAGAAAATGACTTTCGTTTTGCAATTGTTAATACAGTCTGTTCAGTTCAAAAATGAGTTTAAGAAATATATTTAATATTAGTTGTTGTAGTGGCATTTCAAAAATATTTTAATAAATGACTGTCTGAAGATTTCAGAGTAAAATAGTCCCACTGGTCAGCCTTTCAGACCAGATTATGGTAACACACACCTTGAATCCCAGTAGCCAAAAATAGCACACACTTTTAATCCCAGTACCCACACTATTTGCCATAGAAATCAGGTAGTGCATGCCTTTAATCCCAGTGGTGCATACTTATGATCCCAGTCTTAGAGAGGAACATAAAATGGGGCAAGACATCTCTCAGAGACCGTCTCATTCTGAGATTCCTGGAGGAAGAATCAGTATTTCAGATCGAGGTCGAGGTTAGAGACAGTGGCAGGCTGTTTTTTTTTTTTTTTCCTTCAGGTTGAACTCCAATTTCTGACCCTGAGCTTTTATTAATGATGCTTCAAGTTGTGATATGGTATTTGAAGACTGTAACCTGTTCATTATTTCTTCATTTTGAAAACAATATTAATACCTGGTGAAATACTCTCTATTTATTTATCTCAATCACTCTTTTAAAAAATAAAAAGCATGTAATTCATTTATGAGGGGAATCCTGGAAAATACTCCATTCTTGGAGAAGCCATGGTCTGACAGCCAAGGGAGATTACAGACTTACTAAGGGCTGGCTGACTAGTAAGGCCTGGATATGGGAGTCAGACCTTGAAGCAGATGGATGTGTTGTGCAGGAGTGGGTGGGAGAACTGTGGTAAGGTCAGATGAAAATGTTAAGACAAGGAAATAGAAGAAAAAAAAACAGACGAGAAATAGGAAACATTGTTGCTATGGCGACTCCATCACCCCTGCTTTATCTTCAGCCTTATATTCAGGATTTCTAAGTAATTCTTCTGCTTCTTCTTTTTTTTTTTTGGTTTTTCGAGACAGGGTTTCCCTGTTTTTTTGGAGCCTGTCCTGGAACCAGCTCTTGTAGACCAGGCTGGTCTCGAACTCACAGAGATCCGCCTGCCTCTGTCTCCCAAGTACTGGGATTAAAGGCGTGCACCACCACCGCCTGGCTCTTCTGCTTCTTTTATGTACGCAAATCATTTTCAAATTAAGTAAATTTCACATGGCTATAAAGCTCACGATGTTACTTTTTAAGGCAGTGGAGACTTGCCTGGTTTGTGTAGGAACTGGGCTACATCCTGACATCTGAAGCGTGGAGCTCATCTAGTGGAAATACAGTTATCAAAGAAGATATTCCTAACTTACTGAAGGTCAGGGGTCTAACCTCAGCAGGTGTCAGCTCACTTTCAGCTAGAAGCTTTTATCAAAAAAGAGGAAGCTAGCTCATTTTTCCTTTCTGTAAAAAACAGTGATTGAACTCAAGTGGCCATTCCAATGCCAGGTTAACTTAGTCCATCCCTACACTTGCCAGGTTAAATAAGTTCATCCCTACAAATGATAAGTTATCATAAGATGAACTGTGGGTGAAAGGAGGCAGGTAAGTCCTCTTACCGGAATGCACCCTATTATTCATCATGAAAAGGTGTATGAAATGTGCCATATCCGCTTAGCTACAGAGAGGTTCTATTTCTTTCTGTCTCTGCAGTGAGTTCCAGGGACACACATTTCATCTGATTTGATGCTTATTTCTTAATAGTGTGCATTGTTCCTGACTACTTTAATGGAATGGACTTCTAGTTAGGACACCTTATTTGAAAATCTATTTTCCTCAAAGCCCAAAAGCTGGACCAGAGGAGCAAGAATTCAGCTTAATCAAAGATCGCTACATGCTACACTGGGGAGACAGATGACATACTGAACTCAGACACCCAGAACCCAAGGAAAAATTGGACCCTGTGGACCACATATGTAACCTCACTGTTGTGGGAACTGCAGCGACAGGGGATTCCTGAAACTCAGAGTTCAGGCATTATAATGAAATAAAAAGCCTTGAGGCTCTATGCATGTTTTTCTCAAAAATTGAAGTTAGATAGCAATCAAGGAAAGTCATCCAACATCAGCCTCTGGTTTCCATTCACATGTATATCCACGCATTCCTAAATCACATACACACACTAGGAAGTACATATCATACACACACACACACACACACACACACACACACACACACCCTCCTGAGACCAAGCACAGCACGTAATCTCTAGGGAGTTACCTGTTAGCCAGGACAGACTTGCTAACTGAAGATGACTTTATAATGCTTTAGCAGAGGATACACTTCTGAAGGTGGTAGAAAACATGAAGTTGGGGGAACTAAACTTCATTAATTACTAAGACTGAATTTCTTGCTTTCCCCAAAGTATAGAGTCTTGTAATAATAAGCTAAAAACAAAAGACGATGCTTCTGGTGGCTGTGCATTCACCCAAGTTGACTCAATTAGAAAGTTTAAGAGTAGAATACATTTGAGCAGAATATCTGACACCATGAAGAAAGTTTAACAGAAGAATACAGCCTGTGTGGCAGTTCTAGCATTAGTCCACACAATGGAAGAAGGCAGATAACACGGAAGAGAGATGGAAACCTTTTCCTGTACAGACAAGAGACAAATAAAAGGTTTCAACAATACCACTAAACACTGAACTATATGGGCAAATACTTCAGGTAATGGAGACAGGTGTGGAGAGAGAGCTTCCTCTTCAGTGGGAGAGATAGAGGAGACATTATCAGAGAAGTTTTGAGAAGGACAAACAAGTCAGACAGAAGTGTGTTTTTGATAAATACCAGTATGATGATTTTGACAAGATGTTCTGCATTGGTCAAACTTGGTGGCCAATGGACTTGATGGGATTCTAGATACCTAGTCTTACTTTTATGTTTCCTGTCACTGAAAGGCAACTCTGACATTTTAAACAAGAGCAAAGGCTTTAGTGGTAGCTTGGGTGGTGGAGAGCTTCTCTGCATTCGTAAGACCCTGAGCTCAATTCCCACTACCAAAAAAAGACATCTGGCGCTGAGGATACAGCATAGTGTTAGCATATGTGTCTATAATGTGAAAGGCACCATCAAAATTTTATAGAGAACAACAACAAAAACAACAAAAAGACAGGAGTAAGCTTAGCATTTATAAGTTCATGTTTTGTAATCCCAGAAATAAGAAAGGAAAGCTCTTTCCTAATATAGCTGAGGGCTCAATCTCTTTCTGCTTTTCTAAAATGATGTCAAAATTTATCAAAGTTCAAATAGTAAGATAATTTAAGAGTGAAAGCCATTTTAATACATAATCAAATAGATGTTCCTAGTTTGTTTTTATGATAAAATAGACAATTCTTAAGCAGAGCACAAAAATGATATGTGTTGAGCCGGGTGGTGGTGGCTCATGCCTTTAATCTCAGCACTTGGGTGGCAGAGGCAGGTGGATCTCTGTGAGTTCGAGACCAGCCTGGTCTACAAGAGCTAGTTCCAGGACAGGCTCCAAAACCACAGAAAAACCCTGTCTCGAAAAACCAAAAAAAAAAAAATGTGTTTATTATTAAATGGCATCAACTGTTATTTATCAAATGATAATTCTTTATTTGGCTTTAAAATATACATACTAATGTCTTAGGAACATTTTATGGCTAATAAAAGAGACTCTCTTTGAATGGTAAATTAGAAATCTATGATATATTCAAGAGGATATACACACATCATATCCATATTCACATATATATGCACATAATTTCTTTAATTCATATCATGTATTAATGGTTGAAAATTACTTTGGTACATGTTATAAATTATTCTGCATACATTAATATTATATGTACTGTTTCATAATTATAATGCACAGTTTACTGAGTAACTGCTGTTTTATATAATCATTTCGTTTAATGACAGGATATTATCATTCACTTATGCATTCTTTTAGCAGCAGACACTAGGTAAAAATTAATTCTGCAGTGAGACTTCTTTTGTTTGGTAGATACAGCAAGAGTCAGCAACTTGAGGTCTAGAGAGACAATTCCATCTGCCATCCACTCTGGACTGCCCACAAGTTAAAAAGCATGGTAGTTAAAGAGCCTAGAGCCTCATCCATGCTAGGTAGACAGTACTCCTGGCTGTGTCTGGCGCTATGAAGAATAATATTTTAGAATTGAAAGAGGAAAACTTCTCTTAAGAAGAAGCCACTAAGAGATAGCACCTACTATTGAATGTTTCCTTGTGAAACAGATATTATCCCAATTTTAAAAGTATGTTAGAGAAACAGTAGATAAGCTTAAGACAAACGCTTTTTAAAGTCTCTTTTTCAGTTTTGTCGATGGTAATTGCAAGACTTTAATGAAAAAGATGGGATGACTTATAGGAGTTGAAGCAGCTGTGATTCTGTTAAATTGTTGGTGATTTTCAAATAGCTTCTCACCTTGTCGCTGCTGGTAGCATACCCAAGCTCTTGTTCCTTAGGAAGGACTGCTCAGTACATCCAGGGAGTTTCCATAAATGGAGAGAAGAGTGTCCTCTTTTGGAATCATGCAACCTTTTAAGAATCTCTGTGACTTTCTGTGGTGTGTTCTAAGCCATCCATTTCCAAATCATTAGCCTTAATAATGATCAAGCAAGCTCACCACCATCTACCTAATTTTCATGTCGACATTTCTATACATATACAATAATATTTCATCTGTCATAAGATGTGCAATTACGCTGATCAATAATTTTGCTCAAGATAATTTTCTTATTAATAATAACAACGTGTATTCCACATATGCAATCTTTAAAATTTATTTTTGTTTTTTATGTTCTCTGCTATTTTTTTGTGTATTTATTGAGAGAACCTTTAGGTTCTCATTCACTAAATAAAGGTTTTCCTACTACTAAAAAAAGAGGCCACTGGAAGATGTCCATATCCTTGTGAGTGACTCTATACCTGTGCGCATAGGCAGAGCACTAGCTGGACTCAATGGGTTAAATAATGAATAGATTAACAAACAAAAATGTCATGTAAATAAATAAAAAAAGAAAGAATACATGAAGCTGAGAAAAAGATTTGATGGCGTCTCAGGGAAATTGAAGGAGGGAGAGGTGGGTATGATCAAGATATATTGTATAAATGTAAGAAATTGTCAAAGAATAAAAAAAGAACTAAAAGATCTAATTTCATTAGACATGAGTGCTATAAAAAATGTCATTGTTCACATATAAAATTATACTCGCTCAACTTGACGCCCACTTTTACTGTCTGTGGTTATTTTTACACTACAATGGTAGATTGGAATAGCTATGGAATGAACTGTAAGACCCACAAAGCCTAAAATATTTACTATTTTTTACTTTACAGAAATAAATTTACCACTGGAGACTAGGATTCAGAAGATTAAAGAGTTGCAACAATGCACTGAAGTGGTAGTTTGACTGAATAGGTGACATGGATAGAATTCTTGGAAATGCATGTCATGTAATAGTGTATATGCATAAGTTATATTACAGTGCAGATGCATTGTTATGTCACAATGTCGATGCATGCGTTGCATCACAGTTCAGATGCATTGGTATGTCACAGCATCAATGCATTCTTTCTATCAGCATGCAGATGCCTTGGTATGTCACAGTGTTGATGCACGCATTGCATCACAGTGTAGATGCAATTTTATGTCACAGTGTAGATGCATGTGTTGCATCAAAGTGCAAATGCATTGTTATGTCAGTGTAGGTGCATGTGTTGCATCACAGTGCAGATGCATTGTTATGCAAGTTTTGATGCATGTGTTAATTACAATGTAGATGTACTTATTGATCACAGTGTACCCTTGCACAGAAGAATGTCTTCAAAGTGCAGTTTTGGTTTTGGCATGTTTATAGGGATGGTTCTGACAACTAGTTTTAATTGATATTGCTTTAAGTGCTTCTCTAATTCTACCCCAAACTTCTTTCTTATGTGACAACACTCTATTCCTGAACACTTGTGTTAACTACATCTTACTCATGCTTGTCACTAACATAACAAGGTCCTCTGAGAACCAAGTCAAGCTGTAAGATAATAGGTCTTAGGAATTGCCCACTCCCTTGTGAAAGACTTGAGACAAAGATAGTCTAAGTCAGTGGCCAATCACTAGAACATGTTTTCGGGTTTAGCTAAACTTTGACTTGTACTTTTCCTTTTTGGAATCCCACCCTTAAGGCCAGAGCCTACATACTGAGTAGCCAAGGGTTCAGCTGGACATAACCACCTTTCTGATTCTTTTCCTTTTTTTTTTCTTGTTTTAGATAATGGTCATAAACTAAGTGCATCTTTTCCCTGATATTTTGGGTTACTTAAGCTGTCTCTAAAGATCCCTGCCTACGACATGCCTGCTTGTCTCCTAGGCAGATTACATTGATATCAATTTACATGTCATGACTTTTTCACTCTTCTCCCCTCCATTCTTGGACTCCATGCAGTACCTGAGATTTACCGTTAGGCTGCCCTGGGTTGTTGTTTTTCTTTTCTTTTCTTTCTTTTTTTTTAAAAAAAAAAAACTATAATAAATTTGTCCTCAAAGAAGAAAAAACATGCTTTACTTGTTTTGAGGTAAGATAAGTGCTAAAATACAAAAACATATTTTTAAGAGTTTCAAGCACTAAAGTTAAGGAAAATGCAGACTTAACTGACAGAATAAATAAACATTAATCAAGGCATCTCAATGAATACAAACCAAACATGATCTCTGCCATCAAGCAATTTAAACAAAAAGAAGAGATTAAAATATGTTCACATATAAAATGAAATATTTATTATTTCCTCTAAATCTTTTTTTAAATAGCATAGGCTAGTCTATAATGAGAATGTCTCAGAAGGCTTTGCCAATAATCACATTTTTTTTAAGTTTTAAGACCTCAGACGGTGCCTTCGGTTTCCAATGACATTCTGCCAACAGTTTGATGGACAGAAAATCACTAAGCTGTATCCTGGCTTTTCATCTCTGCCTGTAAAGACTCTGATCAGCACTGACTGCTTGATAACAGTGTGAGGAATATTTCAGAGAATAATGCATATTGCAAAGTTCTCTGAAAACATTTTAAATGATATACTATTTTATAAATAAACCACAAGGCTGTCCTTTTGGGTTGGTGTATATTTACTAAATTGTGCCATTTAAACTTTTCACTTGCTAATTTTATCCAGTTATCAAAACAGCTTACTTTGCCAATGAGAGAGTAGTTAGAGAATACTGTAACTCCAGTATTCTTCTCTTTTCAAAAGATTTCAAGATACACTGAAAAAAATTTACTCCAAGCCTTCACTGATGTGGGATTCCCCTCTCTATGCTGTGATTACCATTGATTAATAAAAAAAAAAAACTGATTTAGGTCTATAGCTGGGCAGAACAGAGGTAGGTGGAGAAAACTAAACTGAATGCTGGGAGAAAGAAGGTAGAGTCAGAGAGAAGTCATGTAGCCCTGCCAGAGAAAGACGCCACACAGAACCTTGCCGGTAAGCCATAGCCAAGTGGCAATACACAGATTAATAGAAATGAGTTAAATTAAGATGTAAGAGCTAGCCAATAAGAAGCAAGGGCTAAGAGGCCAAGCAGTGATTTAATTAATACAGCTTCTGTATGATTATTTTGGGGCTGAGCAGCTGAGAACAAACAAGCTGCCTCCTACAACACTGATGCTGGGAATAGTAATAGTTTATAAAACCACTTCAATATTTTAAAATGAGTTTATTATAAATGACATCATTTTGTTTATTTCTGTGGTTTCTGATCTAAAGTGAAATGACCAAAAAATATCTTACATAAATTATATGTTGGTACAACAATGAATGACTATGTGACTTCAAATTTTTCTCTGATACTTTAATATCTTCTTCATATTTAGCATTTACTTTTCCTACTAGACGAACTAGAATCTAGATCCATTAATAGATGGATTATCTACTTAGTTACTGTCTACTTGATTACTACATTCTTAATCTTCCAATAATTTTTAGCAAGACAGGAAACTACTAAGAACTCACGAGGAAAGATGGGCATGGGGGCTCATACCTGTGAGCAACAGTGGCTCACTGCAGTTAGGAGGAAATGGAAGTAAGTTTAGGGGTTCAAGGCCAGAGTTGTTAGAGTCTTAGGCCAGAATGGTGTACATGAGACCTTGTCTCAAAAATAAAACAAAACATAAAGAACTCAATTAGGTTGATTTGATACTATTTAAAATGAAAGCAATTAAAAAAAAGAGTCTGCAAAAGAGGTATTTGTAATTACTTTTTGTTGAGCATACAAAATTTTAATTTTTAACGTAGAGCATCATCATATGAACTCAGTTATTAAGCATCATTAAATTAGGAAGAAATCTGTTATGTATTGTAAATGCAGATATTAAATTATTTATCCAAAGTTCAATATTTTCAAAATGACAGAACTAAGTTTTTACTTTAAGAAATTAATATTTTAATCTTCCAAAAGCTTGAAAACAAGAAAAAGAATGAATGTGAAGAAGAATGTGTATATACAGTCAAAGGAATATTGGTTGGTATTTTTAATAAGCCAAACAATTGAAAAATATTTGCTATACATAATGTATATTAAAAATAAGCAATAGCTACTCTGTAATTCAAGATGGAAACAGAAAGCCAGTGAAGTAAATGGGGTTCTTCAGAAAGCTCTGAGATGAATAATACAGCATCTTAGAGTAAGGACAAACTAGGGTACAATTGGTAAGAAATAACATGTCTTTCATATCTGGGTATGCTTTTATATACTGCTCTTTGGTAAAAAGTTCGTTATTTTAACAGTGAACATGGAATAAAAAAAAATACAGCAGTGCCACAGCTAGTGGAATTCTCAAGAAAGAAAGGGTGTGGTAAGTTATACATTTCATTGGCCACATGAAGCTGAATCTATAAACCTCAAGCTTGGAATTCCTCAATACTCATCACAGTTTTTGAGTCTACCCCTGCCATGTAACTTTGCTGGCATTGGAAACATGGCAGTAAAACAGTTCTCATCTTCATAAAGATAACACTGAACAAATGTCGATAGATAGATATAGGTATAGATAGATAGATAGATAGATAGATAGATAGATAGATAGATAGATAAACCATATATTTCAGAAGGCATTATTCTGAAGAAAATTTAAATATGGCAAATACAAAGTGATGTTTTATGACAGAAAGGTGGCTGAAATTTTAAATGGAGCAATGATAGAGGCCCTTTTAAGGCAATGCTTGCATAGAGACCTGAAGACAGTTTAAGAATAGGAAATGCTAAAATTATTCAAGAAGAGAACTTTGCTTGATATAAATCATATTTATGTTAAGTATGACTAGAGGAGAGGATGGACAGGATGAACAAACAGCAATGGGCATGGGAGGAAGATAGATGGGAGAAGTTAAAAGTGGATAAGGCACCCAAAACATGGAGAATCCAACTGTCATGATTTTAACGTCATAGAAAGGTCATTTGAGGGAAGAGAGGCGACACCGTATCATCTGGATTATACACTCAAGCATTCCTTTGCTCTGTGCATCTTATATCATAGACTATACATTTGCCACAGTAGAGTATAAAATGAACCAGAGTTTATGGTAAGAAACAGAGTTGGTGTCGTATTGTGACATGGTGTTTGTGTATGGGTGTGATGCTATTGTCTGTGTACATATTTGTGGAAGAAGGTGCCTTTACATGTTGTTCTACATGTGTGGAGGTCAAGGTCAAAAATCTTCAACGACTCTCCAGATTAGTTTTTGAGGCTGTGTTTCTTCTTGATTCTGGAGTTCACTGATTTAGCTAGACTGGTAAGCCAGATAATTCCCAGTGCTGAGATTATAGGTGTGTGCTATCCATCTTTCCCTATTTATCTATTTACTATTTAAAATGAGGGGCCTGGAGATGAAATCCAGACTCTTGTGCTTGCCTAGCAAGCATGTTGGCAACCGAGTCACCACAGGTGCTTACTGGGTGTCAACTAATGCACTAGATGCCCAGACTAAGGCCTTCTGGTGTCCTCTTTTAGCAACAGTGCTAAAGATATTAGGAGGGATGGGGCACTCAGCGTGGCTGGATGTAAGCATAACTAATGCAGCCGTGAGAGTGAACTAAATACAATCACACAAAAAGGAAAGAAGACAGAAGAGCTAGAGCAAGAGACAGTGAGAACCAAGAGATTTGCTCTCTGGTTCCTTCTGTGTGGCTCCTTTCCATGGCACCATTTTCTCATCCTTCAGGAAGTTGGTAAGTGGAACTCACACAGTTCTATTTGTCTAGAACTGGAATTTAGAAAAAGAACACTTTCAAATTTCAAAGATGAAACATGAATGAAAATGTTATTTTTAAAAAGCTGATTTTTCCACAATATGGGAACAAATGGTTTCCCACAAAACAGTACTACTTATTACATGTTCACAAGAATATTGGATGAACTTCCAGGAAAAATAAAATCTGTGAAAATTTTGGAAGGACTTTTTTTTCATAAAAATGGGAAAATCTGATGTAAGAAAAGTTGGCTTTCAGATGATACCGAATGCACTGAGAAAGATAATCATGCAAATACCAGTTTTGAAAGTTTGAGAAAAAGGGTAAAGCTGAGAAAAAGAAAAAGATAGGAAAGATGGACATACATAGAAAACTCAGCTTATGTACTAACACTATCTCAAATCCTAACCCTAAACCGTATTTCTAACCCCTAACCCCTAACCCTAAGCCCTAATACTAACCCCTAACATTAAACCCTAACCGCTAATCCTAATCTTAACAACTAAGAGTGCCAACAGGCACAACAATGACCAAGAAAGAAATCACTTCAACTGAGGACAGGATGCAAGCCATTATTCAGCAAAGGTTAAGCATAGGATATGGCTTTGTTATGCCCAGTTATCATGAAGATAAACAAATTTCTTTAAAAGTCTTAAAAAAAATTTTTTTAAGGTATTTTTTTAAAAGATAAAAATCCAGGTGGATTGGTTATAAAATTTCTTGATTTATTTTAGGCATCCTGGATCTTTTCTATATAATATTTAATAGTCTTAATATTCTATCTTTAAGGTTATCAAACACTGGAAACAAACAAAAGATGGAAACAAAACAAAGATTAAAAAATGACAGAAAATGAGAAGTACATACTTGCTAATTAATAACAAATGGAGAAGAATGTTTTGGTTTCTACACATCCAGAAGAATGTGGATAGGCAGAGCTATTGAAGAATCAAAAAAAAATTGTATCCTGGCATGTAATAGAAGTGCCACCTCTTCAGATGACAATATTTATATGTTACCTAAATAAGATGATAGTAGAGGTGCTGTCAGAAAGAATAGTCGAATAGACATTAGTAATATTAACACTTATCACATGTATAAATATCATTTATTTATCATTGTCCAAGAAATACAATTTAGCTATGGTGTGTCAAATGACATGTTCATCATGAAATACAAACCTGCAAAGGTTTTCCAACATGAGTAAAATGTCTTGTAAAAAAATAAATAGAAAAGATGAAGAGAACTAGTTTTGTGAGACACTCTGAGAGCATCCCACATGGGGAAGGACACTGAAGTTGCATTGTAATCAGACTTTCATTAGCTGGAACAGTTACTAAGCATCTTAACGCTAGTGGAACTACAGAAGTTATTAAAGTATAAAGTGCAGGTAGCCATGTTAGAGGAGCAACAGGTGGCAACTGAAGATCAAGGTGTCAGTCCACCAGAAGGAGACTCTCTGAATGGTCAGTCTTGGTTAAGAAAGATCTCAAGACCACAGATCCCAGAATGATGTGAGATTCCCCTCTGTATGCTATGAATACCATTGGTGAATAAAGAAACTGCCTTGGCCTGTTGATAGGGCAGAACTTAGGTAGGTAGGGGAAACTAAACTGAATGCTGGGAGAAAGGAGGCAGAGTCAGAAAGAGACCCATGTAGCTCTGCCGAAGACAGATGCCAGAACTTTAGCCAGTAAGCCACAGCCATGAGGTGATACACAGATGAATAGAAATGAGTTAAATCAATTGTTAGAGTTAGTGAATAAGAAGCTAGAGCTAATGGGCCAAGAAGTGATTTAAATAATATAGTTTCTGTGTGATTATTTCAGTTTCTGGGCAGCCAGGAAACAAACAAGAAGCTTCCTCCTACACCAAAATGTATTTTGCTTCTGCTGTGCATTTATAGGACTGCTTTTGCTACCTATCTCTGGTATCTGTCATGGTTGAATGAGTATGGGGAGATTCCCCACTGCCTGTAATGTAGTGTGCATATCTCATGGAAAAATTCCACTCTACTGGGCACTTTATCTGTCAATCGTCAAGAAGATGATTCTTCCCTAAGGTGTGCTATCTAATTTATAATAATAATGTTAGTTTATACAGAGTTTTAATAAATGAAAATAAATACAAGGAAATACTACACCGCCATGGCCTATGAGTTTCATCTAAGGAATTGTATAGGCTCTAACCCAAGATAATGATTAAGAAAAAATTTGATTCCCCTGGAGCCAGACTATCTCTAATTCTCTTAATGCTGAAAGAAACACAGGATCTGGTGTGCATTATTAGCTGAAATAAAGCTTTAAAATATCTTCAGATTATATTAGATATCTTGATAATAGAAATGAAGAACCTTAAAAAACAATCTCAAATTCACAAAAACAGATAGCTGAGGACAAAATACAAAGTGGCCCAAGTCTTACTAGCTGATGTACTTTCTTTGCTCTGGTTGGTTGATGTTCAAATGTGATGATTAATTCCTTATACCCATTTCTGCCCTCAATAAAAATCAGATGAGTATGTATGCACCCTAAAGTTTTAAAGTAGATCTGACTGGTTCTTTTTCATATAAAATAAGTTTTGATTTGTGATTCATTTAAGAATCCTTATAAGATTACCTTTCAAGATAAGTAACAAAGTAATTGGCCCTTTCTTTGTAATTGTAAAATGCAGCCTGCCAGTAAAAGATATGACTGGGAAGAATAGCTTGCTTGCCTACATTGTTAATCTATAACAAGTTGCTTGGGTATGAATGTACGTAGGTTCTTGGCACAGTTTGTTTTCACCTATAATATTTAAACAGTTTAATCATTTAAGGGATATAAGATAGTGTGTTTTTTTTACTGTTTGTTTTGTATTCATTGTAATCATTCACTTAAAAAACAAAATGTGACCACATTGTAATTTTTATATTGCCTGAAAGGTTTTGCTGGGGTATATAAGCTGTAAGAAAAAGAATAGAAGTGTTAGATAGAGTTAAATTGGGCTAGAAGGAAAACATAAAGAATGAGAGAGAAGGAAAACATCAGGAATGAAAAAGTAATAAAGAAATCATCAAATATGTGATTATTACAATGGAAACATCGAGAATGAGAGAATTAGAGGAGAAACATCAAGAATAAAAACAGAGTTAGAAAAAAAACATCAAGAATGAGAGAAGGGATGAAGAATGCAAAAGAAGAATAAAGAAAATATTTGAAGGAAACCATAGAGAGTATGTATCTTTTCCTCTTCGGTAGAAAAGTCTACTATATACCAACGTCATGGATTTCTTTCAGGTCCTGTACTGTCTGGAGGCTGATACTCCAGGCAGCAATAACAAAGAACAATATAAATTCAAGGACGTTGGTAGTTGTTAGCTGACAGCTAATCTAACCAACTGATGAATAAATACATACAAGTGACTCTCAAAATGTCCTGTAGATGGACGATGATAATTCTGGTGTCTATAGGAATTGTAAATATCAAAAAGAAATGAAATGTACAGACTTAGGAAGACTGTCAGGGAATTACTAATTTTGACAAGTTAATAAGATAATAATAAAATACAATCAGATTTAAAAGTAAAAAGTCTTAGTGTGAGTAAATTAAAATATTGTTACAGTCATATGTCCCAGTGATGTTTGAATTGACTACTTTTACGCACTCATTTGAAGATCACCTTGGTTTCAAATACATGCTGAGTGGTATTTTCTTGTGACTATCATATGCACACTTGCTTGTATTGACTTTTTGAAGTGTACACATGGCTCAATGACTGACACGGTTGGTCAACTGTTATATAGTTTAAAGTACACACACATGTTAAAATCCCTGGAATTAACTGAAGACTGACAAAGCATGTTTCTCCACGGAAGATGTACTTTTCTACCTTTACCCGAGTAATCTGCTGCAATAGCACTTTAGTGTCAATAAAAGCATGATTAATTTTATGGAGATAAATTATTTCACAACAAAGATGCTCTTGATTAAACACACAAAATTATTTCTCTACTATTATAAAGCAACGTAAATGAAAGATTTGTAATACTACCTGCTATGAAAGGATTTCTATATGCAGAAAGTGTTAGAAAGATGAATGACACAATTAAATAAATTGTTAATTTATACTGTTGTTTGTTAAATACTATAATAATGGGATGTATGAAACCAAGGATATATTAAGTTCCAAATATAATTCCAAGTTAATAGTAATGAGATTTTGAGCACGTCTTTCAAAGTTAAACTATTTTCAAATTGCAGGAAATTTAGACTATATTCTGCAAACACAGTGTTGGTGTGTCTAAGGAATATCTTTAAAACTGCTGTAATAAACACTATCAGGAGAGGTCATGAGCTAACAGACTTACGGCTTGTACACAAACGGGTAAAAGATACATTTGGTACTGAATGGCTTGAGTACTCAGAAATGTTGATTAAAGGTGCAGTTCAATCATCATCAACATACACACATCATATACATATGCACCTTTAAGCTGCATTAACTGAAGACCACATTAGTAGACTAAAGGGTTTATGTATTTGATATTAAACACCGAACTTAACAATTCATGCTAAAAATCTTTTGCAAGTCCTAGAATAAATAAGTAAATGACTGAGTGCCTGTTACCTAGGGAAAGGACTTTGATCCTCATCATCATAATTACTTTCTGGGCTGCTTGGTTAAGTTTAGTGATGGGATGCAAGTGATTCTTTTAACAATGAATAACTTTTATACTACACTGATCAGAAAGCATATTGTTATGCATAAACAACAAAATTATGTTTACTGAAAAGACAGATGATTTTTTAAAAGGTAATTAGGAATATGACTCAATATAAAAAATAAACAAATGAATAAAAGTGAATACAAGGGTAAATAAATGAATTAGCACAGAGCTATGAAAAGTCTATTTGAACAGCTTTTATAAAATGGTGATCTAACAAATTCAACAGAAACTTTCCCGAACAAAGTGATTTTGGTGGGGTGGGGAGGGGCAGGTAGGTTCTTTCTTGCAGCTCAGGACAGCATCAAACTCAACAGAGCCGAAGCTGTTGCTTCAGTCACTGTCCTCCTGCTTCATCCCTTAGGTGCCAGGATAACAGGTGCCTGACACCACTGACTAAGAAACCAATTCCCAGTGCAGCGAATACGTCAGCCTTTTGAAAAGAATGTGCCCAAGGAATTTTTAACTCAGAAACATATTAGCAGAAAATTATAGCACTATCAAATTGAACTATTGCAGCTATCAAACTAATGTATCTATGGTTAAATAGATTTATGAAAACAAGAATGAGATATAATTTCACTTCATACATGATGTTTTTAATTTAAGGAAAATAATAAAAAAAAAGAAGCCAGGGCTCCGAGGCTATGGTTCAGTCACTATAGTATCTATCACAGAAGCATGAAGGCACTTGAACTGAAAACCCCCATAAAAATGTCTGTCATGGTGTCCTCTGGAGACTCAACTAAACTGATCCCCAGGGTGACTGGCCAGCCAGCCTAGAATAATGGGCAAGACCCCAGTAAGAGACATTTTGAAATACAAGGTGTTCACCTCTTGAAGTATCTTTGAAGTTGACCTCTATCCTCCACATGGAGGTATACCCGTAAATACCCATAAATACGCGCACACACACACACACACACACACACACACACACACACACACACCGGTGGGGGGCGGGGGTGTGGAGAAGGAAAGAAGGAGGAAAAGCAAGAGAGAGAACAATAGTAACATAATGACAAACAGTGACCAAAACTAGGCGAATTGACAACTTTCTTCTCTGGGAAACAGTTTTGGAACTTCTCAAGAAGTAAAATGTGGAGTTATCTTAAGACCCAGAAATCCTACAACCAGGTTAGAAATAGAGATTTGGCAACATCATAAGAGAAAACTCAGTCATTTTTCCAGCTTAGTTTTTAGCTCTGTGAAAATTGTTAACATTCCTTTCTTTATACTAGAAAGTTTTCATTTTCTACAGCTTGGTATAACTTTGCTAGTCTTACTATGGAATTTTATAATTTTCTGAAACACATTTTGTAACTATTGAAAGATAAATCAAGGAAGAGAGAAAGATTAAAACTAAACAAGCCAATAAACTCTCTAATGCTTTTTGAATACTATCAAATATTTCCAGGGTAGTGGTATTGAGTGTGAGCTACTAAAAACTACAAAAACAGTAACCAAGCTAATTTATTTTTACCATGAATATGTCTGGTGCCTACAGAGGCCAGAAGAGGGCGATATGTCCCGTAGAACTGTAGCTCCAGACAGTTGAGAACCGTAAGGCAGGCAAGGGGATTGAACCCACTTTCTCTGGAAGAACAACCAGTACCCTTAACTTCTGAGCTATATTTCAGCCTCTAGTGAGTCAAAGTCTTAAAACATATTTGTATTATACAATATGAGAACTAGACACTGGGAGCTGGAAAGCCAGTTCCTTCAGTAAAATCCTTACCACGTAAACATAGGGACCTACACAGCCAGGGGTGGTGGCATGTGGCTGTAATCCTCTTCCTTATATACACACACAGGTGGATCCTTCAGGCTTGCTGGCTATGTAGTCTAGCAGAATCGGATCTAATCTAATTAGAGACTGCGCCTCAAAAAGGAAATTGGATCCAGGTATTGCGGCACACACCTTTAATCTCAGCATTAGCATTTGGGAGTGAGAGGCAAGCAGGTCTCTGTGAGTTCCAGGCTAGCCTGGTCTAGAATTCCAGGCAGCCAGGGCTACACAGTGAGACACTATCAAATATAAAGTAAAACAAAGGGGGAACTGAGAAACACATCCAGTGCTGACCTCTGGACACCACATGTAAATACAAACACACATGTATACACATGCGTGTGCAGACACAAACACAGACACATGCAAATTCACTGCTTTCCTAAACCTCTTATAGATGAATATTTGTAATGTATGTATTGTTTTCTCTTTAGGGTAACTTCAATAAAAGCAGACAAAACTTGAGAACTCTAACCAACTGACTTGAACAGTATAAATTCTCCTTTCGTATAACTTAAGATTTTTATTGATATATCTTCTGTATATATATATTTGGGGGGGGATAAATTTAAGAGAAATGTTACAAAATTCAAAGCTTCTAGGAAATAAATAGATCTCAAGTAAATTCTTGAAAATCATCTTCTTCAAATGAGTGAAGGCTGTATACTACAAGCCTCTGTCTTGTCTCCTATGGACTAAATATGGACAACTCTGGGTGTATTTTTCACAGTAATAAATATTTAATGTAATCATGCAAATCACATCACTTGTTTAAAATAGTTGTAATTTTCTGGCTTGCTTGCATTTAATTCTAGCAAGGGGAAAACTCCAAGGCTGTTTATTTTCTACTTAAATAACAGTGCTTGTGTGGATATCTGTTTGAGGGTTGTTTCTATTCTCTTAAGAATTACCCATCCTTTAAATGAGACCTTATGATAAGGCTAGCTTCATATTAAGTCGTTACTGTCCCATTTCGAGGTGAACCTTACTAATGTAAGGATTTCAGAAAACAAAAGCACTTCCGCTTCATCAACATAACCTTTAGCATAACTTTTATAAATACTAATGAAAATTTAATACGAAGAATTCTTTAAAAATTGTGACTCCTCCACATAGCATCTCATTATAATTATTATAATACATAACAATATAATTATATATGCTATATAGTATCAATTATAATGAGCACTATATGTAAGTAATTTAATATATACATTTTAGAAGATATGTAACTATGCTTTTACATTTTGAGAGAATACCAAAAACAATGCCAATGTTTTTTTTTTATAAATTATTCTTAATATAAAGCCTGACACATTTTTGGAAAATTGGATGAACTGGAAAGGAACAAGCTCATTTTGTTTACTATATTCATAACCCACTATTTCGCACTAGAGCACTGATGGAGATTTAGAGGAAACCACAAGGGAACTCAGTGCAGATGAATCATTCCACTGATTCCCCAGCAGACACTGTGAGTATCAAGGGAGTGATCCAAATTGCACTCTCTGCTACTAAATGGAGTAAAACAAAAATAAAATTCATTTAAACAGGCTCTGGATATTTTTCATAATATCACTAATTTTTAGGTTTGGAAGAGGGGTGGTTTTCAACAAAATAAAGGCATGATATTAATTTTGCCAATGAAAGTATATATGCGCACAAAATCATTTTGTATTATAAGCTATTGCACAGGCCCACATCAAAGTCATTCTGTATCGTGGCTCTTTTACGTAATTCAGTTTTCCAAGTTACCATTACATATGACTTAGGCTAAGGATAATATTTAAAACAATAGTTCAAATAGTTATGGGGAAATTAAGATAAGTAACATGTAGCTGGACTTAATTAAGAATAGTTAAGAATGCTTTCTGCTCTTACACAGACTAGAGCTCAGTCCCTGCAAACATGTCAAGCAGCTCACAACTTTCTCTGACTACAGATCCAAGAGAAATCTGATACTCTCTTCTGGCTTCTTTTAGCTCTCTTGTACATGTGTGCATGCATACACATACATGCACATACACATATACAGTTGCAAACTTAAACAAATCTTTAAAAAATACTCAGCTATTCTCCTTAACATGCCTGTGGACAAAATCTGGTGCTGCTATCCTGAGACTGGCTCATTTGATCCACCGAATCAGTGGATCACAGGCTGAAAGCGTCCAGAGTAATGTTGACTGATTAATTTAAACACAGGTGAATTAATGTATACTCTCCAATTGAAGTGAGTAAGATAGTTTTAGGTGGTTGTATTTTACAGCATTTCCATTGCAACCATAAAGCCTGCCTGGATTATCTTATGCAGACAACAATCACAGCAAACACAGCAAGTCCAAAACAACCTACCAAGTATCATAGGAAGACAGTTGAAGGGATGATGCTCCTGGCCAGGTCTTATATCAAGTCTGAACAACATGACCATTATAAACTTACCATTTTACTCTCCGATGTAATTCAAGTCTACACTTTAAATGTCGACTTGTCCAACGTGATACTATTTATTAAATTCTATGTGTATGATTATCCAGTTATTTTGCTTAATGAGATGTATCATTCATTATAGCAGTAATCCCACACACCAATAACCGAGGCAAAACATTTAGTGAAAAATCTACTGTGCTGAATGAATTTTCAAAGTGGTTTCTTTTGTATGGAAACATGGATGGCCAGACATGTGCATTGAGTTTGCAAACACACATGAATGTTCAGTTAAATGTCAAGCTTGTTCATCATGTACTGTTGTATATCACTTACATTGGAAAGATATTAACAAAGGCAGCTGAAATGACATTTAATCCAAAGTATTAATCGCCTCATTGTCACTTGGATAAACTAATGAGCCCCGAGGAAGTTGTATTTGACAGGAGAGGGAGGTTTACAGAGTATACAGAGGTGATGCTGATGGAAGATGCCACTTGAACGCCACTTCCCAAAGACAAAGAGCCTTTGTGAGTTCTACAGTAATAGGAGTTAAAGGTGATCCCCTAGGCTCAAGAAGCAATTGTCATGCACAGGGATGAGGAAAGGAGCAGGATGGGGCTCAGCCTGACAATTCTAATGTCATGTGTTCTCTTGAAAAGCAACACCATTTCCGTTTGACTTATATTTGATTTGCATTTTATCTCTTGTCTGTACCACGTGTGTATACCTCGTCTCCTTCTGCAGTGGAGTTTCAAATCACCAGCCTTCACACCTAAGAGGTATTCTGGGTTGAAAGCCCTCTAGAGTGTACTGCTCCTAAAACAGAATAATCACCAAAATCCTGGAGCTAAGGACAATGGGCTGGTGATATAGCAAAGTCTCACTATTTCCAGGAATTCAGTCTCTCCAAACGTGATATACAAATGTAAAATTCTGTTGGGCTCTGGGATGCTCGTCTCAGTTTCATTTTCATGGAAACTAGGGATGAGCTCCTTCATTTGTAAAACCGAGTTGTGAAATGTTGTGATTGGCAGAATTATATGCAACTGTCACTTAATCAAGTTCACAAAAAAAAAAAATACAGTATATTAAATCATAGAAAAGAAAGCATGGATTCTAACCACTTTGTCCTCCTTTGGGAAAACATCCAACGAAGCAGAGCAGGGAGAGAAGAAAGAGAGAGAAACAAGAATGAGCCTCACATTAATAAAGCGATGTCAGTGCAACAAATACATTTCTCCAGGGTTAAAACACAGAAAGCACATGCTGGATGCAAGAACTGAGCCCACTCTCCTGTGTTTTAGATTGCAGACTAGTCCTACATTTAACGTATTACTTGGTGTCAGATATATATCTGTAATCCTAGCTCTCAGGAGGCTGGGCCTGAAAGATCCCAAAGTTGTTATCAATCAACAGCAATATGCTTCAGAGAGCAAGCAGTATCTCCAAAGCAAAAACAAAGGAAATCTTCAGGAAAAAAAATATATCAGTTTGCCACATGCTACCTCCTATTATTGAAAATACTTTATTAAACACATAGAACAATACCAAAATTTTATTAAAATTACAGTGAAAATGGTTAGAGACAAACTTTATAAGAATATCTAATGAAATGTCATATCAAAATTGGAGAAATACAAGTACTTTAGGCATGATGACTTATCCCATAACAGTAAAAATAGTATTTATTAATATGTATTTCAATATTTTATCATAAGAGAAACAGTCTTAAATACTATTTTGCTCTTACCCATTAGACAAATTTTAAGCTGCACCTTCTTTAGTTTTACTTCTTTAAATATTTATTTCAAGTTGTGGTAATTTCAGCGTAAGAGGGATGAACTAAAGCATGCGTCCATATCTGTATCAAAGAACTGAAGCACTTCCTAGCTCAGTTTTCTTTAAACAACCTGAATTTGACCCTATCAACTTCAATATACCAGCGATCAGCTGTGTGGCATCTGGCTTGCCTCAAGCCTATGATGGGAAGCTAACAGCTTCAGCAGCTGTGGGTACTCAGACAGCACTAACCCCGCGGCTGGCGTGCACTAACTGCATTGCCAGCAGAGCTCAGACTGGTATGTATCAGAATCACTTTCAGGACCCACCTGCAAAACGCACCCCAGAGGACGTATTTACAAACACTAAAAATTGGACAAGGGACTAACAAATACATCTTAAGAACTCTTTACATGGCTATTCGCTTAAATTCTTTTTATTTCACTCTGATAACAAGTATAAAAGTTGATCACTAGCCTGTTTTATAGTTAAGGAAACACTTGTTTAGAGATGACATGGGCCTTACATTAAGCTATAAAATGTGCTTATTATACTCAGTGTCTTAATTCCCCTGGAAGAAATTCTAGAATATCCTACTAAAATTCAGATGACCAAATAATTAATATATGGTCACTTGAGAAATTTGTTCTCAATCTCAACTGATTTTTCCAAATTAGAAGAACTTCAAGAGTAGTTAAAGTTTTAATGATTTAAAATATGTTTATATCACATCTTGCACATGGCTAGACAACATGATAAATACTTGGACTAAATACTCATAAAATTTTAAGGCAGTGTTCATCGCAAGTGTTCAATGCTATACCATAGATCTTAACCAAATAATTTATTTGAATTTTTCTACAAATAATTCTACTGTACTAGCGTGGGTAATGTAAGAGGTGCATTACACTCAAATGTATTCTAGAGTAGATACTTGATAATAAGGGTCTTGAATTTCACAAATTATAATGTTGGGGTCTGTCGTACTAGAATTTATTTATTCTTTGTTTAGAATCTTAAAGCAGAAAATATTTGTGCTAACTTAAAACTATGATACAGCAAAATACAGTGGTCTCATTTGAGCAAAATTGGAAAATTTCTTCAGGTGAAAATACATCTCATAACCCTAGCATATAGAAATGGCTTATTCCATATGCTCCTTGAAAATCTGACCACTTCTTGTGAGATGAACATGGTGCTAATTGTTTGTCTTGATAGTAAAACTTAAATTACTGTTATGGTAGCTAACCATTGCTTAATGGTTAGTGATACTAAGTTTACATTTCCTTTGAAAATTAAGTGCTTTGGACAGGTATTGTTTTGGATTGAGATGGGAATCATTTAAAAAGCCCCACATATGCCAAGTATCTTATTGGGTGCTATGTTCATCACTATAAAACACAAGCCGCAGAAGGATGTGTTCCTGCGCTTATTGCACGCATGCTCTAGTCTCAGACCATGCAAGTGATTACATGCTGGCAAACGCAGTGGCTTTGTTTAGCTCGTGGGCACCTGGTGCGTTCACAGGACACTCACATTGTTCGAGCGCAGAGACACACGGCCTCCACAGCGTGCACAGAACTTGGTGCGACAATAGGAGCAAAGATGGCCACATCCGTCAGCGAACTTAGTCTTATGACAGATTCCACATGTCGGGGCATCATCTTTGTGCTCGCCCTGGTACCGCCGTGCTTCCTCTCCGATTTTTCTCACTTGTTCCTTATAGCTTTCAAACTGTTGATGCAATCTCCTGGGCAAAAGAGACAAGAGAATAAACTAAGTAAATGAAGGAAGATAGACAACGCAACAATTTTTCCTTAAAGTTAAGCTGTTTGAGGAAAAGCAGTGCATGCAAATCTACTTTCCCCACAAAGGTGAAAACAGGCAATCTATCTGGGGGTACACAAACCCTGATCTTACTTGATCTTAACAAGAGATTCTCCTTTTACTACTCTGGTGTGCCCCATCCACATCTGCTAAGGCAAGCCCTTTCCCAAAAGAACATTTACAGTAAGACTCAAAATCCTCAGTTCATCAATTCAAGTCCTTCAGTCTTAAATTGCTATACACACATCGATTGGAAGAAAACCCTCCAACCTACAGAGAGTTTCCAAGGTTAAGGATTTCTCCACATTGTAAATGAGAATGAAGAATGTTGGTTGCACCAAGCCTAGTCGACAGTCTTGGACCACCTCACCAGGAATGCATCCTGGGAAACAGCTGATCAAAGTCATCTCTGTGTTTGAGCTAGCGGGCTGGCCCTGAGTGCTCCCTAAAACACAGAATGCACAGATGACATTGTTAATCCTTGCAGTTAATGTTGCAGTCCACAGAAGGAAGCCGTGAGAGCTGCACTCCCCAGACACACAAGGTGGTGAGCCAGGCCCATGCTCAGTAATGCTTCTGAACTGGGGTTTGATGATGTTATGTGTTTCTTTTTAACCTCTAACAGCTCCTGAGCCGAACTTGAATCATTACTTTTTTCTTTCCAACTGATGCTTTTGCTATTTAATCCATACGTAAAGCGTATGTGTATAGACTCCCATATAACACAGCGGACTATGGTGTGGAGAGCATTCCCAATTGACAAGCCAGATAATTTCGTTTTATAAAAGAATAACGCATGTGGCATTTAACTTAATGAATCTACAAATACCTGGTCTATTTGCTAATGAATTATTTGTTACACTCACCATTTCATATCTTGCCATCAATGTAAGTTTGGGTTAGTAGGAAACTATCAGGGATGACGATTATTTCTAAGGATGTGTACAAAATAGCCCTGGGAGTCTAATACCTTCTAGTAAATGGAATGATTGTGAGGGATGGAAGAAAATAAATGACCCCAAATGAATAAACAGAAATAAATTTCAGCATAAGGAGAATCAAGAACAAATACTTATCTAGCCCCTAAGTCAAACCTTTACCATCAGGGCCACTATGTCAAATCAACTAAGCAATCAAAAGTCTTTCAGAAGTCAGGCTAAGAAAGAGTTTTCTTATAAATTTATTCTATAATATAGAGTATGATTTAGTATGGGTGTTAGTAAACTTTTCAGTAAAAGGTCAGACAATAAATATTTTAGTCTTTACGACTAAATAGAGTATTTGCTGTAACCTCCACTGTTCTGTTAGGAAAGGAGCCATAGATAGGCTTGAAATGAATGACTGTGGATACATTCTAATAAAACTTTTATTTATGAAAATAGAGGCAGCAGGCTACATTTGGCTAATGGGCCAGTCTTTGAATTCTTCACATAGGATTTGTCTTATGCTAAGATATAATGGTTTCCAAACAAAATTCTTCTGACATTTTAAAATTTAAACTTGGAAAGTCTATTCATTTTACTAGGATCAATCCAAAGGGTTTCTATCTCAGGATTTTAGCTTTTTGCTCTGTTTTTAAGCATATGTATGTATGGTTCTTGAGATTGAACCCAGGGCCTTGTGCATACTAAGTACACATTTTAAAACTGAAACACACATCCGTCCCTCAGAGAAAAATTTTGTACAATATGTAACATATGAGGTTCTAGCCACTAAGATGAAATCCTTTTTTATGGCAATTTTGTGGAGTCCCATGTGTTCATTCATAAGTCATTTCATATTTCTTAATAATATGTCATTATTATTCCTGTATATGATACTGGTCTCCCACCAATTAGTCAATATAAGAGATGAAGAATTTGGCCAACAATAAAGACAAATATCTTTTTAATGAAAACCAACTGATGTGGGAATGTCATATATCAATCTGTTGATTTCATTGGTTAAGCAATAAAGAAACTCCTTGGCCCTGATAGGTTAAAACATAGGTGGGAAGGAGTAAACAAAACAGGACGCTGGGAGGAAAAGGAAGTGAGCTCAGACTCGACAGCTCTGCTCTCTGGAGCAGAGGCCCTGCTTCGCTCTCCTGGGCATACGCGATGGACTTAGGCTAGAATCTTCCTGGTAAGCGCACCTAGCGGTGCTACATAGATGATAAGAAATGGGCTAAATTAATATGTTAGAATTAGCCTAGAAGAGGCTAGATCGAAATGGGCCAAGCAGTGTTTAAATGAATACAGTTTGTGTGTTGTTATTTTGGGCATAAGCTAGCCAGGCGGCCGGGGTGCTGGGGACACAGCCCAGCCGCTCGAATTACTACAACCAACATGTATTATATATATATATTATACATATATATGTATAATACTTAAATATAGTTATAATTTTCATTGTCCATACTAAGGGGAAACACATATAATTAACAAATGAGTTGATAATGGCAAAATTTCTGAAAAAAACTCATTTACTCACATAAAATCATAAAACCATGGTGAAATGCTTTCAACATAGTTTAAAATTAATGTTGGAGCAGGAAATAAAGTGTGCAAAGTCTATAAAGAGTAAAATGAAATAGGGACACTATTTGACAAGGTAACATAACTCAGATGTAGAGATCTGTTTGGGAGCAGGCACTGAGGCTCGGTGATCAATAACTTCGTTTTAATTGTTGCACAGTGAAAGTAAATGCTTTAGGTAGGCAGCCAAAAAAAAAATACTTGAAATAAAACATATGATTTCTCCACTTAGTGGTGGAAAAATACAAAATTCAAAAAAGACAAAAGATTTAATTTAAAAATAAAAACATGGAACTACAGAGAAAGAATGTTTAATGACTTGCAGGAGATAGCAGAGATAATGAACTCATTAGGAATCATAAGTAGAATGCAGTGTAGCATCAGTACCAGACAAAGATGTCCATGCCAGATTGTTAAAATGCTAGTTAAATGAGGCTTAGAAAAGATAGACTCAAACATAGCATGATTTGTGATTTCTAATGAGGTGAGTTATTTACATTAAATACAAAGACGGACAGAATATTTGCAATAACAGTAAAAAAAAAAAGATATTTCAAGGAAAGAGTAAAAAGGCAAAAAAAAAGCCTGAGTAAATAAAATAAAGTATAATATTTAACTCAGAAAGGATTACTAAGCCAGGTAGAGGGTTCACAGCTACATGCTCTGCACTCTGAAGGATGAAGGATGCAGATTGAATTTAAGGCCAGCCTCTGTTATAAGTCAAGACCTCATCACACACACACACACACACACACACACACACGAATGCAGGCACATTCACATGCACACACATACACTTAATGATATTAAAATTAGCCTCTTATCTAAAACTATGAATTTAATGTTTACATAAGCATTCATCAAAATTCAGTTTGAACTTAACTGAAGAAAATATAAAGAATAGGAAAATTCATCTTCAAAATTTTAACCATTTCTTGTAATTGACAAATAGATGAAAATAAATCACAATAGAGGATGTTGTAAGATAAATATAAAGTGTACTCTAATGGACAAATATACAGAAGCATATATGTATATGAAATGTATGCAACGGGTTGTGCTACATAGACATGTGTGTAAATTTCTTCATCAAGCACATAAATCAATCTGGGTAAGACTCTCTGTTTCTCCCTTTTACATTGTTTAAATTCATATATGAAGATTCTCAAAGTATGTAGAAAGTTCTGTGCCTCAGGAGTAACTGAGATTTTTTTTTAATGCTGAGGTGGAATTAGTTCATGATATTTGCTCTCCCTTTTTCCCTTTCTCCATATACATAATATATACAACATCATGTATAATATATATGTATGTATACACACATTCCATACATAAATAAATATATATGTGTGTGTGCTATGTTTGTGTGTGTGAAACATTTCATATTAAAGAGGAAAAGATCCTTTCTAGCTTATCAAATATCACTGAATAGCAAATGAACTCAACAGAATTACAGAGATAAATGCATTTAATAATATTGAAAAGGTGTAAAAGAACTGATAATCCATTTAATTAGCTTTCAGAAGAAATACAAACATTTGACTCTACAATAACATTGTGAAATAGCACCATTTCTACTTTATTGACAGGAAAACCAACATCTGTCTGAGACTTTAACTTTCTATGTTGACATATCATTCTAAATTCACCTTCTTAAGAACTTCTCCCGAGCTCACAGAAAGGAAGACAACAAATGTGGATGCCACTTGTAACTTAAAGCATTTCTGGAACCATGAAAGTGTGAATTTACCAAGCAAAGTGAACCTTTGGTGAAATATGCGAACAAAACCTGATAATGGAACAGCTAATACAACGGTGATGAATAGTTTTTGTCCCCACACTCCCTTTTTACCAAACTGACTTCAAGATACTGTTTTCTTTTCAAATCTACAAGCCTGATCTTAATGGTTTGAGGTCCCAGGATCTACTATTGTGAATAATTTTGCTTCTTATACTATGTGGTCTCTTAGATCATGACAAAGAATTAAATATTATTAGTTCTTTCATGAGCAAACACATTCAAGTGTTTTACTAGGAAAAGGAGGTGTTTCCATTGATGTGTGAGGTCAAAGCCTCTAGAGTCTTATTTTCTCCTTTGGAGAAGTGAGGGTACTTGCAAGGAAGACTGCCACCAGGGTGCAGTGCCTTTTCCCAGAGTGAGTACATAAAGGATCAAGATAGCTCTTTCCCAAGTCCTTTGCACAAAAGCTCAGAAAACCATTCAGACAGGCAACATTCATACTTTATCAAGGCCTCCTTTTCACTGGCCCTAGGCAGCCTGTATCCAACTTAACTCATCTCGTATGTGTTACAGCAATGGATTCAGAATCGCCCATGTTCACAGAAGGGTTCTAAACATCTGAGAAGGCAAAGACCATGATCCTGCTCTGGATGGAAATTTATTACACCTTCAAACATTTAGTTGCAGGTAAATCCCTTATTTAGTACTGAAAGACACAGTAACTTTGGTCCCTATCAAGCTCACTGACTTTCTATTATAAAGAAAAGCAAGAAAGAAGAAAGGAGAGAGGGATGGATGGATGGATGGATGGATGGATGGATGGATGGATATTATAAAAGAGGGAAGTGATTCATCGCGCTCATGCCCTTAAAACTGCTCCGTAACCTGTAATACTCTAATCAACTGGTCTCTTAGCACAATCTTAATGACCTTCCTCAATACACACTCCTCTGAGAATGTTCTCACATCTCATATTCTCAAGACACTATCTTAAAAATGAAATCAAATTCTGGGACCAAAATTCTGGTAGTGAAACTTTCAATAACATGCACATTTATTTTTGTTTTCTGCATCTGTTGCTTTAACACTTAAATCCATTTTTAATATGTGACAGTGTTCTACCACAAATAATGAGTGAAAATACATATTTTATTATATGGCATGTTAGCAAATGGGTCAGTGACTGTAAAAAAACTTCTGTGAAATTTATTTATAGTCTTTAATATTGAATTAACATATTGTTATTGATTAGCAAGATTGGCAAAATCACTGATTTCAATTATATATATATATATAATGAAGTAGTATAAAAACAATGATATTAAAATTTAAAGTTTTCTGTATGGGAATAATTTTTGTCACCATATAATATCATTGAGTTATTTCCATAAATGCATTCAATTCAAGAAACTCTGTGATTCCAGGGATGAAGCAATCAGTTCAGTGATTAATGGTTTATACTTTAAATTATATACCGGAAGACATCCTGGTACGACAGTGAACAGTTGTTAAGCATGCACTTCAGAGAACGCTCTGGAGTTAGCACAGGTCCTCACAAGTTTATTTCTCTGTTGTGTGGTTCACTCTCCCATCCACAGAGAAACCAGAAGACTACCACATCTTTCTCATGTCTTGCCTTTACAAAATGTAGGCGCACAGAACTGGACCATAGGAGAGGAGGGATGGGTAAGTGCTGCTTTCCCAAGTGGGTACTTAGGGAAACTGACAGCTTGCCCCAAGATTAAGGGAGGAATGGGGCTCAGGGGAATCTACATGCAGCAGACCAGGTGTGGCATGTGTGCGGAATGGTGACTGAGTGTGAGTCCTGAAAACAATAGGTATGGATTATGTTTCCTTTCTCCACTGCAGAAAAAAAATAGATAGAAATTATTGTGTATTCCTTTACTATACAGGCAAGTGGACACCATCAAGAGCCCAGGAAATGGAAGATATAGAGATTAAGGACAAGAGAAATCTTCTAGTATTGTCACACTAATTAAAAGCTCCCCCAAACCATAGCAGATGCCCAACCAGTAAGACATGACAATGATTAAGAGAGTATGCCTTACTTGACTAATATTTTGGAGGCATACTATTTAAAATGTGAACATTATATTTTGGTGAAAATAAATCCATAATTTCTTTTTGTTTTCTTTTCTTCAAATTTCCAGTCTCTTTAGAAAATGCAGTATCTATGATACATATGTTAACAGCATTTTCATTTCCTTAACATAACTGAACAACTATATTTTAACCATAAACATTGAACACTGAGTTTGTGAAAATAAATCTAAAAATTCAAATATTATGACATATGTGTATTTGTGTAACATATATGTAATAGATGATCCACTAGTCCCACATGCATGGATTTAAATGTATTGTTTAAAGCATTTAATAATTCAAAAATTCACAAATGATATTTCTAAGTCATATTTACTCCGGCATTTCTCTTCTGGTTCTGGAGGTCCAACAAGGCTTTTTGTATGTTAGATAATGAAATACATCCAAGTCTTGATAATTAAAGTTATAAACTATAGTTCAAAAACTATTTTTATCCTATACCTAAAAACATGATTTTTGCTTAATGTAAGCGTCCAGCAGATGGCACTACTGGCTTTTATTTTTATATTTAGTTCTCAGCTATTTAAATTAATTTTCTTAAAAACATCTAATGTGTTAAAGAAAATTAGTAAAATCAGCAGGGGTGTAACTTATTAGAAATATGTGTATTTAGAGGTGACTGCAAAAGAACAAGAGGCATTGTTCTGCTCTTTTAAAGAGGATTTTCCTTCTATGTAGACGTAATACAGGCCTGTAGGCATGTGCAGACGGACACACATGAACACACCTATATTCACATTCATTATGTACACATGCATGTATATTTGGCATAGTATGGAGTCTGCTGTATATTTTCTACTGTCAGTGAGTTTTCATGTCAATCCTTCGTCCCTCACTTAGCACTGTTAAGGCAAAGATCAGCCAATCAGTGTCCCACAGCGTTCCGAAAGCACTGAGTGATGACACTTAGGGCAAGCAAAAGCCGAACCGGTGATTAGCTATTAGTGTTTTATTGTCTGTTACTTCGGCCAAGCATTTATTTTTAATTCCGTTTTCAATTTACCAGAGGAGGCCACTCCCGAGTGAGCATTAAATGGAGATTTCTCAGGACAGGGAGCCTTGCTCACACGCCTTTGCATGTTTGCTCTCTTCCCTTTCCCTATGGTTTGCCCTTGTGCCCCAGAGAGTAGTGAGGCTTAGCAGGTTTCAGTGACAGGTCTCAGAATCACTGCGTCTGGGTTATGTCGTGATGTCACCTGTAACATAACAGAGCTCAAAAACTGAAAACCTGGGATAAGAATGGGGAATGTTTAAAGTTTTGGCAAACAGGTTTGCTAAAGTTCATTACACTCAAGAGAAAAAGAAAACCATGTAAAATAAGGAGAAACCATTACACAGGAATTAATAAGAAATGAATAAATGAATGATGTCAAATTTTAATAAAATAATCATAATAGGGGCTGGAGAGATGGCACAGTGATTAAGAGTGCTTACCACTCTTGCAGAGGAGCCAGCAGCACCTACATGGTAGCCCACAACTATCTGTGACTCCAGTTTCAAGAAATCTGAGACCCCCCCCCTTCTAGCCACTTCAGAGACCAGGCAAGAATGTGGTGCACTTACATCCATGTAGATAAAACACAGGAGCACTTTATACATGCGCACACACATACACATAAGAATCCTTAAAATAATAATAGTAAAAGTACATTAGTATCAACTGTATGATAGATGCGTTAAAGGACATGTAACAGGGAAGTTCCATTTACTGGCAATTTAGTCAACAGTGGTGTCACAAATATGATCAAGACCTAGTGGTGAGTAATCAATTCGTGCCTGCATCGTCTGTGTGCCAAGCACAGCAAAACCTTGCCTTTGCTGAATCCTTGACAACTTTTACTGTTTGCTGTGCTGTAGTACAAAAAAAAAAAAAAAAATGGATGAACTAATTACACAATTGGACACTTTTGGAAACGAATATATCCATCTTTTTTTAACCTAAACCTAAGGTTGGCTTCCTTGGGAACAAATCTGCATTATCTATTTCTTAGCTTTGTGACTATGAAGAATAACTTAAACCCAGTGTTCAATTTCTCCACGTGTGGACGACTAGGAAGAATCACTAGGAAGCCAGTGGAGATAATCAATGTTAAGTGCTTAGTACGATGTCCAGAACATGGGAAAAGCTCCGTACACACGAGCTATTATTATGCATGGATATGGATAATACATGAGGGAAGAAAGCACTTTGCTTTTCCGTTTCAGAATACACTTAGCTGATAACTATAGGAAGCATTTATGACTGGCAGGGTTTCTTGGCATATGGGTATCCATATAAGTGACTTAGATAATTGATCAATAGACCAAATGTAAAGGCCAGAAAGGGCATTTCATCAGGCGAACGTCAGCCTGAAAGACACGCCCACTAGATTGAGCGGACCTGCTGAAAGCCTGGGAGCTGCAGTCAATGGGAGAAAACAAAAATACTTTCTGAAAAATTTCCTAGCATTTTTTACGGTTATTACTACTACATAATTATAAGAAGAAAGAGGAGGAAGGAGGGAAAGAAATTTAAAAACACAATGAAAAAGATCTAGTAAGATCTAGTATTTTTGAATATATTATCAATGGGTTATTTTAAACTTAAATATTCAAACTACCTCACTCACTGACAAGCTCTATGTACCGGCAATTTAGTCAATGGTGGCGTCACAGAGCTGATGAAGCTAAAGTGTTAAGTAACTGGTTCACACCGGTAACTTCTGCAAGGCCAAGCACAGGATAGATCTTGCCTTCTAAAAATTCTGGATGGAGGCTGGAGAGATGGCTCAGTGGTTAAGAGCATTGCCTGCTCTTACAAAGGTCCGGAGTTCAATTCCCAGCAACCACATGGTGGCTCGCAACCATCTATAGTGAGGTCGGGTGCCCTCTTCTGGCCTGAATGCATATATTGTATACTAAATAAATAAATATTTTAAAAAAAATTCTGGATGGAGTAACAAAATTGGAAAACTAGCAACATATCAAACACTTGCTGCTTTCAGTTTGAATGAATTTACATACATGGAGTTCGTGCAAATTTATACACATGCACTTGAGTAGATTTTTTTTTTTTTTTTCTTCTTTCTCATGATAAACTATTAGCTATAACAAGGTTGCTGCAAGGACATTTTAGTGATAGCTGGCAAAGTGGTGACTTCTTTTTTCATTACTAGACCACAATAATTCCTTTCAAACAGCAGTGGCCCCATGAAGCTCTTTGAGCTTTGTTTCTGAGGAGCAACAGAGACGTACAGGACCAAGTACAGGCTGCGATGGGTTGTTTGCAGGGTGTCTGATGACCCTGCCTTCCATGATCCCTTCTTTTCCTGGTCAAGTTCATAGTTGCGTATCCCAGCTACTGGCTCTCACTCGCTCACCCCATCACTGCAGAGTATTCTGGACAGAGGTTCTGCCTCAGCCACTTCTCTCTAAAGGTGGATGATGAAGCCAGACCAACTTTATTCGGGGCACAGAAAGGAAATGTGTTACCCCTGTCTCACACCAAAAAGTGAGTGTAACAAGGCTTTAAGACATCACTACTTCATTTGTGTACATCATCATCATCATATCCCTGCCAGCTTTTGGAAAATAGCTATTACACACAATGAAGTTACTGAACAATTACTAAGCTAAAGTTACTGAACAATTACTAAGCTGTCAGTCAAATACTGGCCGCTATGAAATGCATGGAAATAATGAACATACAATCAGAACCTGTGTTTTGTCCCATTCTAGTAACCCGTTAATGGATTGAAGCATATAATTAAGACAAAGTACTATGAAATAAATTATCTAAATTGAATCAGAACGTGAAAAGCAGTTTCTTCAAACATTCTACTTTTAGAGCCTAAATTAAATATCAGAGGAATAAGAAATTTATTCTTTAAAAGGCTTCCTCTTTTTCATTTTTAAAGCAGAGAAATGCAAGCTTCCTGGGTTTTCCCTGCACAGTGTACTGAATTAGTCAGCCAACATTAGGTACAGTACCTTCTCAGGCATTCCAGAGTGCAATTCAAGGCAAGTGACAAGACATAATCTCCTTTCCATTATATTTGCTAATGGTGACATCTGTTTTCATCCTTTCATTAAGACATACTGTTAATATGCATATAAGACCAGCTATCATCTAAGTAATGTAACAGGTGCTGTAAATAGCTTGAGTTATTATATACCCGTGAAAGGAAATGATAAACCAGGTATTTCACACTTCAAGTGTGGAAAACAAATATCGAACTAATGTTACAGCTTTTAATGTCCTCATATATACATAATTCATACCTGTCTCATGTGACCTAGAACATGCAACCCGCTCTAATCAACTCCAGACAACCTCTTCTACCTTCCAGCCATAGCCAGGAATAATTAGTCTATTTTTAAATGATGCCATCTTATGCTATATTTGGACACTAACAATGTGTCATATCCAGCTCTCATTAATCACACGAAGTGAGGAATATTCCACTTTTGCTTTTCATACTATTGCATTTCTTATAAAATACCTTAAGTGGTATCAAGCTATTTTGAATACGAACTGTTTTTAATTCAGTAGACTATGTCGACAAGTCTGGACAGAACACTTTCATTTTCTGTCACTGTTATGAACCAATTACAAGAAGCATGGCCAAACTTGAAATCAACAAAGTCATTAATTTTGCAGCAGTTAGTCTCAAAGAAAACACTGCAATATTTTACTTATAAGCAATACCCCATCCTATAGAAGTACCACTCATTTTCTGTAGTACTTTGTTGTTCACTGCCAGAGTAACCTTAAAGCATGGGTCCCATTCCATCTTCCTGCATAAGGCCTATGGAACAGTCAACCAGCAGATATTTCAAATTGAACTGAATTGGAAACTATTCAGTAGAGTGACCCAGGAAACTACTCTGACAAGGAGAAACCTACTTATCCTTCATCCTCTAAAGTTTGATTGACTTTTGTCCCTTTTAGGGTTAAATAAAGTAGCATAGGGAAATTATTCAAACTTTGCAGAGGAAATAACATGACTCGCTGTCAGCTGAGATCTCCGAATGCTAAGCAGTTCTATTGTTACTCTAGTAATGCCTTATAAAGCATGAATGGAGCGAGTATTTGGGAAGGCAACACCAAATCGGTAAAACTTGAGCAAAGACTTGAGGAAGATGAGAACCAGTAATAAAGGGTATAACTGCAAAGGGATGAGAAGAGTGAACACTGAGGTGGGAGCTGGGGGTAGGAGCAGGTTAGAGCAGGGAGGAGGAGGGAGGCAGGGAGTGCAGAGCTCATTGCCCACCACCACACAACTCTTTGTCTCACACCTGGTGAGCACGAAGAACCTGAGTGAGAAAATGTGATGAGTGGGCTTCTATGTTCACTAGATTCCAGTAGCTCTGTAGTTTATTTGTTTGTTTACTTAATGAGATGGGAACAGAATCACATCATTTTCTTCATCCCTTTTATCCCCTCACTCGCCTAATGTACCCTCCCATTGCTTTTTCTCCTCAAATCGATGTCTTCTTTTAAATTGTCATTTTACAAACACACATATTCCTATGTCAGTGTAATCTACTTAATTCAAATAACATTATTTGATGTAAATTATTTCAGAGCTGCCATTTGGTACTGAATTATCAATCTGGGGTGGTGATGGTGGTACCTTCCGTAGGGAAGAAAAGCTTTCTCTCCATTGTTTCTTAGTTGCTTGTAATTTCTGTCTAGGGTTACATGATTCATGAGGTCACGAATCCTGGAGAGTAACCTATAATCACCCCTTTACTGAGCCAACAAGAATTCTGAACTGCATTCTAAATTTTCATCCTTAATACCCACAAAGTGTAGCTCTCAATCATCATCAAACATTTTTTTTCTTCGCAGCAGATAGAGACCATTACAGAAAACTACATTCAACTCAAATGTTGTAAAATCAAGTCTCCTAGGAATTTCAGAGAAGCCACACCCATGATGTTTCCACAACATGGATGCCTAAACAAGACCTAAACAAGGAAGATATAAATAAACTCTATCATAGGAGGTGGAAATCACACATGGCTTATGAGAGGATAGGAATGAAGATACAGATGGTAGTCATGGGCTCTCTGAGCATCTGGGTTAGAAAAGATGTGTGGCCGTGGGAAAACATTCAGCTATTCTTTCTGCATGCTCCTTGCTTTGGGTCTTACATAACCCATGCAGACAGGCAAATTGTTATGGTCATGATGACTATAGACCTATGAAGCTTCATTCTCGGGCTGCATTTACCATTGGGCATCTGGCTTCCTTCCTCAACACGAAAGCAGTCACAGTCTGTTGCACCCAACAAGGCTTCCTTGGGCTCCATGACACAAGAATATCATCTTTATCAGAAGGGAATGTAGAAAATGATGCCATCTTTTTTCAGAGGAAAAGAGACACAAGTGCAGTGTAAGTAACCATTAGGCACCTATTACACTTCTAAAGCTTGGCAATGACCATAACATGAAGGCCCACCTGTACCAATAAAGTTTGAGAAGTTTCCTCTATTTATATGTGTGAGGTTAATATTAAGCAGACACCACAAACATGCAGTAATCCCACATATGACAATCTAAGGGCAATACTGTTTCTACCAATGACAACCACACTGGCCACAACTTTTGAATCCATGATCCAAGAAAAGTAGAAATATTAGTTCTTAGAATGCAGATTCTAGCAAAATCTTTTGTAATTCTGTTCAGAAGTTTTAAAATGAGTGCTAACTTCAGGAAACTGGAAGAGAGAGAAGAGCATTCTGAGTTTGAGACCAGCTGGGGCTGCATATGGGGATTCAAGTTAGTCAGGTTACATAGCAGGACCCCACCTGGGAACAACACAAAATCAGAAATATTTAGAACTGTAACATCTACTTGCATAGACTATTTTTTTCTATTTGTTTTGTAATAGATTACTTCTTCCCTTAATTGGTTACAAAAACTGAAACTGTGAAGTCCTGCTGAATTTAATTCTTGGAGACACAAAATACCCTAGGAAGTGCTAGCTGTTTGTGTGCATGTGTGTGTATGTGTGTGTGTGTGAGTATGTGTGTGCATGTGTGCTTGTGTGTGTGTATATTTGATCCATGTTACTGCAGAGCCTCACGTCTTGATTTTTATGTAAGTTTTCACAATCTGGTGCTGCAAACACAGCTGTGGAAGGCATGATAAATGATCAGACACTGAGGAGATGCTCTGTGATGAGCAGGGCCTTCTTCTCTTTCGGGATGTTTATTTGTTCGGTTTCATTTTATTTGCTCTTTCTTAAATTTAAAAGAAAGTTCCCACTTCATGTATGAAGCAGGTTACTGACTTCAGAAAGTTCTGCCATAGCAATCTGACTCAACCTTCATGTCTATAGCAGTGTTGGTGAATCTGAACAAACACCTGCCACATCCTACTAGGGGAGCCCAGGTCTCAGAGGGGTAGCATCAGAGACAGGCAGCGACTCTATATAGTGAGTGCTTGGCATCATCATTTCGGCCAATGCCCTGTTCTTTAAAGTCAGGGATGCAGCCTGGTCAACTTAGCAAGGAAGTCTTTTCATGATAAAAGGTTTATCTGTAATAGGGATGGTAGGCGCAGCCCCAAAAATGGAGTCTAAGAGGGAAGGGAAAACAAGAGCAGGCTTGGTGTAACTACAAGCAAAGCAAGAGGCAACATTCCTTATTAATTACTCACATCTAAAACCTGGTGTGTTCAGTATGTCTCCTGCCTAAAAATAATTTAAATAGCCTGGCTTGGAGCACTGCTGATTTGTCCCCGCGTGCATCCCGCTGGTCACCTTTCTAGATTAGCTGTGCGAAGACATTTTACAGGCTGCTCTAATCACACCATCTGAGCATTACCAACTGATCAGATTGCAGTCTTCATTTAGAAATGCCCTTCTAGGGGAGGAGGCATGAATTATTATAGCTTTCATAAACAGATTTCCTTCAAAACACAGGTCTCCGAGGGTTGCTTTACTCTGAATGCCATCATAGTAAACAGATCAGCAAAGGCAGCAGGCAAGGTGAAAATGTCTAGTGAAAATTCTACAGAACTCTGTTAGCATCTAAGTGAAGCCATCTTTTTCCTTTCAGTATAGAACGGCTGCCCAGAGAACTATTTTGTCAAAGCTCTGGGGTCACCATGCCTTGCACGAGGACATTCCTACCAAACAAGAGGCAAGTTTTCCTTAATTCATTTTATATCCAATGTAATACTTTTATTAATTATTTTGGAATTCACACAATGCACCCTGATCACACTCATTTTCCAGTCACTACAGGTCTACCCCTTCACAATTGTGATCTCTTTCCCTGAAAAAACAAACAAATAAACAAAAACTAAAAAATAAACTCTAAAAAAGCAAAAACAAAACAAGACAAAACAAAAAAGAAAGAAAGAAAAATACCAAGTCCATTTCGTGCTTTTTGAGTTGCCAATATTCACTGGAACATGGTCAAACTCCCAGTCATCAGTCCCTTAAATAAAACAGTCCTTCGCCACCCCTACCCTGGCATGGACTTACACATAGGTTCTTGAGACAACACGGACCACTGAGATCCACATGGCCTGTGACATCAGTAAGGACCATAGAATTCAGCATGGTCTCTAGTGGCAGTACAGAACACAGACATCAACATGGTCCTCACCCACAGCACGGGCTAGAGACACCATCGTGGGTCATTGCAATGCCATAGGCCATAGACATCAACATGGCCACCTATGGCAACATGGGCCACTGATGCCAACATGGTGCCCAGTGGCAGCACAGCAGGACCTGAACAACGATTGTCAGTAGATGGTTTGGTATGATGAGAAAAATGCTTCATCTCTCCGAGATCTGTTTCCATTCTCTATAAACTGAGAATAATAACTGCACCCCTTAGGAACATGGACAACAATACTGCACAATCTGCCACATATTGGACACTCAATAATCTCAGTGTCCTTTCCCCACTTCTTCTTTCCGAAGAACATGGGTTCTCCTTATAAAACAGAACAGTGAAGTACCACCGTAAAGTGGAAGACCTACTTTGAGTCATGGGTTTCTGCCTCACACTGTGAAGCTTCTTGGCATCTCTACATCAAGCTCCTCTATTTTTATAAAAGGGATAGAGTTAGGCCACTTAGAGCTATCACTTATTAATTCACAAAATCAATAAATAATGACTGAGCATCTACTCCATGCCAAGTGGTTACATAAACACAAAACGGAATTCTTTGTTCATAGGAAAATTTGTATTCAACGATGATTGGCAAGTGCTAAGGCGTGTTTAAGGAAAGAGCATGCAACAGAGAAAGATCAGACAGCTCTTGGGGCTATGAGACTAACAGAAAAATAAAAAATGAAAGCCGATTACTGACACAGGTAGGCAAGCCTATATAGATAAGATAATGGGGAATTATAGAACAATGTGAAATCTTAAAGACCAATAATAAATGTGTTTTTGCCAGACTTATAAATAAGATTACTGGCAGACAAAAGGATGAGGACAAAATCTGGGCAGAAATAAAGCTTGGAGAAAAGCAAAAAAAAGGTAGAGAGGGGAGGGAGTGAAGATGAGATCACAGACAAACGATGTCAGGAGCCATGGAGACTTTTGATTTCTCCCCTAAGTGGGTTGGACGCTCACCACAGGGTTGTGAGTGACAAACTGGAATGATGAGGTTGAGAGCAAAAAAAAAAAAAAAAAAAAAAAAAAAAACCATCTGTTGTGTGGGGGAACAGACTACCAGTTAAGTAGACCAGGAGAAACAGGAGCTACTAATTCTTTGAAAGAGTGCATACGGTAAAAGGAATTTCCAATTGATGATATATTTAGCCACTGCACCAATGAAAAGAATTATTACAGCACATCTCTGGAGCATACTTTGGCTGTAACCAGTATTAGTTCTGCAACATTAAGCAAGTTATTCTAACTCGTTAAACTCTGATGCTATGGACTGTTATGTTTGTCCCTCCCAAAAGCTGCGTGCTGAAGCCTTAATCTCCAATGTTACAGTGCTTGGAGGCAGAGCATTTGGGTGGTAATTAGGTTGAGAGGATGTCGGATATGAGCATCCTGCCTACCTTGGTGGGATGAGTTCACACAATACAAAGAGAAACCAGGATTCTGTTTCTCCCCTGTGTGAACACGGGATGAGAAGCTGATGCTCTCTTGCCAAGCTACAAATAGAACTATCACCAGGGAACAAAGCTGGTGGTCTCCTTGTTCTTACAGTTTTGATCTCAGACTGCGGGAGCTTCCAGAACTAGGAGATAGATGGTAATTTGTTATGAGATCCTTGAGCTAATGTCCCGAGTCTCCTCATCTGTGAAATGGCAGTGATATCACTATTATTTTAGAATTAAATGAAAAATGCTAAGTGACAGGTTTAAAACAGTGTCTAACAGGTGTGTCCAACCTGCAGCCTACAAACCACGTGTACCCCGCAAATCAATGCACCCCAGGATAGTTATGAAAGGAACAGAATATATTTGTACACCAAAACCTCAAGTCAGAATGTTAGCAGGTACTCTCCCTTGGGAGTATTTATTAAACGATGAATAAACAGTTGGGTCATACACTCACAAGGGTCTCATATGAACAATTATAAAAATGTATCTTACTGATATTATAACATTAAAAAGTAAGCAAATTTATTTGAAGTGTTTTTTTTTAAATTGTTTCTCATTTTTTTCTTTCTTTCTTGGAAAAAAAAAAGCCTAAATTTCCTATCCCTGCACCCCTATTTGTGCAGATATTTTAACAGTCTAGCCTAAAAGAATACACTTCATGGGAGAATTCTGTAAAACATTTTTTAATGTAGAGTCACTTTTACCTTCCTAAAGATGTAAGAGAGAACAATGTATTAAGAAAAATATGGAACATGGCTTTTATTGTATGAGACAAGGCAACTTCATGAATATAGCAGTATTCATAGACTCATATGAATTAAAAGACTCATATAGTTAAAAGACGAGTAAACTGTACTCCAGAGAAGTCAACTGCGCCAAAGAGGCAGAACTGAATACACTCAGGCCACTCCCTGAGTCGTAGACTCGTGGATTCTGTATGACTGATAGGGAAAGACCCTACTTTAAGACAGTCATTTGATCTGGGCACCAGAGTTAATGTGCTTTCTTGGTGAAATTAAATATGGGAATTTTTTAACAGTGAGAAGCAATCAGATGCTCAGTTTTAAATTTCATATAGAAGAAAAATGGTTGAGAACTACGTCTGATATGTGGTTTGCAGTTCAAACATCCATCACTTGGCATGAGATGTATTTTTATCTCTATGGGGTTTTTTTTGGCTGGTAATTTGAATTCATCTCAGTAGAAAATTCATGTTGCATTCAGTGTTTTGCTCTTTATTCTGCTAGCAATGAATCTCAGTTTTAACCTTCAAGTATTTGTTCTGATTTCGTTGAGATAAGTGCTTAGCACTGGGAAGGACATGATTTGCATTTTATTTGTGCGAACAACCAATACTGATTCACACAACAAGAGACATTTAGAGTGACAAGAGCAGGGACACAAAGGATGAGATTTCCAGTTTAAATTATGCAGGTGCTAAAACATAAAAGCAAAACAAACAGAAACTCAAAAGCAGCCCAGGTTTCAAGAGACACCGCAGAGCGTCTCAAGGCATTTTCTTTCTAGACAGGACTCTCAAACACTCTTTGAAAACCCCTAAAAGGTATTTCTGTCTCGATTTAGCCCTCTTGAGCTGTTGAGATTATAACTACTGCCTTGTATGTCTGAAGGTAACAAGTAACAACAGCAACAACAAAGATGTGTTTGCCCTCTTGTTGGCTCAGTGTGGGTTCTTTGTCTACTGCACACCCTGGCAGAACAATGCATATGCACAGTATTTGTTGAATGGATGTTGGTAACACTTTAAATGAGATGACGATAGGCCAAGAGATTTCCAGTAATTCATTGTTCTGAGGAATTGCTCAGAAATTGAGCTACTGCACAAGGGTGTTGACATTGATTTTCCCATTACTGGACCAGGAGTTCCTTCAGGGCAGGAATTCTGTTCTTCAAATCTGCAACCCCTTTTTACCTTGCTTCAAGTTGTGGCTTCTGATAGTAGACTGTCCTTCAGTGCCGCATGAATAATGGATGAGTTGCCCGTGCAAGTATTTCTTTTGTCTCCATCATTTGTCTCTAGTGTTTTGTTGTCTGATACCTACACTGCTCGCAATTTGTATCCCCTTTGTCTCATCTCAACTCTCAAATTTAAGTCACTCTTTTAAGCTCCATGAAGAGCCTAGGATCTTCCATGACCACTGATACCATCTCTTCAATGACAATAGAATTTGAGTTTATACATAATTCACCCTTGTGTTTTATGCACTGATAAACTGTGCACAAACTTCCTTTGTCCCTTCCCAGAAAGGGTCTCTTTTCATCTTTCATACATTGATTAAAAGCAGTACTCTGCAAACAGCTGATGTTAACTAAATATTTAAAAGTGTGCACATCTGAATGAAACTTCTCTCAATTACACGTTATAGTGAGAGAGATGCATCAGCAACACCCTGAACAAAGTTTTGTTCAACTCTTCAGATGGCTTCCCGGAAGTTATAAGGGTATCTTCTAAGGCACGCAATTCTACCCTTTACAGAATTCTGTAAAATTACTGTGGGCATTTTTCTATCAAGTCTAGTAGTTCCCCTACACTCTCCATCTCTATAAATGGCCTTAACCTTTTGGCTCATTTAGAATAAACTGAATCCTTTGTTCACATGACATTCATCCAAAGAGTTGAAAACTGTTCGTTGCTGTAACCCCTCCAAACATTCTTTCCCTTCAGGCTAAGTCATTTGTCATTTGGCATGATTTCATATCCTTTCGCCATCCTGATAGTCTCTCTAAAAATGCTTCAGATATCTATTCCATTATGAAAGTAGGACAGCCTGCGCTGGAATAAATTATTAAAGTGCATCCTTCCTAGTCCACACTTTATATGCCATAGTTCTGTTTATAGCCCTATATCACATTAGTTTGTGTTAATTAAAATCATAGAGTGGACATATACTTGAACTTACTATCCCTACCACTAAATCCTTTCTAGCATGTTTCAGATGTCTAAAAAATTACATTGCTCATAATTGCATGATTGTCTTATCTGGGTTATCATATGCAATGGCGTTGTTTTAGTTGTCACATCTTATCTTGCCATATACTGTCTATCTCTTCATTCCAACAAGATTGTTGATAATGACTATGGAAACCTCAATGAATTCTGAGTAATCTTATGGGAAAATACAGTGACTATGTCCTTGTTGCAGGGAAACAGAAATGCTTCCTGCTAAAGGTGACCTTATAAATGTTGTAGGGATTGCAGGCCATTATCTCTCCCTCTTGATTATCTGCCATTGTCACAGGAAAGCAGCCACTGTAACACAAAACAGAGGGCAGCCCCGTTCCAATGAACTCATTTGAACACAATTAAATTTAAAACACATGTAACTTTCATAAGAAGTGTTATCCTACTCTTGATATTTTTCAATCATTTCAAAATAAAAAAGTCCAAAATATAAAATTCGTCCATGCCTTACAAGTGCACAAACCAGGTAATGGCTGGATTTGGCACAGGGGACACAGTGTGCTAACTCTAAGTCATTATCAGTGTTGTGAACTCTGTCAGAGGTCCTTGGTGTGCACTGAGAAACCTGCCTTATTCTCAATCTTTCACAATTAGGTCTTAGCAGGGAAATTGACTAAGAAAGGTTAAAATATAAATACTGAGTACCATTCCTACAAAACTAGGTCAGTGGTTCAGGTGTCTCATAAATGTTAATTTTTTGGATGTTTCTTACCTACTGCACAAATTTCCAAGCAGTCTATTTCTGGTAACAAAAAAAGTATATATTTCTTTCAAATGACAACTTCACTGCCTTCCTAATTTATGTGTTGAGGACACGATGATGAGTAAGATATTCACTTGCCCTAATGCACTTTTCCATGGAGTTGTATTGAGGTGAAATAGATTTATAAGAATAGCTTTCCCTCAATCAACTCTAAACCTTAGGGCTAATACCATATCATCTACAATAAAAATTGAAATAATGTAAATCAATATAAAACTAAACATAATCAGGCTGGATGGCAGTTGCATGCTCCTTTAATACCAGCACTGGGGAGGTAGAGGCAAGTGGCTCTATGTGAGTTCAAGGCCAGCCTGGTCTACAGAGACAGTTATAGGACAGCCAAGGCTACACAGAGAAACCTTGTCTCAAAAAAAAAACAAAGCACAAAACAAAACAAAATCCTCAGGTTTCTGCACATATATCTGCATGCCCATCTTGCCTGAACACAGACAAATGAGACCACAGTAAATGAACTTTGACTCAAAAACAGAAGAATGTTTGAATTCCGGAATCTTGTGATCTGAGGATGACATTTTCAACTCTATGCTTCAGTCTACTCCACTAAGCACTGAATCGAGTGGCTGGTGCCAGGCTCAAAGATATTGTGAGAACAGAACCACATCTCTTCTGAACATCAGGCAGAACAACAGTTCTGAGCTGCACTGTGCAGACTAAAGGATGGTCTATGTTAATGGGTAAAGATGTGGAACAAAGGTTTGGATGTGAAAGAAATAAAAGCAATCACAAAGTTCTGAGAAAGACTGATCTATAGTTTCATTTGTCCTCACCACAGCACTAATCTGCAACGTGTCCTCAGGGAGCTAAAACCTGACCTTTATTACAGACGTGGTTTCATTGGTCCATACACATTTTACTACAAGAGCTCAACTAGGAAAATTTGCCAGATTATCCAAGAACCTGGAATCTTTAGGACATTCAACTGTCTTTCCCTTTTATAATGTAATCAAAGAAACTGTGGCTGTTCCAAATACATCCTCTACAGTATCGTTAAGAACAACAAGAACCAATCAGGCTGTGGTAGCACATGCCTCTCATCTCTGCACTCAGGAGGCAGAGGCAGGTGGTTCTCTGTGAGTTTGCGGCCAGACTGATTTACAGACCAAGTGCCAGGACAGTCTCCAGAGCTATAAGAAAACTGAGGATGCCACATGAATCTGTCTGAAGAGTAAAATCAACAGCATGGAAAATTAAGCCCAGCTTCACATTTCCCCCATAATTCACTGCAGTATTAAGTTCAGACTTCTACTATGGCATGTCAATATTACATTATATGTTTAGCTATTACACCCATGGCGAACCTCTATTGAACTCCATTAATGCATTACTTCCAAAAACTTTACTGTCTAGAGTAACCTCCAGTGCTCTCTCTATTAGCTATTACTTCTAGAACCTTCTTTGTTCTCTGTTCATGTCAGCTCAGGCTTTTCTAATGTTTCAATGGTTCATGTATCTCCCAATTCTGTTGCAAACCCCATTTCTTCCTGTTCATCTGGATGATGTTGCTGTATTCTGGACGCCACCTTTCAGTTGTCTCATCATTGTGACCTGTTTCTCATGATTTGCTTTTTACATTTCTCCCCTTCTCTCACTTTTATTGCCATCTACTTGCTTTGCTGAAACAGTTTTCTGTCTCCAATTGCAACTGAACAGGTCTACATTTAGTGGCTAAGAAGGAAGGGTTTTGGGGAACAAAATTATTTCAAATTGTCTTGTATAGTTTTGATGGCTGTAAATGGAAAAAATTAAACTAAAAAAAACCCTAAAATCACAAATGAAGGAAAAAATAAGGAAAGAGACTTTGCAATAATGATGCAGGCAAGTGGAATACAGTAAAATATCACTAAATGTTAAAATGTGTTGACCCTAAAATATTAGATACCAGGAATCAAGAAATAGTCCCCTGGTCTATCTAAATAATAAATAAAAAAACTTTTCCCAGTTTTTTTTTAATGACTACATGAATGCTATGCAGTCATGAGAGGAGTCACATTCAAAGCAATGATATCAGCCAAATCAACTGTTTATCTTTTTCTGAGTGGTGTAGTTTATTTTAAAACACCTCTTACTGCTGTTTGGTAGGAGGTGGTAAATGGAGATATAATTTGGGTCAACTCTTCAGCTTCTTGACGATATTATGATTTTGAATGGCCCCATACTCCTCCTGAGTTTTCATCTCATGGGGAACATGCACATGACTTAAAAATACATTTTATTCATATCAATGTAGAATACTATAAGTGCTGATTTTCTAATGTGAAACTTGAAAGAGGGCATAGTGGCAATAGTCAACACATAAACATTCAGTACATTGACGTTCTATGTTAGATTGTTTTGTCAATCAATTTCTTTATTGATTAAACCATGTTTAAAATGTACTGTATAACAGAGATGACTACAGACACCAGAGATACCATGTTAGATGTAACAAAATGCTTAAATTTAAGGATTACCCATCAGGAAAGTGTACACAAAAAATAAACATATTGCATCACAAACAATAAAAGCTAGAGTTGCAAAGAATGAGGTTGGAACAGCACTGGGTATGTAGGAGGCTTTTACAGATAAATTATTCTTTAAAAATCGACTCTTACCCTTACATAAGCAAATGGATTTTATCAGAGAAGCAAATTGAATAATCAGTAAACCATAGAAATATCCACAGGGGAAAATCCCAAGCATAGAGAAAGTAGGTGCAACTTTTCTGATTCTTTGGCAAATATGAGGTGAATGTGACCGGTTGTCTGCAAGGTCAGAGGAGCAGTATCAGCATAGTAAAACACATAAGATGTACCATGTGGCCAGCACTGCAAAGCTCATCCCTGATGGTAAATTACATGGATTTTGTAACTGCTGAGATGGAACTTAACCAAGGTCTCTAAATGGAGGAACGTGTGGGTAAGAGATAGACAGAATGCCTTTGGCTGTTGATGATGGAGAAAACAAAAACAGAAGCATTAATTTGTATCCAGAAGTCAGGTCAGGGAAACCAAAGAGGAATGTCCCTGGTGAACAGATTTGAAATAGGCTGTTATCCAGGAAAATAAAAAAAAAAAAGATCATATTCAGGATTAAAGTGGCAATCTTTCCAAAAGCAATCTACAGATTCATTGCAATCCCTATCAAAATCCCAGCAGAATTCTTCACAGACCTTGAAAGAACAATACTCAACTTCATATGGAAAAACAAAAATCCCAGGAGAGCCAAAGCAATCCTGTACAATAAAGAAACTTCCGGAGACATCACCACCCCTGATACCAAGTTCTACTATAAAGTTATAGTCATGAAAATAGCTTGGTATTGGCACAAAAACAGACAGGTGGACCAATGGAATGAAATCAAAGACAGTGATAGTAATCCACACACCTATGAACATCTGATTTTTGACAAAGAAGCTAAAATTGTACAATGTATAAAGAAAACATCTTCAACAAATGGTGCTGGCATAACTAGATGTTGACATGTAGAAGAAGGCAAATGGATCCATATCTATCGCCATGCACAAAACTCATGTTCAAATGGCTCAAAGACCTCAACAGAAATCCAGCCACACTGAACCTCACAGAAGAGAAGGTGGGAAGCAGCCTTGAATGCACTGACACAGGAGGTCACTTCCTGCATATAAGACCAATCACACAGACATTGAGATCAAGTATTAATAAATGAGACCTCCTGAAACTGAGAGGGTTTTGTAAGGCAAAGGATACAGTCTACAAGACAAAAACAGCGTCTACTGAATGAGAAAATAGCTTCATCAACCCCACATCTGGCAGATCTCCAAAATATACAAATAATTCAAAAAAGTAGACATCAAAAAAACAAATAGTTCAATTAAAAGATGGGGAACAGATCTAAACAGAGAACTCTCAACAAATGAATCTAAAATGGCCAGAGGACACTTAAGAAATTGTTCAATATCCTTAGCTATCAGGGGAATGCAAATCAAGACAACTCTGAGATACCATTTTACAGCTGTCAGAATGGCTAAGATCAAAAACACTAATGACAGCTTATGCCGCAGAGAATATGGAGCTAGGGGAACACTCCTCCACTGCTTCTGGGAGTGCAAACTTATGTAGCTGCTTTGGAAATCAGTATGGTGGGTTTCTCAGAAAATTGGAAATAAATCTACCTGAAGGCCCAGGAATACCACTCTTAGCCATATACCCAAAGGACACTCAGTCATATCACCAGGACATTTATTCAACTATTTGTATAGCAGCATTATTTGTAATAGCGAGAACATGGAAACAACCTAGATGCCCCTCAACTAAGGAATGGATAAAGAAAATGTGATACATTTACACAATGAAGTATTATTCAGTGGTTAAAACAAAACAATGGCATCTTGAAATCTGTAGGAAAATGGATGGAACTAGAAAATACCATCCTGAGTGAGGTAACTCTGACCCAGAAAGACTAACACAGTATGTACTCACTCATAAGTGTCTATTAGACATAAAGGAAAGAATAATCAGCCCAGTCTACAATCCCAGAGAAGCCAGGAAACAATGACCATAAGAGAGACATACATGGATCCCCTGGGAAGGGGAAATACACAAGATCTCTTGAGTAAATTTGGAGTGTGGTGGGAGGGTGGAAGGGGAGTGCGGAGTGGAAGAGTGGGAAGGAAAACATGAAGGATCTGGAAGGTCAAGTTGGGGGAAGATCAGTGAGGGAGAGCAAGGAAAGAGATACCTTGATAGAAGGAGCCATTATGGGGTTAGCAAGAAACCAGGCACTAGGCAAATTCCCAGGAATCCACAACGATGACGCCAGCTAAGAATCTAAGCAATAGAGTAGAGGATGCCTGAACTGCCCTTCCCGTGTAATCAAACTGATGACTGAGTGATGACAGATTCCATCATAGACCTTCATTCAGTAACTGAGGGAAGCAGATGCAGACATCCACAGTTAAGTACTGGGCTGAGCTTCTAAAGTCTAGTTACAAAGAGAGAGGCATGATGATGTGAGCAAATGGGTCAAGACCATGATGGGGATACCCACAAAAACAGCTCACTGACTTCAGACTCACAGATGTGGAGCCTTCAAAGGACCAAACTAGGCTCTCGGAATGTGGATGACAGTTGTGTGCCTTGGGCAGATTTTGGGGTCACTGTCAGTCAAGCCAGTATTTAGCCATAGTACATGTACTGGCTTTTTGAAACCCATACTCAATGGAGAGATACCTTCCTCAGCCTAGATACCAGAGAGAGGACCTTGGTCCTACTTCAAGTGATGTGACAATCTTTGTTGACTACTCATGGGAGGCTTTATCCTCTCTGAGAAGTGTATGGGAGGCTGGGTGGGTGGAAGGTGAAGGAAGAGGGAGGCGGGAAGGGAGAGGGAACTGGGATTGTTGTGTAAAATAAAAAAACAGATAGTTTTAATACATAAGTAAAAACTATAGAAGTCACTGAATTTATTAAAATATTGAATACAAAATATGGAAGGAAGAGAAGATAGAAGAATGACTCATACAATATGGACCTCAGCATCAGGATTCATTTTAGGTACTGGAAAGTCAAGAGAGAATTTTACTTGAAATAAATAATTTAAGGCAGGCATTGAGAATCTGTTAGGTTTGTGATGCCTGCAAGATCTCTAAAGTGAGATGTTGAGTAAGTAGTTATGTATGACAACTGATATCTCAAACAATCAGTCGTGGACAAGCATATATATTTAAATTTTATTTAATTTTTTATAATGTTAAGATTGAAAAACAATTCATTACAAAAGAGAAAGCAGGACTAGAAAATAAGAATGATTTTTTTTCCTTTTGTAGTACAGAGAAAGACCATAACAAACAAACAAACAAAAAAAAAAAAAAAAGAAGGAGCTAGGCAGTTTCTTTATTAGTAGTTTTACTTACGGATGAATTAAATTAGCTGTTGGGATAAATCTATATACAGTTAGTGACAAGTAGGGGCCTGCAAATGTATAATGTCAAGACAATCTTAGTACTAACTGATAACTGAATATAGAATTGGATATAATGAGAGAGAGAAACTGATATATATATATATATTATTTCAGTGGAGATATATATCTATATCTATATATATATCTATATATCTCCACTGAAATACTAAGAAAAATTCTACCAAGCCAGGGTACTTGGACAGGTCCCATCTGCCAAGAGGATACCTGGAGAAACTTATAGATAATTAAATAAGCCAATTAATGTTTTTCTTGGGTAACTGAAGACTTAAAGGGAACACAGAAATCTACAAATATACAAGAAGATAATGAATCATTTGCCATACAATTACATATCTCAGCCACACACAAATGCCTCAAGGAATAGAGTTATCTGTCTTCTTAAGGTACCTTTATCTGAGACTCTCCATGGTTTTCACCAGGATATGCAAAGTTAGCCTTCAGAATAAAATTATTTCTTATTCCTCTACACAAGCCTGGAATGTCTCCAGCACAATGTAAATCCAGTTGGATTATCAATATCAACACCAGGACCCCTCACTATGCGCCCATTGTATTATTACTTTGTGAGTATGACTTCTGATTCCTATTCAGCAAGTAATTATTTACCAATAACTACAAATGCCCATGTCTGGTGGATGAAAGCAAAATTTCTTCACTCAGATAACCTCAACTTCAATGTAAGTTCCATCACTTTTCTTTTGTGGTCAAATGAATATCATAATATCTATACTATATGCCACATACAAAGACACAAAAAGCACCAAATCCTCCCCATAAGGTTGTTAAGAGCATTAATTTAAATAATAAAGGGTTATTAGCTGAAAAGTGCATAGAAAAAGAATAAATGTGGGATTTTATAGACTCTGGTTTAACAGTTAGGGAGCCTGCATGGGACCAACCTAGGACTTCTGCATATTTATGACAGCTGCATAGCTTGGCCTGTTTTTAAGGCTCCTACCAGTGAGAACTGGACCTATCCTTGGTGCTTATCTGGCTGTTGAGAACTTGATCCCTGTGCTGGATTACTTAGTTCAGCCTTAATGCAGTAGGAGGATTTGTTCCCATCTCAACTCGATGCGCCATGCTTTGTTCAAGTCCATGGGAGGCCTGCCCCCTTCTGAATGGAGATGGAGGAGGAGTGGATACTGAGTGGGATAGACAGGAGGCAGGGGGACACTGGAAGAGAGGCAGGGTGTGGGGAACTGTGGTTGGTATACAAAATAAGTGAAAAAATGTTAATAAAATAAAGAGTAAATGGTATGAATGTGTGACATTATTCTATTACTATTATTTCCGTATGTGCTTAGATTTAAGGATTTTCTCTCTCTCTTTTCTAGGAAATGATGAAACAAGAAAAAGACAAAACAAATTGTAGCAACCCATTGATCAGAGCATTTCTCAGCTGGTACCAGATAAGTTTCTTCTTGCAGTAGAAGACCATTAACACAGAGACCCTCAGTTAGTTGCTGTGAAGAGAGCAAGAGGCTGTGGAGTATTCAGCCCTCCAAGGGACAACTACACTATATCACCCCTCATCCTTCCAAGAGTTGAAGCTTATTGTGGAAGAGGGAAGAGCCTGATTGTGGAAGACTGAGGTGCTGGAGAACGTGAAGAAATGGTGCTTTCCAGATAGCATGGGATGTTGCACAAATGAGCTCACGGCAGTTATGACGGCATATACAAGACCTATGGATGTATGTTCAAGCCAAAGCAATTTCAGTCTAGAGGAAGGGAGGTAGACCAAAAACCGTTCCACGAGCTGGGGAGCCAGTGGCATTTGGTAACTGCCAGAAGACTTTGGAATGGTACTGAGCCTTAAATCAGTTGACTAGACTCCAGAGCAGGCCTCATACCCAAGTAGTTGGGCAACTCAAATTAGATTTAACATGTTTAAAGAAGAGGAGGAGGTGGGTGAGGAGGAAGAAACTCAAAGCTGAGGGAGGTGGTAAAAACGTGAGAATGGAAAGGGTAGATCTGAAATAAGTTGGGTTGGGTAAATATGATCGAAATTCATTGTATTAGCTTCTCAAATAACTAAATATTATAAAAATGCTTTAAAATTAACATTACAAACAATCCTTTTGAAATATAATTTAAATAGATTTTAAGATGGGTCTCATCATTTTTATTTGTAAAATTAAGCAACACTGACATTTTCCTGGTCTTTCAGTGTATTTCTGTGGATACGAAGATGCAACATTTCATACAATAACTGTTCTTTCTGATAATTTACTGGTCGTCTTGGGTGAAGATGAGATATGAGCTTTAGCAAGAGTTTGGTGGTGACATGACACCACAAAGTCATTCTCAGGCTCAGCTTGGAAGTAAAACCTGGGCTTTTCTATTCCATATAAAACTCAGAGGAAGATCTTTGGCCTTTCACTAAAAAGTGACCAATAATTAATAATAGAGACTATTAACAGATTGAAACTATAAATGGATATTTTAAGCAATATCTGAAATAAATATCCTTACAACAGTGTTCTCGCCTATATATTGAACTAGTATAATTTCAAAGTGACAGTGGTATTAAATGATATACATCACACATGTTACAACAAACACAGGTCTACTAAAGGCATTTACTAGTACAAACAGGAACACAGCACAGGCTTTCAATATCTAAACAGTTGCCTTAAACCAATTCATCATTTTAACTTCCTTTCAAACAAAACTTCGTACCTGTATTTAAACAACAGACTCCTAGGTGGTCCTTCAGAGCCTTGCTATAACATTGAATATATCCTCAGTCATACATGCTTACACACACATATATAATTTAACATCCAGGAAAGAAAAAGAAGTTCATCATCTTGCATTTACAAGTCCTTCCCAAAGGGATTCATCTCTTTCCTTTATAGAAACCAACATTGATTCTTTCCCTCTCTGGCTCCATCCCCCTCTCTATCTCACGCCTTGCTTCCCTTCTTCCCTCAGCCTCTTCTTCCTTTTCTCCATCAGTCCATCCTTATCACTCCCTTCATTTCTATCTCCACTCTTCTTTCTGCTTCCCCCTTCCCTTTCTACTCTCCCCTCTTTTCTCCCTTCTGTTCTTTCCCTTTTCCTCTCATCCCCTCTTCTTCCCTGGCACCTCTCCATCTCCCTCTGTACCCTCGTTCTCTGTCTCACTTTTGCTTTCACTCTCATTGTGTGTGTGTGTGTGTGTGTGTGTGTGTGTGCTTATATGTGACCACATGAATGCAGTTACATGTTGAGACCAGAAGAGGTGATCCTATCATGGAACTAGAGTTCCAGGTTGATGAGAACCACCAGAACTGAGTGCTGAGAGACAACTTCCCTCCTCTGGCAGAGTAACAAACACCCTTAAACCCTAAGCCAGCTCTCCTGCACTAGGCCACAACTCTTTATGAGAATGTATTATCCTCTTCCTATATTTCTAAGATTATCCCAGATATACAGTGGTGGCAAGATCAACCCCTGGGGTCCTTGCTCTTAGTTTCCTATCTGGATTTTGAATCACTTTTAATAGGCTTGAATAGGGTTCACTTAGTGACATCACAGCAAGATGACAGTGGCCTTTAAGGAACAAGATAGAAACAGGGACCGTGAAAGATCACATGGGAAAAAATACCACATAGACATTTGCTTAATGAAGGAGCCAAGAGCAAGAAGAGTGTCCTAAGAAGACAGAGAGGACCTGCAGACAGTTTAGAGAGTGGAAGAAAATTCAAGATGGCAGACCAGTATCTCTCAGAGGGACAGAACAAATGCTGAGGAATTTTGTTTCAAGAATTAAATCTCAAGTCCTACCATTTACAGATGTACGTATTATTTAGATAAGATTTGTAACTTAGTATTGGTGCTGACAAGGGTTGAGATTTAGAGGTTTAAGAATAATGTATTTAATAATGATGTGTCTGTACTTGATATCTGAGAAGGTGATGGATTGCAAATGACCAAAGGGTATGGATGGGCTTATTCAGGTTCTTTCAAAATTTACGAATTTTAACTCACAATCTCAGAATAAGACCATGTTTAAGAAACAGCATCTTTCAAAATATATTTTTTTCTTAATTTCCACAGAGGTAATCAGAACTCTGAGCAAATAAAATTGTTTTTCTGTATTTGTTATAGCACTCATGGAAAACTCATCTCGATTTTGGATCTTACAAATGAAACCAATAAAAAAATAAATAGAAAAATAATATCTGAGAAATAGTCAATGGCTGAGTTATAAAAACACACATTTAAGATGTGCACATGCCTATGAAAGCCATAGAAGAGCTGGAGTTCCAGGTCACTGAGCGCCCTGACTTCAGTGCTGGGAACTGAACCCTCATCCCCTCCAAGGCAGTGAATACTCTTAGCTACTGAACCAAGCCTGCTCTTGGTTTGTAACTTGCTTTGGGGGTCGTTAGCACAGTTGGCTCCCGTGCTTTCTTACTGACCTTACAGCTGAGTGCCATGCTTCATTACTCTCGCAGGTCTGACCACGGACACTGGCATTGACACCTTTCATTTTTCCTCCCTACATCCAGTGTGGTCCATAATTTCCAATGTCCACCACCACTTTGCAGGTCTTTCTCTCACAGCTTTCTCTACCCATGAAGACTGTTTGTCTGAAGTGCAGAACAGTTATGAAGTAAGGGACTCAACAGTCCCTCCACTAGGACTAGTGGGAGTTTATAAATATCCACTGCCTGCTGCAGGCTTTCTGTTTGAGTGGGATACCTGAGGACAGTGTTTCATTCTTGTCCCCAGGGTTTACAGGAATGAAGTATCTCAGCCTTGGTCTCCCTCTCCTTACTGGTGCCATGTATTGTATTAGGGCCCCCAAAGAAGGCACATTGCAATTCTAACCTGCAGCGCCAAGAAGTATATTCCTTGAAAGTACAGCCTTTGCAGACTAATCAAGATAAATGAGACTGCTAGAGCGGGTTTTAATCCGTAAGGACTTTTAAAATGGGGATAAATTTAGCCACAGGGGCAATGTGTACAAAGAGAAGGTGGTGTGAAGGAACACAGGGAGAGCATCTTGTGGAGGCAGAGCTACATCTCCAAGGCAAGGGGCAGGCGGGAGCCACAGAAGCTAGAAAAGTGGTGTGCAAGCGTCTCCCTGGAGCCCCCAGTGGAGCAGGATGCTGCTGATGCCTCCTTTCCTGACTCCCAGCCTGCAGGACCGTGAAGCAATGATTTACTGTTGCTTTAGGGCACATAATCTTTGGTAATACTTTAAGGTTACCTCTCCCCCATTTAAAAGACGTATTTTCTTGTTACCTATCACAGTTCTTTTGCCTTTCCAATAAACTAATTGTACCTGATCTACTTTATTTTTTATTTCTCCTCATCTTTTTCTTTTCTTTTTATTCTTCAATAGGATCTGTCTCTGTAGTTCAAGCTTGCCTTGACCTTGCAATTCTTCTGCTCCCACTGAATTTACACTAACAGTACCACTCACCATGCCTGAATGTGCTTGAACATTCCAGATTACTATTTGATGAGAAATACATTTCCCCAATAGAGTTTGGGGTCCTTTTAAAGAAATAATCAGCACCCTACTTTTTTCCCTTTTAAATATTATTCCATTACTTTATATATAGTCTGCATGTATGTCTGCACATCACATGCATGCCAGGTGCCCAAAGAGGTCATGAGAGAACATCAGGTCCCCTGAGACTGGAGTGTAAGATAGTTGGGATAGTTGAAAGCGACCGTGTGAGTTCTCATATTAATTTCTGGATTCTCTTGAAGAGCAGCCAGTGGTCTTAACTGCTGAGTCTCTACCCTTGTTTGCTCTTTTTAATACCTCTGTTAATTAGTCTAAGATTTGGAAAAAATGGGGTGGGAGGAAAAGGTGGAAGTAATAAAAACTATAAGGCAAAGACTACAAGGATACAAGTAGTCACATGTAAACAGGTAAGTGAAAAACAAATCTAGAATAAACAGAATCTGATCCATGGGAAAGTTCAATTTACTACTGTGCTATGGAATCAGAATCACCTCACTGTTTCATTTAGTTTTTTAATAAAATACGGAATGTTATTAAGATATGGACAGAACAAACCAAGATCAACCTTTTTGCATGATTTTAAATGGTTTAAGAGCATAAGGTTAAGTATTCCTCATTGTAAGCAGCAAGCCCGTGCAGTAGTCTGTTCCTCAACAGACTATTTATTTAAAGCAGGGGATCAGAGTGCTACTCCTACCCTCAGCAAAGCTCATGGACAAGCCACAGCGACAGCTTCTGCCAACATCACTCTACTCAATAACTGTGTTCGTGCACATTTTAATGAATGTAAGAATGCAATTGTTTTTGCCTTTCAAAAAAAAAAAAAAAGATTCCCTCAAGGGTAAAAATGAGGATGTTACTGTGTTGTAAATCTCTTTGAAAATTACTGGTAATGCATTAAAATTTTAAAGGAGAAAAATAGTTTGACTTGAAGTTGATCAATGGATGCACTGAGCCCCTTTGGCGACTCTTCGTTCTGCAGTTTGCTACTCTGTCTGAAATACTGAAACTGATTTACAGAAAAATGAGAGCGGTATATCCTGGAGCACAGAGCTGTTCTTGTGTTTCACCTGCCGCCAACTTGGCTACATCCAGACACAAGTTTGAGAAGAAAGGGAAGAAAAGCAAAAAGCGGGTCAGAGTCAGAGCTGCCTGCGCAGGGCACCTGAGTTACTGCTGCTACCCAGGAAGGAGAGCACTAGCAGCCTCCTAGAGGACACAAGTCACCAGCCCACACTGGAAAACCGATCTCGTAGTACTGGGCATCAAACGGTAGGCATTGTGTATGCGTAACAACTGTTTTACCAGGGATCTACACCCACCCGAAGGCCAGACATTAAATGTAGTATTTGCTAAATAAAAGTACATCTTTTGATTAGTAAGAATGAGTAGTGACCATAGTAGAAACTGTAACTAAAATTTTCTGGTAGTATTCTTGTAGGCTTCTGTGACCTGGAACTTTCCAGTTAAGCCTTACATATAACCCATTTTTTTTGTATGTTTTTCCAAACAAGGTTTCTCTGTAGGTTTGGATCCTGTACTGGAACTAGCACTTGTAGACCAGGCTAGCCTCAAGATTACAGAGATCTGCCTGCCTGTGCCTCCTGAGTGTCGGGATTAAAGGGGTGCCACCACTGCCCAGCCACATTTAATCCTTGTAATACTACATTGTAGTTTGAAAACAACAAAACAATTTTTGTTTTGTTTTGTTTTGTTTGGGGGGATTTCTGTGTTGCTTCGGTGTCTGTCCTGTAACTCGCTCTGTAGACTAGGCTGGCCTTGAACTTATAGAGATACAACTGTCTCTGCCTCCTGAATGCTGAGATTAAAGGCATGTACTACTATTACCTGGCCAGGCAAGACCTGTTCTTTAAGTTTGTACATGATACCTTTAAGATATTGATAAAAATAAAACACAGGGATCCCAGATTTTATTGTGGGGTGTTTCATTTGGTTTTTGATCTTTCTTTTTTTCAGTTTTAAGCACTAAGACCTCTTAAGAACTAAACTAAAAACAAGAAGAATAATGATTAAATGGGAGGTCAAATACTAGATTATACAAAATGCTCTAGGTTTTTCATAATTATGTAATTCCCAAGATCCAGATTTCAAATAAATCTGCCATGTGCTTAACTAAAAAATATAAATACCAACATCTGTATACCCCAGGAGATGTTAATAACAAATACATGAATACCAACATCTGTATATCCCAGAAGATGTTCATTACATCATGTATTTTAGAACAAGGAAGAAAAATTTATCATTCAATAAAGAATTACTTACTGGCTAATAGATCTATGGAACTGTGTCAAGAATATTGGAGATTCACAGTAAACCACTCTCAGATATCCTGGAGGTAGAATAATATTTGCTCGCATGCCATTTCAATATCATGCAATACATATTTGGAAATTTGAAAATTGGAGTTTTTTTCAGAAGAGAGAAGAATTATTCAATACTCGTTACTAACTTTGCCACTCAGAGAAGATATAATTAACCAACACATCAAACTAAAAAGGAGAGAACAGAATCTACACATGAACACAGCAGGAATTTGAGGAAAAAAAAAAACAGAAAGCAAAGATCTGTAAAAGCACACATCAATCCACTAATAAACAGCCTCATTTGTCTAAAATAGTGGTACCAAACGGGATAGAACTAAAGTGAAGCAAAACCCAGGTAGCAGCCAGCATGAGGAGGCCATAAAGCCCAGGTCAAGGCCTTGGAGGCACCAGGGAAGATTCAGGATGCTGGGTACTGAAAACCTTCACATTTCCAGACACAGATTAAATTTGGCGGTAGAGTATAAGTTGCATGCAGTGGCATCTAGACTATGAACCACAAACTCAGGGCCCAGAAAACTGCAAAATGGAGTCTTGTTGGAGGCCAAAGAGCAAAGAAACGTGTTCTAGTAGCTCATCAAAGGTTGGGTCTCAAATTATAAGCACAAGTTTACCAAAAGAATCATCTTATTGATGGCCTCACTGAGCAGGCTGCGTGTTTTCAACAAGATCATCATTAATAATACTGGAGAATTCTGGAGACAAATTAATAAAAGCTATGAACTGGACAGTGACATTATTCTATGTTTATCTATTTTTCTCCTGCTAAATCAACATTAGCTTTTAATATATTTTACTTAACAATTCTGAACCAATATGATTCAGAAATGTTTTAAATACACAGTAGAAACATGCCACACTTGAACAGAATTATAAAATACATATAAATTCTCTATGAAAAGCAACTAATGGAACCATGTCACAGGTATGTGCCATGTATATACCACACAGCTGCCCCCAGAGTTATCCATACACTTAAAATAAGAAGTATTAAGTTAAGAAAACTGTGTGGGTAGGAAGCCCATTCAGAATTAGGGTTCCTTTTGCCATCATCATTATCATACTTAAATGGGTAATAAAATTAATAGCTCAATTTTAATCCTTTAAACTCTCCGGAGGCTGTTCCCCTCCTCTAGTCAGTTTTAATTATGTAAATATCTCAGGTCACATGACAGAGATAGGGAGGGCAGAGCTGCTTTACTAAGTATTTTCTGGTCAAAGTGTGATGTTTCAATATAGTCTATGAAACAAAACAGACTTCCGGAATTTCTGTTTTAGTAATCACTGTGTATTTACAAGACTGAGGAGGCTTTTGGAAGACACAGGACACACGGTACTCCTCTGAATGGACCCATATCATTCAGGAGGCCTTTTGCAGGGCACAGACAGAACTTTAAAAGCAGACCAAAGCAGGAAGGAGAGGAAATACCAGTTTCTTTCTGGGCCTCCCTCTTCGCTGCTTGGCTTTCGGGGAACACAGACACATCTGAAAATGTTCCTGCAAGGCAAGGGAGAAGAAGACAGACTCAGTCAGCTGGAGATAACCAGGGGCTCAGCAAGCTGCCAAATCTGAGCAGGGCTTTAAGGTGGCTCAACTCCATTCAGCAACACAGGTAAGCAAGACACTTGTCACCTCCTGCATTTCCCATCTGTGATCTCTGAGTCCCTTGTGGAATTTTACTTAAATAATTAAGGTAAGGGCTAACTCTGAGAAGATCATTGTAACAGCCAGGCTTTGCCGAATCTTTCTTAGGCCAGTCTGGGAATTCCAAAAATGAGCAGCAGGATATTTCCAAAGAGGAAGTAATGGAGAGAAAGACCAGTTTCCGGAATCGTGCTCTGAAATCTTTCTGTATAAATTCTTTAAGATCACAGCTTAATTGTACTTTTGGTTTCTTATTTATTTACTTATTTACTTATTTTCAAGACAGTTACTCATTATGAAGCCCAGACTGGGTTAGAACTAACCATATACCCCCAAACTGGCCTCAGATTTATGGTAATCCTCCTGCTTCGGCCTCCTGAATACTAGGATTATAGGTGAGTCACTACAAGCAACTTGGCAGGTACTTTTTTTTTTTTTGAGAACCAGGCAGTTTCCATATAACTTAATATTCAGTATCACAGGAATCCAGAAAGCATCCACGATAAACAAGTCTGCAAGAAATGCTACTGTATTTTCTTCAGTGCAGGACAAGTGCAGTCAATTCTACACAGGCTGTGAAGATGCAAGTGTGGACTTCTATAGTAGGAACAGTCACCCCTGAGACTGTCACCTGCCAAGACTACCTACTCATACCGGTGCTCTAGCTCCTAAATTATAAAAAATCGACTCTGCTACTTTTGGTTTTTTCGTTACTGCTAGTTTTTTTTTTTTTTTTTTTTTAAATAGATACCCATTTGCCCAATAAATAATGTAACCTTGGAACCTTTGATCTTTACTAGATAGGTTATCTCTGTAGTAGTTAAATACAGATCAAAGAATCTGAATTTACTGCACACAGAACCTGTTAAAGATTTCTTGACTCTATATTTACAGTAAAAAATAAAAGCAAAAAAAATAAGCAAGCAAAATACTTAACATTCACACGAACTAGAGTTCCAAGCCCTCCGAATTTTTCATTTCTCACATTTCCCCTCTAAAATGTGGGGGTTGCATTTAATACTCATTGAAACAGTTTTTATTCATTATTTCTTAACTCCATTTACAGAAATTAGTACATGTATTCACATTTATATGTACTGCCACCCACTATGACATTCAACTACACCTTTTTGTAGGTCTTAAACATTTCCTCATCAAAAGAGGGAGGGGTTAGAGAGAGTAACAGGACATGAAAACTGCCAAAACTCTTCTAAATATTTGTATGAAATCAAGAGTTATAATGAAAAAGAGAAACTAAATTATTTTTCAAATGATAGATTTGATAGGAAAATATTTTATGTAGATGGGTTAAATTTATTATAAAATACTAAAATAAATAAAAATTATACAAAATACTTAATAAATAGCTGGATGGTGTTCTTGGCAGATAAAAGCACTAGCCACTTAAACCTGACCAGGCTGGATCCCTGGAAGCAAGACGGTGTGGTCCTGGCCTGTAATTCCGGCACTCCTGTGGTGAAGTAGGATGTGCTGTCAGGAGTATCTCTTACAGAAGCGCATGGTTTAGCTCGTATGAACTAGGATGCCATATGGCAACAGAAACAGCAAGAGGGATACCGTTTCAACAAGGTGGAGGGCACATCCAGTTACCAAATTCAAGCATGCAACTATAACACACAGACACACCCCCACACACGCACACACATATACAAACACACGGATGAAATGACCCCATTTGAAAGCATTAAGTGCATTTATCCCATAATACCATAATGCTTAATTAATGGTCAACTTGCTTAGTATAGAATCACTTGGGCAAAGAGTTTCAATGAAGAGTCTGTCTACGACAGGTGGGGAGGCCTGAGGGTGTTCATCTTGATTACATTGATTGATGGATGAGGGACGTCTCAGCCTAGAATTAGTAACGCCATTTCATGGACTGGATGGGCCCTGGACCTGATGAGGAGTTAGCTGAGTCCTGGCAAGCATGTACCTGTTGCTTTCTTCTGCCTGAAGATGTAATATAGTTCTCTACCTCCTCTGGCTGTGTCTTCCTGGAAGTGAGGACAGTAACTTGGAATTCTGAGCTACGATAAATTCTTTCTCCCCTAAGGTGCCTTCATGGGGAGTTTTGTCACAGCACCCAGAAGGAACTGACTTCATGTCTTTACCAGCAAAACCAAGCCACCCTGAGAGACTCCAAAACACTCTGAATAATGTCAAGGTCGTATTGCTGATTGTAATCTTCATTCTTGCCCAGCTTGACTTGTTAAGAAAGAATTCAAATCTGTGTCTATGAAATTCTATGGAAACTGGTTTTGGGAGTCATTCATGAAAAGCAATAGTTCTCCACAGCAAGCAAGGACCTAATAATCGGGTTTTCTCTTACTCCTCTCTCCTCCCCGCTACCCATGTACTTTTATCTTCTCCCTCACTTCTTCCCTCCCTCCATCCCTTATGTCCTCCCTCCTTTTCTTCCTTTCTTTTGTTACTAACTCAGGCTCACTATACCCTAGGCTATAGCGTCGCCTTTTGCTGAACATTTGCTATCCATTTTCCTGCCCCAACCCCCCAAATCCTGGGATTAAAATATCAAAGCCACTATGCCTGGTGGATGTTTCTTTGAGGGTTTGGTTTTTGGTTGAGAATTACAGGAGTACAAAAGGAATCTAAACTGGTCCGTGCAGATATACCTCTAGATTCTCAAACTGGAGACAACTGCGGCACAAAGATGTCTGTATAAACTACAATACATACATGTGCTCATGAAACACGAGGAGGAAAAAAGGCAGAGCAGAGTCTTCACTTGTGCTAACGAACAAAGTGAATAGCCAGCTCAGTGGGCACTAACTTACAAACTGAACCAGTTTTTGGTTATTTAGTTCACAGGGCAGAGTTGATAAAGATGATTATACTTGTCAATAAACTTTTATTTAAACTGGACGCTGAACATCCCTAGGGTAAGTGTTCACCTCTGTTTTACAGTAGGTGAGAAACTTCAATGCGACCCACAGCCCTGCAAACTTCAGCTCCACCCTGCATAAGGATTTTTCTTAGGCTTGTTCGCAAAGGTCCATAGCCTAATATCTTAGAATCCTGCTTCCACACATCATAGCCAGACATCTCAGTTTACTTGCTTCAAAATCCACAAATCACTATAGGGCATCATATCTTACCAGCCCTAAGAGGCAGGGTGTCGTCTCTACCACCAGCCAGTCCAAATTTAAATTTAGGCTCTGCCACATACTACCAACTAACCTCTGAGACGTGTCTTAATTTTTCTTGGGCTCTGTTTCAAAGGCGTTATAACGGGACCTCCAAACACACGCTATACATCATTGCTGCTGGGAAAGCAATGTGTCATTCTTCGTTCTTTCCTCATTCTTGAACACACTACAAGGATGTTGTCTTGAGTAAAGAAACTGAAACATGCAAGGCCAAGGCCAAGCAGGTACTATTGCTCCTATTATCAAATAAACAAGCCAGACCTGTTTTGGCCTTTGTCAGAGTGAAGTAATGAAAAGGGAGGAGGGGTCGAGAAGGAAGGGAAAGACTTCCAGAGTAAGTGGGGGATGTCCAGGGGATTGTTTTCATACTCCCTTTCCTTAAGATGAGTAGGCTCTATTTACAGGGGACAGATGAATGCCTCCGTAGACTGAGTCATTCTGGATTCCTATAACCCCAGTACTTGGGAAGCTATGCATAAGAGAGTTCGAGGCCAACCTGGTATACATAGCTAAACCCCATTCCCAATGAAGAGGAAGAACTAATACCATTGTCACCAGATAGATAGACAGTAAAAAGTGTTGACAGGCTGTATTCCAGTGGTTGAGAAGAAGATAAATGTTTCACAGCAGAGCGCTTTGAAAATGTCAGTTTCCCTTGGGCCACCTAAGAAGCTGCTATCAAAGTCCCATGAGAATGCAGTTTTCTTCCCTCACCCACAGAGTGAGCTGAAGGGTGCCCATTGTGGGACAGAGAAGCAAGGAGGAATCCCCAAAGCAGACAGCCATACTCTGGATGCTGTAAGAAGACTCTTCTCTTTCCTATCCTGGGGCTCAGCACCAGAGTGCCAGCAAAATATGGAAGTAGCTAAGAGTATGTGAGCAGACTATGAATCAACCATAAAGCCCACACTCTAGACAGTGGGTCTAGACCATGAGGGTCCTACACTAGGGATACGGGTCAACAGCAAAAAGCCAAAGAAGCTGGAGCCAAATATTACACTAAACATTGAAAGATAAATAGAGGTTGAACACTAGTCCTGTCTCTCTCTTTACTGTTTCATTTTGAGATTATAACTATATTTCTCCCTTTCTTTTCTTCCTCCACACCCTTGCACATGCCCCTCCCTGCTCTGATTCATATGCATGGCCTCTTCTTTCACTAATTGTTATTACATGCATGTATGTATATTTATGTGCATATATTCCTAAACATAAACTTCTATGTCCATATAATGCTATTTGTATGCATAATTTCAGGGCTGCCCATGAGGCACTGGAATTGGTTTGCGCTTCTCCGGGGAGAACCAAATTTCTGATACCTGGCTTTGCTCAGTCACCTATAGTTCTCTGTGTAGGGTTGAGGCCGCTTGGGCTTTTCTCCCATCCACTTTGGAAGGCCTGTTGGTATCATCTTTGTTCAGCTCACATGTGGGCCATCTCAGAAATGAATGTAGCTGAAAAGTAAGATTTGGACAGGGACCACAACCAGAGAGATGAACTCATAGGCTGCAGGGTTCATCAGTCTCAAGAAGGGAGTTTTGACATGAAACAGAAGAATAACGTGAAATTTCATCCTTCTGGCTTGAAACTTCTCAATTAAAACAGATTCTTAACAAAAGAGAAAAACAGTGAACAGAGGGAGGGAGGGAGGGAGGAAGGGAGGGAGGGAGGGAGGAAGGAGGGAAGGAGGGAAAAAAGAAAAGAAAACCAGAGGTCTACCATAGTTGTTACTTACACAAAGTTGTACTCCAGACCATCCCTGGGCAAAACAACTGAAATACTGTAAAATCTTGATCAGCAAAGTATCCTTTAACACACTCATTGGTCCTTTTCCCAGATGACTGTCTAAGTTTGGGAAGTAAAGCCACCAGATTTTCCTTAGCTTTTGTGAGCAGGCCTTCAGCCTGGATACCTCACATAGGTAGAAAGGCTCATATCAGCAGGGTAACTGGCATATGACCAGCACACATTTACTCAGGATGCATGGAGCCTAACTGAACATCCCCAGCAGGAAGTAAGCACTTTTTTTAAAAAAAAAAAAAAAAAGGAACTGGAGGAGGAGAAGAAACTGCTGCAAATAGACAGCAAGGATCAATAGGGATAGTCCTGAGAAATTATGACTTCGTATATTCGATGTCCTTAATTATCCTTTAATATTCCTCTTAAAACTTTCTATTTCTCCCCAAAACAAAGGCTATACTTTTTAGCAATCATTACACCGAGGAGTATTTTGGCCTTAGGAGTGAGGTGTGAACATATTTCCTTTCGTAGAGATAGTCAACTCTATCCTACACCCCAGTATTACATAAACTTGAACAATCTGGGAGACCATTCTTCGCTGGTTAACTTTGCACAGCTGTAATTGTATCTATAAAGATGCACACTTCTCGACTTCCTGATGCTAATAGAATGGCCAATGGCTTGCTGTTGTTTCGCTGCACTATATTCAAATGAATTATAATTAGATCTGCAGAAGTCATTCCTCTGTAATAAAGTCATTTCTGCCCTTACATCAAACCATCAGAAGTGGTCCATTCCCAGACACACGCCCTGACATTGTGAGGCTGATTCCTATATGGTTAATAAACATTTGATAAGTCCCTCACCCATCAAGCAGATTCCTGTGTGTATGTGTGTGTGTGTGTGTGTGTGTGTGTGTGTGTGTTCTTTATGCAGTTTAGGCTACTGGTACCCGGTACTCACATACTCTTGTTTCCTAAACATTTTATCTTAATTCTGGATCCTGTGTCCAAGGTGTGTTTGCTGGCACCGCATCCTCCCCATGTGTAGGTCTGGTATAGGCATAGGCATAGGCTTAGCATTTGCTTCTAGCACATCTTGCGTCCTCTGCAGAGGCTGCAGCTCACCGTACTACTCTCCCTTACAGTTTATGCTCACTTTTTGCTGTTACTGCTTTTTGTGATGTATCTAGGGTGCTCGACGTATGTGTGGGACACAATCCACAGCAAGCATGTGGAGGTCAGAGGATCCCTTTGAGGAGGTTTTCTCTCCTTCCATCTTTAAGTGGGGTTCCAGAGCTTGAAGTTACATCACCGGGCTTAAAAATACATCGCTACTCATCGACCCCCTCCTGTCGGGCCACTCCCTTTTCATCGCAGCAACACACTTTCTTTCTTGGTTCACTGGCCGATACCTGATATGACAGCTATGGTAAGCGCAGCATGAGGCTAGCAGGTCAAATTGTTCATGCTAGTTCAGTGACTGCTTCCTTGAATATTTTCATTCCAGTAAAAAAAAAAATCAGACTGCTTAATCTTATCCATGACTAATAAACTTGCTGTTCTCACACTATTTCTCATAAATAATATTTAGAAGGTATTTAAAATAACTTTGCTATGCTAATATCATTTTCATTAACATTCTTACATTTAGTGCCTTTTCCCTGCAGAGTACTGATACATTTTCTCTCCTCGGCCCCGTTCCTTCTTCACGATACTATATAGACTCTGGGAAAGTATGGCTTGCTTTTTTGTTTTTGCTTTCCTTAGCTATATAGACACATTTTTTTCTGTTTTGTGTTCTGAATTCTATGAACATGGACAAATAAAATCTATCATCTAACTCTTGGGAGATGAACGCTTAGACTGCATCGTGCCGAAAGTCCCCGATGAATAGAAAAAGCATTAGTGTCAACTTTAAGGAACAATATGCTGCAGTCTCAGGGCCCCGGAGAATGTCATAGCATTAGGGCAAATAGGAACAAGTCTAGGTTGGTTAAGCCCAGCAAAGGCAAAACCCTGAGAGGAAAGATTACATTCTGTCATAAATTTGCTTGGGTATATGAAAGTCTCTAGCTGAGAAATCCTTTCTTTTTAGATGTAAGCACTCCTCAAACACTGATCTAGGCCTGCATATTTACAGAGTCAAATGAAGGTAGTGTGTTTGTATGTGCATGTGTGTACACATGTGGAGGCCAGAGGGTAATCGTGAATATATGTGAATCATTGTGAGCCATTATCTTGGATTTTTAAAAATATATTATTTGAAAAAAAATCTATGCATGTGTATATGTGTGAGTATGTGAGAAAAAACGTACAGTACTTCTAGGGACCAGATAAAAGCATCAAAATCCCTGAAGCTGGAGCTATAAGGGGTTGATCTAGGTGCTGGGTTCCAAATTTCCTTTGTCAACAAAAGCTTTCTTACGTATTGAGCTATCTCTCCACCACCCATCCTTCTTTGTAAGTAAGGCTCTCTCATTGGTCTGAAGTTTATCAAGGAAAATTGACTAGCTAATATGTGAACTTAGTCTCCTCTGTCCCGTCCCCCACAGTATTTGATTTATGTGTGCATTCCCACGCCTGGCCATTTAACATGGACTCTGTAGATCAAACCAAGGTCCTCCTGCATTGAACCATCTGGCTATCTCCCCAACCCCAAAGACCCTCTCTGGATCCATATGGTGCCACTGGCAGTCATCACTAAAATATTGTCATACCCAAGACAGAACACACATTTGCACCATGGAGGACAGATTGTCACAGAATTTAGGTTGCTGTTTATCAAGTTTCAAACAAACTGTGAAACTGAACATTCCACTGTTTGCTATAGATTTAATTGGAAATTGATGAGTCTCACAATGGCCCTTCTCAGAAATAACACTCTAGTAAGTGCTTACGTCTGATGAGCCAATTCATAGACTCTTGGAACTCAATGGGAAGCACAAAGCGAATATCAATTTCTGCAATTAGGGGATCAAGTGAAAAAAAAAAAACAATAAGAATGGCTAAAACTGGAGACCTGCACTGATTTTAAGAACTATGTTTTATGTAATCCAGTGTAAATAATAAAACATTACATTTGGGTTTATACATATATTTTTTGCTAATTGCACATAACAGTCTTCCTGGAGTGATTAGGAATATGTGAGTGAATTATTCAATAATTCTTTTCTTTCTTGAGTTTTATGACTTCAACATTGATATCCTAAAATAAAGCTGAAGGCACTCTTCTGAGTAATGTATTTGCATTATTCTGACTTTTAAAAAAAATCTGTGGACTCAAGTCATTAGAAGCAGCAGAGTACAAGAACATAGAAAATACAAACATAATAACAGAAACCATTAGAATTGTCAGGAATATATGTTATATGATTCATTGGCCTGAAACAAACATTAAGGCATATTTTTAGGTTTATGAATGTTTCACCTACATGTATCTCTCCCTGTTCTCCTTCATCCCTGGTTCATTTATATTCATAGTAGAGATGCAACAAGCACAGAGTAGCCCTTTCCAAACATACTTTTCAGATATGCAGATACACAACCTGAAATGCATTTAGTAGCCTCACTTGGTACCTTTCATTCAATGTTTTATACTGAGGAGGGGTTAGTGAGTAACCCTGTAGCCTTGACTCCCATCCCATCTCATTAGTGACAGAGGTGGTATACATCTTTCCACATGAGATTTCCCATTTCCTGTTTGTTTAAGAAAGAGTCTGCTCAAATAGTTTGCCTGTTATAGAGTGATGCTTGCTGGTTCATTGTTATTTAGTCAATTTTGGTGCTTTTTTTTTTTGCATCAGAAACGTGTCTTATCATGTTTTCTTTTCTTTTTCTTTGTTTTGGCTAGCTTTGTGGTTTGCAGTCATTTTCTGAACAGTGTCATCCAAAGAACAGAGTTTTAGTTTTGATGAAGTTAATCAGTTGTTTTCCTTTTTAATGCTTCAACATTTTTGTGTCCATTCCAATAAATTGTTGCCTAATTTAAAGTCAAAATATTTTCTCTTGTGTTTTCTTCAAATTATTTTCTTTTCTGGATTTAGTCTTATTTAGGTTTTTAGTACACCCTGATTTAATTTTTATGCATAGTATCAGAGATGAAAATTAGCCTATTCCTTGTCAATAGGGGCTCAGTTGTTTCACTAATGACTTAAGTTGGCACTTTCAAAATTAATTTTTAAAGGTTGAAATATATTTACATCACTTTCCCCTACTTCCTTCCTCCCTCCAAATCCTTCCATTGTTTCCCCTTGCATGCTCCTAAGTTGTTGGTTTCTTTTTCTTTGATTACTATTGCCATGTATGTGTGGATGCCTGTGTGTATGTATATACACACATGTAAACATCAACATATAAATAGATCATGCTGAGTGCATTTAGTGTGGCTTGTATATTTAGTTTCAGTACTGACCACTTTGCTTAAGTTTTTCATACTCATTTAATAAACTTATGTCTTTAACATTTGTTAATAATGTATAGCAACACACACTGATTTTAGGAGAATGCTTTTATTGAACAGTGCATTAATATGTTAATGATAACTGGTGAAGTGTCTATCAAAATTTTGGAGATCAAGAAAATCAAAGGATTGTGTACACACAGGTCATATCAAAAAATGCATACCTGCAGAAGTTACTATTTTGAACATATATGAACTATTTCATTTGTGTGTATGTGTAGGTGTCCATTTATGTGTGTGCTATCTATTCATAGTAGTGTGGATGTATGCATATGAATATAAAGGTAAATGTGCTTGCATTTGTAAGCTTTGGCTATCCACCTTTCTCTGCTTACCTTCTGCCCTGGGGTTACACATGAACGCCAACATGCCCCACTTTCATGTGGGTTCAAGGAATTCAAATTCATATCCTCATGTTTGCAAGGCAGTCATTTTAGGGAAGAGTTACCTCATGGGTGATTTTAATTTCCTATGTGTCTGTGAAATTTTCCTTTTCAAATAGGTATAAATTAGAAGGATTTTTTATATATTTTTATTTATTTATATGTTTGACTTAATGCTCCCTCAGACTTTTGTCTCTAAATCATGGGGGGAAGGGGAAATAATTACATTGATAACTAAAGTTTAGATATGGAATAATATGTGTAAAAGAGACGAAATGTCAGCTTAATAGTTTATCTGTATTAAAGCCAGCATCAGACTACATTTGACAACCGTGATGCTAAATTGAGTATTCTGAAGGAACAGACTCAGTGTTTTAGAGTTAACCCAAATGTTCTCAATGGAGCACACACCTCTAAAAATGTCAATGGATGATTTAGGCACATAATTCTATTCTGCGATCACATGCATTTTCTATGTTGATATAGTTTCAGCTTCCCCTGTTCACACGTTCAACTAGGAGGAATGTTTTCTTTTTTTTTTTCATAGTGCATATAATTAATGTGGATTATTCATGAACAATGGTTTTCTATACACATATATTTGGAAACTGTTTTTTTAGATTCAACACTTAACCTCCTTATCACCTCCCTTTTCCTGTCCTCTATGAGTGCCGGCTTTGCTGGGGCAGAGCTTCCCTCTTCAGGCATTTCCATTTTGCATTCAGTGTTAGTGACATAAGTCAGTGCTCTCTCTCTCTCTCTCTCTCTCTCTCTCTCTCTCTCTCTCTCTCTCTCTTTCTGTGTGTGTTCCTTCTTGACTAATATACTATATACCACAGTTTTTAGGAAAAATTAAACATAAACATAATTTGTAACAAGTGTAATAAGAGCTACAAAGCAAAGACAAGTAAAAATAACGTTCAAGCCCAGTTCAAGTATTGCCTGAGGCTCCCTCCATGGGGATCACTGATTAGTAAAATTATATTTCTTTTGAGTGTTTTTAATTATTAAAAGAGGGTGCTTCGCTCGTTAATCCTGCAAAATAATCTTTGACGAAGTGTTTTAGATGTCTATCTCGTCCCTTACTAAAATGCCAGTTGCTGAAATACTGGGGATATTTGAAGAATGTTGCTATTCTTTCCATCTTAATAGTGTTTGTCATGTGACGGAGAGAGCAGCCACACCAGAAACAGTGACAGATTAGGGCTGGATCATTATGTCTAATCCCTAAGCAAAATACGCTAACCTCAGCAGAGGTAAAGGAAGAAGAGTGGAGCATGCAGAGAAAAATACGATAGTGTTTTGTGTGGTGTCATTAATAATTTAGAAAACTTGGACATTCTCTGTCTGTTGCTATTAGAATATTTAATAAATTATAACATATCTGACAGCCGAATGTTGTAGAAACATTAAATGAAGCAGGGTGAAAAGAACACTTACTAATGTAAACATGTCATGAAGAATTTGCTTTGATTTGATTATATGTAAAGGAAGAATTAGAATCAAATTTTAAAATAATATGATTTTACTTAACGAGAGCTTACTTTTGAATGAACATATTATATTTACACAAACTTGCACATTTCTTCAGGTTCATTAATTACAATTCCACTTCTGTAAATATTTTTTGCATAATCCTTTACCATCATGGGATTAATGGGGAAGGCTCAACTGTAGGGCTATGCCATAGCAAACTGTATTTTGCTAAGACATTAGCGTTTTACTCAGCATATGGCCTGCCCTGACAGAGTGAACATCTGGTAAAGTTTTGATGAGAATAATGACAGAATTATACATGTTCACATCTTAAAATACTCTGGCTTATGTAAGTATTTTTACAATGCCAGTCATATTTAACTAACTTTGAACCTTGAGATCGGCCACAATTTGAGTCAGTGCCCTGCCAGTTAAGGTCTTTTCCTGAATAGGCGAAAGCTTTGTTGGTCAAATCATTTTTGCTTCAAATCTTTATCTATTAAATATACAAGAAAAAAGCACTTTCACACAGGGTTGTTGTGAGTTAAATGAGGAAAAACAAGGAAAATCAAAGAAGATGTGTGTTTTATGCCTCTATAACTGTGTGTTCAATGAAGAACGAAAAATAATTACACATACACACGAGGTGGGAATTATGTACCTTGAAAAACGTATATACATGCAACAGTTAATGCACGTTCAATTATTTCCTGGGTTGCAGAAGGGGAGGAGCTGAATGAGACCATAGTTTATTTGATGAGAGCAGCAAGAGCAGTTTACAATCTGGTAATGCAGCAGATATTCACAAATATGAACCTCCATCAAGCTAGGTTGCGCTATCACCTGATAAAGAAATGCTGAATTTTATTTCTCTAATTTTTAATGGTTAAGTATCCCTCATTCATTGTAAGGCATTAAGATGAAAATGACTACTTTTAATGTCAGTTGGAAAATGTGTTCAGACAACTTAGTAGGATTTCACTTAAATTATTTTCCTATAATGCTATGGAACTCCAAAAATTCTCTGATTTACTTTAAACTCATGAGACATCCAACGTCATTTGTTAGTATCAGTATACAAAAAAATAAGGAGAAAAAAATCATTTCATTACTGATGATAAAAGTGTACCTGTTGATTTTGGCAGGTGTGAAAAATATTCAGATTTCTTTCAACACCTAGAAGCCCCTCACTGTTTCTCAGTGACTGTGAGTCTAATCAGACAAACAGACTAAAGAAACCGTTGTAGGGTTTTGTTTCCAACACTGAAAAATTATGTACATGCAGTCTTTCTGGTGTTATGCTATATAATGCTTGTGTACATACACACACACATACACACAATGAACGAAGAAATAACAGATCATGATATCAAGCCAAATCTTAAAAAAAAAAAAAAAAAAACAGTGAAGGCTATTTTATGTCGGCAGCAAGGAATGACTTAAAATAGTTGAAATGTTCCAACAGGTAACAGGGTTACGGTTTGTTTAAGAGATAAAACTAAGTAGCATTAATAAAATGAATCATATATTTTCAACACCTAAAATGCACATCTGCAATTAAAGATGAATTTCAGTAAAAACTTTGATTAGATTAGATCATTTACAAATGTTACTGTCTGGATACTGTTTCAGTGTCTTCCTAGACCCATGAAGCTGAGGTGGTGTCTGCTGTGTGGTGGCATTGCTCCTGGGTGACATTTGAGAGGGTGGGCCTTAAGGAGAGGTGCTAAGTCACGGGGCATGCAGTGGTTCTGCAAGATCTCTTGGGTAGTTCTTGAAGACAGGCTGTTATGAAAGTCACATCCTTGACCACCCTATCCCCAGCAGGGCTCAGGACCTGATTGTTTTTCAGATAATCCCAAAATGATGCTACGCCTTTGTTCGCTCCAGAATTCAAATAAAAATCATTGCTCTATGCCTAATTTTGACCTTATGATTTTCCTAATGTTGATCTGAGTAAGCTTCCTTTTCTTTATAAACAATTTGTGTCAAGTATTTTGGTGTAATAATGAAAAGTATCAAAGTACATAAACAACTATGAGGTCAAACAATACAATGAATTTTAACAAAACAATCCACTATTTAGTAAATTCATTTTTACTTCCCAGGGTACACTGGGTGAGGAGGTTAACAGTATTCAAGGGTATTCTCAAACTTTCCATGACAAAAAAAAAAAACCCTGAAAATATTACATACAATTAATAATAGGTGAAAACACTGTAGATACCATTTTCAAAACTGTTATTACATCTGCCAAAAATGCTACTCCACAGCGCTGAATTCTAGCCTAGGGAACTCCATGACTTACTCTAGACCCAACTGAGTGTTCAGTGGTTTTCATCTGTAAGCTACGACGGGCAGTATGGTTGAGAGGATTCAGCATCTACACAGTCATTTTTGCCCATTCTTTTCTTATCAGTGTTGCCTGGTGAAGTCCATGCTGGCCACCTGTCCCATGCTGTCACAGCTGTCTGTCCCTGAATCCTCAACACAGATCCATACGGAGCATGAGTGGACCCCAAGTCTCCGCTCCTTAGTTTAATGGTGAAAACCACACACAAGGGAAGTGACAAAAAAAAGGACACAAGCAGTAGAAGGCAGCTCTAACTTAGCTTGAGTATCACTTTGCAGAGGAGAACATTCAAGTCCACAAGCATCAAGTCCACACCACTTCACAGTCTATAGTGATTAGGAGTAAATTGTAAATACTACCTTAAAATATTTATGCTGGTAATAAGAGCTCTGTGCTATTAACAGTACTGGTTTGCAGCCTCTGAGTATAAAAGCCATTCAAAACCAGAAATAATTTGAAAAGGTTAGGGAAGGGCCAGCCTATGGCTTAATGGGTAAAGGCAGCCTGCTGCCAATCTGGGCAGCATTAGTTCTATTCTAACTTGCACTGTGGAAAGAACAAATAGACACCATCATGTTGTCTGGTGACCCTCATACACAAGTCATGGCAAGTGCGTACATGAGTACACACATGCATGCACACATGTGTAATGTACACAGTTTTAATATGTGACGTACGGTGACCATTTATGTGACTTAGTGTTTCTTTTCCTTTTAATACCTTCATACCAAAACCTGTTACCAGTAATATCAGTTGTTAAAGGGCTGTGGACTTGCTGCATCATTGTATAGGTATGAAAGATGTTACCTGGAAAATGAGCATGGCATTAAAACCATTTAGATCATTGAAACTGATCACCATCCACTGATACTCCTAAATATGAAGTTTAAGTGTAAAATTACAGCTACTTCAATCACAGAACTAGAATTAATTATATAAAAAGTTTCTCCCAAATCTGTATTGCAGTGGGTCCTGGGATAGGAGATGCTGGGCATGTTGGGAGCAGTTAGTGAAATGCATTTTTGCTATATGGTAGCGGAGTGTTTCATTTATTGTAACAATATTTAACATTCTAATAATGCCTTTGCTGAATATCAATAAGCATATGAAGTAGACCACCATGTCCACAGACTCTTATCAGTGGATTCATAGTTTCTTGAGATTGGTAAAATGAATGTCAGTTACAAAGGATGTCCCACCTTAAGAAATAATTTTTCTCATTCTCTTTGTGAGATGAAGAAGCAATGCACTGAATACAAAACTATATACAATTTGTTAAATTGGCTTTCCTAATGCCTGTCTGATATAAATCACTGTAGGGCCAATGCTGAGAAACAATTATTATTCAAATAGGAGCATTGCTAGCTCAATTGGCACTTACAAAAAACATTGGTATTGCTTATTAGAAAGCGATGATAATGGTTTCTAGGGAATAAATGGATACAAATAAAAAGGCATTGCAATACTTTGAAGGTTTCAGGATGAGTCAAGTTGAAATCATTTTCATGCTGAATTTACAATGAAATTATTTTCCAGGATATCAGTTATTAAGTGATAAAATATATTTAAAGATACCAAAGGAAGAGATCATGTAAGACAATTATTTAAAATTACTCACAGCCCAGTCAGCTCCTGGCAATAGGAAAACACCTCATTATGGTACCCTCAAGAAATCCCAATGCAAAGTTTGTCAGAGACCCATAGAAACTCCCTTCCCAAGAGGTTCCCCAAAGACCATGTTAGCTGGTGATGCCCTCATTCTTTCCAATATACTCAGTGTGAACACTGTTCCCCCGAGGAATGAAATATGCTGTTGGGACTCTACCGCCAACCCCACATACACCACTGTGGATTTTCTGTGTCCCCAGCCTCTAGTATTCCCCTTTCAGATGCTTGGTCTATAAATGCTTTAAGTGAAGTGTTCCTTTGAAACACTATTTTGCAAAAGGGAGGGATAGAAGAAAAATATAAACCAGGTATGGAAATTTACAGCTGTAATCCCACTACTTAGAAGGTGTGGGCCAGAGGATTGGCCAAGTGCAAAGCTAAAATGGGCCCCAACACAGGACCTTGTTTGAAAACACTACAGCGGGAATGAAGAAGCTCTCTTTTCTGTTTTACAATGTGACTTTGTAAATGTAGAGTGTTTAAAATCTAACGTTCTTATTTCAACTTGAACCCTCACATTTAGGGATTTTAGCCCCATCATGCTTTCAGCTGAATATTTACATGCCTTCTTTTTTATTTGCTTTAATTTTTTGAGATATAAATAATTACATGATCTTTCCTTCCTTTTCCTCCCTCTCATATACCCCATTTTGCTCTCTTTCAAATTCTTAGCTTTTTAAAAATTGTTGTTACATTTAAATACGTAGATGGGATAGATATATATTCCTAACTATAAACTGATCACTCTGCATAATGCTATTTGAATGTGCATTTTCCAGGCTGAACTTATATTTAAACATTATATTGAATTATAAAAAAAAAAAAAACAAAATTAAAAACTCCTCTTATTCAAAATGTTTTAATACTCTTTTTGGTCTGTTTGTTTATTAATGGTTCTGATATGCTAATGTTTACATCAAGCTATTAACTCCTATCTCCTTTATCTTTACCATGCCATTATGGCTATCGTATCCAGGGTGTTTACATTTCTCTTATATAACTTTCCATATTAAAGATTCCAGCACTGTCTTCTGGAACTCAGAAGACGGCAGGGAGTATTTTGTTAGTTCAATAGTAAAGTGCATCAGAACTTTTATTCTTGCCAAATCCTACAGAAGCTTGGGATGGCTTTGGCTACCGATAACTGCAGTTCTTCCATTGTGTGTCCCATTGCTCACATTTTATAGTAGATGAACAACCCTGGACAAAACTGAAGATCTGCGTGCCACAAGCAATACACAGCCACAGCTTCATTTTGTTAGAGTCAAGTGGCACTTCCCAAATCCACCAGCAGTGAGGTGAAAATTGTTTACTCCCTGAGACAACAGGAACAGAAAAAGGCCCATTAGTGAACAGCTAAAGCATGACCTCAAAACAAACATCCTCTGCACACCGCCCCCAAGGGGGAAGGGCTAAAATAACCCACCCCAGAACATGTGGTGCCTAAAGAAACTCGGAGTAGTTGAGTGGTTAGTTTCCCTGATGCTGGTACTCATGTTGTAGATCCCATGGAGCTGCAGATGTTAAACAAGGTTGATGCTCTGCATGTAATGAGACCTTAATAAAACCATTTAAAAACAAACCACAACCTTAGAGCAACCATCGATACATCCTGTGCATTGCTCACTGCTCTTACTTTTTTTTTTAAATTATATTTTTCATTGATATCAAAGTACATCATCTCCCCGCCTGTCAATTTCTCTAGGCCCTCATGGAAATCTTCACTCCAACCCCTGCCATGGCCCCCGCTCTCAGGGTGATAGCTTCTTTTCTATGATTGATATTGTTACACACATGTGTATTCATATATATATATATATACATATATATATATACACACACATGTGTATTCATATATATATACACACACACCTCCTGAGTCCACTTTCTTGTTTGGTATGCATGTATATAGATAGCTTCAGGGCTCACCATTCCGCATTGAAGAAACCAAAATGAGGCTCATCCCTGAGAGAGGCTAAATCTTGTTTTTTCCATCATGCATCATTTGCCTATGGTTCTGTGTGTAGGGGGTGGGAACCTGTATTTCCCTCCTTCTAGTTAGCATGTCTATTGATATTGTCACTGTTCTTGTCTTCGTCTGCAGCCTTTCACAGCAGACTTCCTGGTGCTCTGGCTCTCACAGTCTCTCTACCCCATCTTCCATGAAGTTCCCTGGGCCCTAGATGCAGGAGCTGTCGTATATGCATTGGTTTTCATCCGCTATGAGAACAGCTTTCTTCAATGAAGCTCCTCTTCCTTTTTTAATTAACTCTTAGGGGTCTTCCAGACTGACAAGCTGACAGTCTTCGCCTTGATGTACGTGAAACTCTGGGTTGCCGCTCTCATCATGAGGACACCGAAGTGTTTTTTACACTTTGAAAAAGAATACCCCACTTTCCAAAAATGCTTGTCTATACACACCCCAAAATGCCACCAAATCCTGACAGTCATTTCCTTCTTCCAGTACCACCTGTTCTCTGAACACCCGCCCACAAGCTTCTAAAATCCTCCTGTCACCTCAGCCACATGCCAACACAGAACTCTGCCTGCCACCCCCACCCTCAACCTCCAAACCACAGCTGAAATAAGGAAACAAATTATACACAGTTGAGACCACAAAAGGGCTTGGGACAGAGGGTACTGGTCCAGGTAGCCCAGAATCCATCATCTGAATCTGTACAAATCATAAGAATTGTTTCTAGGGTAAATGTGATATTCATCATAGACCCAGCCGCCACAGGAAAAGCTCAGGCTAAGATGCATTTATTGATCAAACAGCAAATGCAAAGGTTATGTCTTCCCATACTTCATTAGAAAAAGCCATGTTTCTCTCATCCATTTAAAGCCTTAGAAGTTTTCCTAAAAGTGATAACGCAAGCAGCTCCTTAATTTAGATAAGCCCTACTTTGTTTATGCCTGAAAGCCGTGCTCCTTTATGAAGAATAGAGTAAGTTACTCGTCTGTCCTTTGAACAACTGTTTGTTTACCAATTGCCATGCACAGAGAAGCTGCAGTGCTGGTATAGAGAGGACCAGTTTTCTGGTGATTACATTTCCAAGATTTTGATGGCTTCTTTCAGCGGTAGACTTAACAGAACCCTACTTCAATTTCAGAAATTACCCAAGTCGTTGTTACTCCAAGTCCTGAACACAGTACTGTCCTCAAGTCATGCATGGCTGGGGGCCCTAATGAATAAATACATGGGGAAAGGCAGAAATGCATGAGCGAATACACAGATCTGTGGATAAGCGAACAGATAAGCCTAATATTGTTGGAAAATAAGAAAACTGTTGCCTCGGTTGTTTTCCTTGATTCCTCTTTCCTCGAGTACTTATAAAACTAAAATTCAGTGTCATAGATTGAAAATTAAGGGCAAGCCTCCTAAGAACAAATTTAGGAATTCATGCTCAGATGACTTTGGTGCTCGGACGTGGGCTGTGGTTTTCACTGGTGATGAGGAACCCACACTTTGCACCACAGTCAGGCCATTAACCACACAGGAAGGAAATGGACCCAGAACATGTTGCCATAAATCACTAGCAGGATTTTGTGAATCTGAGTATTTCAGGAATGAAGCTGCAGCTACCCTGCGCCTTTCAGGATATTATAATGGGGTTGGAATCCACTGAGTAACAGCACACCAGCTGTCTCCTCGTTTAAATGTAAAAGAAACACGATTTTCCCTTACTCAAGAAAAAAAAAAAAGTAAATGCCTTCCTAGGACTTTGCTATGTAAAGTTGTCTCTGAGGTCAGTATAGCCCATTCCTCAATAGTTCTTTGGAAATTTAACATGCCAAAGTTACTAAATTTGGGAACTTATCCTAAACCTTACTGATAACTTGATTTACTAATTGGAATGATCAAAATTGAAGTGGGAAGGAAAACCTGAATTGTCTCTTCTTCACAGAAGTGAATTGAACCTCTTGGGAAGTCACTTGAGAAAATGGAAGCTGAATACAACCAGGTGGTGTTTTCTTCTGTTTATGGTCTCTACACTGATTTCAGCCCCTCATAGATTCAAACACTAACTTCCAATGGAGGGCATTTTAATTCCAATTCACCTTTAAAAAATGAGAAAAATTTGATGTCCAGTCTCAGGAATGTCATGACTGAGGAATAAGAGAGGACTCTGGGTATTTGTCTCTGGTTGGCAGAAATGAAGGAGGAACCACTGCTTTGGAAATATCACTAAAGCAGCAGCTGAATAAGACACACACTTTCTCTTGAATCTTTGAAATCACGGAACTTACACAAGTAGATTCTATCTCATTCTTAATCACATTTACTCGGATGGAGGATACAAAATTGATAGCCCTTACCACTTTTAAGCACCTTGGGCATTAATAATAAAGATACTGATAATCAACTCCTACAGGATCATTACCATTGTCAGGTATATTTAGAAATTCTTCACAGAGATCTTCACTGAGTCTTTCCATGCTTTCAGATGTAACCACAATTTTTGATGTAATTACAATCGCCAACCCCCCTTTTAAGGATAAAGACATTGAGTCGTACCTAGGTAGACAGGTGAGTTGGCCAAGAGAATGCAGTCAGTGCCGACAAGACAAGGGCTAAGCAGCATGCTGTCTAGCTGCTGTAGACTGACCGTGTAGGCTCTTCACTGGAGTCACCAATGAAGGCTACAGGAAGCTATTAGTTACGGTCCATAATGCCCAACACAGTGCACTTTAGAGTTATTGGACTGAATTAATTTCTTTCTTTTAATTACCTAACAATTATGCATCTTAATTGCCCTGTAGCAGAGAAAGCACACCCCGTCAATTGTACATACCTGTAGAGCATCAGGCATGTAGCTGGAAGAGCCAGGTCCGGTCTCAGCTGATTAACTTGTTCCTTCTGTTACTATCAATGCTATGACTCAGTTCTTTAATGCTAATAAAAAATTCACTTTGACTTAAGTAGTCTTTAAAATTCCATCAGCTTCAAATTCCTGGAATTTTATAGTCTCTTGATATTTCTCTCTCCCCGCCTTCATACTGACTCAGACAATGAAAAGGCAGTTCTGTAACTTAGCAGTTTCCCGGGGTATTTTAAAGACTTGGTCCTGGGCAGTTCCCCGGAAAAGAGCTATCTAAGAGCCAAACAAAAATATCTTATTGGTTCCCTAGTCTGAGAAATACTGACTCAAAAGAATCTCAACTTGTATACTACAAACATGCCTGTTAATTGTCAATCATCCCACAAAGGAGAAACTTAAGTATTAATCACTAATAAGTAGTTTTGTCAGATTGAACAAAGAGAGAGGATAAGTAGTTAAATGCAAATATCAGATAAATTAAAAATAACATGTTTGTAAGTTGTTAAGTGGTATAAGGTTTTAATATAAGGTCTATACAATGTTTTACTATAAGTACATTAATATTTTGAGACATAATAAAATTAGTCAGTTTTGCATTTTAGTTCTTTGTGTCTCTAAAATTTAACTAGGTACCTGTACTTTATTTGATAACTTACTGATAAATGAATCACCCATGTGTTGAAAAAACACAAATCAAAAGAAAATAATTATGAGTTCCTGAGCATGACTCTGGAATTCGCTAGCCAGGGTACTGCCTTATTTTGTTCTTCCCTCAGATATCTGTGCCTACCCAACAGCAAATTATTTCACATTTATTTTATATTTAATGCTTGTCTTTATATTTATTTTAAATTTATTATATTTATGGGGAAATGAATAATTATATTTCTGGATACTATTTAACTAGGACATGGGAAGCAAAATCTTCTTAAAAGTCATTTTTTTTAAGGCAAGAATCACAGAGGTGTTTTCTGATTGCCAAGTTACTTTTATTTAATGACTATTAGCATAGTAGAAATTAAGTTGCCATGCAAAACAAAAGACAGAGGATCTCACAGCTTGGGAGTTAGATAACAACTGTTGAAATCTGTTATTGGAAAGAGGCATGGGGCAGAGTAAGATCCTAAATACAGACACCAGTAATAGTAATCCAGGTGACACGGCACAGTTATCATTACAAAACTGTCACTTGGCCAAGAAAGAGAAACCCATAGGATTCAGCTTGACTGGTGCTCAGAGATCAAAGGATCCCCACATCAACCCACACTGCTGTGGAAGTCAACACAGAAGTTATGGCTTGTCTGTGGGACTTCCATCTCGATGGTTACTGAACAGGAAGTAACTGGGCAGTCTCGACAGAAAACAGTTGCTGGTGTTCTATGACAGACAAGGAAAGCAGAAGACTTCTAAAAAAAAGGTAACAACCTGATACAAAGATTCGAAAGTTTGGGAAGTTCTTTTCCTTTCTACGCTTCCTAGAAAACGCAAATTGACTTTCTTAGGATTCAGCTTCAGTTTCCTTCCGTGGCGTATTATCCTTAGCTTTCTGTCATGCCATCTACACACATCTCCACAGCCTGGCCACCTACTTCCTTTAGATCGCCACACTTTTAAAGGACTCTCAAGATGATCTCACCTAGCAGCGTCTCATCGTGTTAAGTCAGGGCTCCACATATCTCCTTCCCACAAAGCAAAGTCAATTTTAGATTAGAACTGGAGCACTCCTCAGCATCCCCGAGACCTTTCTGAATAAATGAATGAGAATGCTCATGTGAGGTAGAGCACGGAAATAATCAGACCTAAGTCACAGAATCCGATATTCGAGGCATTTCACGCAGGTGCCATTACTCCATGCTCTGCTGATTTCCATAATGAATTTCTTTTACACATTTTATGTAAAAAAGAAAATGTACAGTGTGTCCTAAGGAGTTAGGGTGAAATCTGATTGAAATTCAGCAAAGTATCTCTATTTACAGAAGGCTAACACAAACAGAAGTCTTCTTAACTCGTGAATGAATATAAATCCATGTTTCTGGGGTAGCCTGTTTTCTCCTTCGGGAAACCATTGCTAGCTAACGTGAAAGGGACTGGAATTCTAGAAGCCAGATGGTGCACTCAAATACTGAGGTGAGGTGAGTACTACTAAGAGCTGAAGGACTTGAGAAGTCATTTCTTGAATCTGGATATCCTCACATTAAACAACAGAGGGTGACCATGAGTTAGCCATGAATACCAGAGGCCACTCTACAGGACCATGAGTCTACCTTATGCTGTATTTTCTATGCAGTCTTATGATGAATCTCTTCTTTCTCTTTAATTTGGGATAACTTGCTGCTTCTTTGATTGCACACAAATTCTTTGCACACAGCCTTTGGCCCTCTAATCAAGCAAATTGCATTCCTCCATTTTCTGTTGTCAATAATATAGTGACACAGACTTAGTTATAAAGAAACAATGCTCCTTCTGGCACATGATTCTGAAGGTCCCAAATCAAAGTGGGACATCTCGTATACCTCTCTTGCTGGCAGCCCTGGAGACAATATGCAGCCAGACAAGGACATGTGTCTTTTAAGAACTCCATTCGTGAACCAGGTGGTGGTGGCACACAGCTTTAATCCCAGCACTTAGGAGGCAGAGGCAGATGGAGCTCTGTGAGTTCGAGGCCATCCTGGTCTACAAGAGCTAGTACCATGACAGGTTCCAAAGCTACAGATAAACCCTGTCTCGAAAACAAACAAACAAATAAAAACAAACCAAAACAAAAAGAAAAACAAACAAACAAAAAAACAACAACAACTCCAGTTGTTCCTGCCCTGAAAGTCTCCCAAGAGTAAATTATGGGTGACTGATCTAAATAACATATGTAGTCTTAATTATTAATTATTCCCTAAATACATGACCTCTAAAACTATGGTTATACTCAGTTTCCATCTTCTCTCTCCTATCTCCCTCCCAACATACCATAGATCTGAATTCATCACCAGGTCTTTGCTTTTGATGTGTGTGCATCCCTGATTCCAAATACGACCCCTCAGAGAAAGACTACATTGACCACTGTCCTCGCCATGTGTGAGTCAAAATTTTGAGTTCTATCCACAAGTATGTGCTCTTGTATTCAAATTCTTTTATGTCTACCTACTTGTTCTTCCTGCCTCTGTCACCGTAGCTTCAAAGGCCAGGACTTCCTTTTCTCTTCATGAATAACACACAGCATATTGGCGCCCACATAATAAGTGCCATTAATAGGCTTCTGAATAATAAATAAATGACTAAAAAGAAATAAACAGATTCTAAGACTTACAGATTTCCCCACAAATTCATGCTAATGACATTGAGAGCTGCTCTCGTGTCTGCCTGGCAGTAGCCACCTCACAGCCTGGAAGCCGGGCCACCATGCCGCAGCTTGTGTTTACTGATGCTTCTGTGTTTACCAGTATGTTGCTGTCCCCTGCCCAATTATGTCCCCTCCTCAGATTTTACTTGATTTTACTTTACAGCAATTCAAAAGCATCTGAATTCTGTAATTACCTTTCCATACTGAGGAACGTTTTCTATATTTTTAATCCAGTTATAAAAATAACGCATCCTATTTTGGAACCGCTGGTAAATTACACTCAAACATAAGCCACTATTCTGGGCTGTAAATGAAAATTCTTTGTTGAGTAGCTACATTGAAATAAAGAATGGGATACGGGCCTGACGAATGGAAGTATTGTTTAATCATTTATATGCTGCTAAATATATATAGGAAGTGTTGGAACTAAAATTTCCCACACTTCCGCCAGGGAGAAAAGTGGAGGTGATAGCTCGCTCCCCTTTTAGCGATTCTTTTAATGTAGCCTCCAGCTGTCATCTTGTGTTTTTTCTCACTGCTATTTATGACCAACTGTGTAATCTTTGGTCACACGGGAACAATCGCAGGTAACTTGAAGGTTGGCAAAGGAAACCTCAGTCGTCCAAAATTGTTTGGCCACACACGGTATTTATTTTCCTCTTTACTACAATTAGAGAGGGACAGTTGATAACGTAATCAGGTTAAGAAACCATATGAAGAGATGCTCAGCTGGATCTGTGTTCTTTACTCTGTCTGTCCTCTTTCCCGGCATGAAGCTGTTGGACAAAAACCAGTCTGAGCTAGATTCCCTTTCTTTGATCCACAGTCTATTTTGGTAGAAATATGAACAGAAGCAGTTGTTAGACCCCGAAATAATGTCTCCAAAGTTTTATTTGTCTGGCTGTATTACGTAGTTAATAAGGTCACTTGTATTCTGCCTTTAAAAGGGTCTTTTACTTCATTTAAGGTGTTAACAAAACTTGAAATAAATATTTAAAGATTTAATTTAAACTGAAGCATAAACTTATTCAAGTGTAAGTGATGTGTGTTTTGAAATTCTTACTATGGAGTAATTGTGTAAATGACAAACATTTGGTAGATTACAACATATAAAGAGGGCCTAGAGAGAAGGTCTACTGATTAGGAATACTTGTTGCTCTTTTAGATGACCTGAGTTTGAATCCCAGCAACCATAGAGTTGCTGTCAACTCTATCCAGTTCCAGAAAATCTGTCATCCACTTCCGGCTGCTTGGGGACTGAATGTATTGATGTGCAGACAGAAACTGTGGTAATCCCTCCAAAAACATAATTTGTGAAAATGTTGTGGCAATTAATATAATATAAATGCCGTATGGAAAGTATATGAGCTGCATATATATTGATTAATAGATGGGAAAATCTTCCATTATCAAAATAAGATAATTGTAACAAGCAGTCATCATTATAACTTGTAATCCAAGGACCATATGATTCTTCCTGGAAACACATGCTTGGGCACCGTCAGTTGCTATTAAATCAAATTCTGCACTTGAACAGGAGTTTAAATCGATTCGTGTAAAGCTTAAAGTACTGCCTGATGTCACTGAGTCAGTCATGAACACACATCTAGGACACCCCTGTCCCTAAGTAAACTTTGGGAGGCATCTCGAGTTTCTACTTACCCATGTGCTCTGAGGACAACACGCATCACCTAGATCACTCACTGCACACATCCTGCCATTCCTCAAAATGCACCATTTCAAGGCCTGTCACATCCACTCCCAATTTCCCCTTTTTATGGAGCCATGGGACTCTGCATATTTTCTGCTTTGCCTAAATCCAGAAAAGCTACAAAAATGGTAATTTCCAAAAACTGTATGTTCTAAAATAAAATCTCAACTCCGGAATGAATGAGATGCTGGGAAGTAGAGCATGTGGGCCTCTAGAACAGACATTTTGCTATCCCTCCATCTCTGTCGTCTTATCACTTGAGAATTCACTGCTGTACTGAATAAAGCTGCTGTTTCTAACTGAACATCAAAACAACAGAGAGCTACTGTTCTCTCTCTCTCTCTCTCTCTCTCTCTCTCTCTCTCTTTCTCTCTCTCTCTCTCTCTCTCTCTCTCTCTCTCATACACACACACACACAGAGAGAGAGAGAGAGAGAGAGAAATACTTTTAGTTATTTTTGTTTGGTTTTGATCAATATTTGGCGAAACAGTCAAGAGTTTTAATGAGAATCTTGTGTTCAAAACGCACAAAAAAATGTGGTAGACTCAAATGTATCATCAGCACATACAAAGGAAGACTCCATCTGTTCATTAACATTTTAAAGATGTTATTCTAGATATTTCAGTAAAAGCTTTTGTCCATATTTGAGAAGATAAAACCATAAGAGCTTTACCAGCCTCAATGCTTCAGTGCTACAACTGCATAATTCTGACTTCACTTAAAACAAGTCTACATTTGGTTCTGCAGGATTTACACAGACATACAGCTTTAAAGATGTATAGAAGACACATAATATACAGATGTTTACTAAAACTCCATTCTATTTCAAGTCTTCTTCCAGCACCAAAATACCTTTAAGAATATGAATGTTTCTAAGTAGATGCATGTAAAAACACAATATTGAAAAGAAATATTAACATAGTTAATTTATAACAACCAAGTACACTTCTCTGGTCAAAATATTACATAGTAAAACAAACAGATCTTTATATGTATGAGTGGTAAAAATTAATATATTCACTTATTCATTGATCTAAAGAGTTCAAAGTGAAGGAGACAAGAGAAGATAATATTTTCATACTATAAATTTTCATATTATGAACATATTTTACTTTCTTGGAAAAAATAGAAGTCCTGGGAGAATTAAACTAATTTGGTGCTTTGAGAGAATTAAAATTAATTTGATACTTTGGTTGTGAGCCTTAGCCTTTAAGGGCTGATCTATCTCTCCTGACGCAAGGTACCACTTTACTTACTTATATCATCAAACATGGAGAAATAGAGACTGTGCCCAGCTGGAAGCTTTACCCTACTGACTAGCAGTATGGTGCTAGATGATACTCTGCATACTACTGAAAGAGAAAAGTGATCATCAATATCACCTAGTTATAGACCCTGTGACCTACAGTAGTTCCGCGTGTACAAAATATACTGGTGCAATAGTGGCACAAATGTGAGAGCAGACAAGTACTTTTTAAAAATCTATTTAAAGCCTACTTAGTGAGATAGAATCCATACCCAATACTGCTAAGGTGATGAAGAACTTGAGATTAGATAAGTCAAGGACCTGAGGGAAAAGGCTGCTCCTATTTCTCAGCTAAAGCAATATAGCAATCCCGTGAGTCCTGGTGACATGTTCTATATCCAAAGGTCAGTGCATCGCTCAGACCTCACCACAGGGACCCACAACTGGGCAATAGGCAGAGAGTGAGAGACTTTAGAGCATTCAATCTTAGGTGATAGGTCTTTATCAAAACCCTTCCATCCAGGCTGAAAAGAATCTATGCTGAAGAGGAAGCAGAGACTTTGTAAGAGCCAGAGATGGTGGATGGCCCAAGGAAACTGTCTTCCAGAAATGACAGGACAGATGTGCATATGAACCCAGTGAGACTGCGATAGCATTCACACTATGTGTGCAGGGATCAACTGGACAAAAATCTCAGCACCGAGGAGGGGAAGTGGGCATAAAGTCATACTCCTAAGCCAGAAGCTATTGCAACTGATGCTTCCTGGGAAAGGGAAGATAATCAGTTTTCTCCAGCAGAGTGTCATTGAATGGATCAACCATATCCTAGTGCAGGCCTTATTCACGGGACCAGTTGGTCAACACGAAACAGATTCTGTGGTGTTTGCGGGGCTGTGGTGGCATGTTCTCTTGGTGTTGTTTATTTTTTTTTTAATTTTCGTTGCTTCCTGTTGTTTGAGAGAAATAGAGAACATGAAGTTGAGTGGGTAGGGAGATGTGCAGGTCTAGGAGGCATCCAGGGAGAGGAAAGAATATGATTAGAATATACTGCATGAAAATAACTTAATTTTTATAAAGAACTCTAGTATTTCTTCTGTGATTTTTGATATGAGGCATGAACAAATAAAATGCTGATACAAGGCATTAGAGAAGAGTCATCATATAGTACAAACAAGATGCTATATAGTTCAGGGCAGGGTAACATGGCAATGGTGGAATGGCCTGTTCTTAGTGAAGGTATCATGTTTTCATTTAAGTTTTTCTGAGAAGAAATTGTGAGAATCTGATTAAGTTATTCTTTAAAACAAATAATTCTTATACTCCTGAATACTTGTGAATACGGTTTAATACACGTTCTGAAATTTGACGACTTCCTTAATTCCCAGGTACGTGCACTCTTTCATTGACAAAAAAAAAAAAGAATAGTGGGGAATAAAAGGAGAAATAAGTGAAACAAAGGTTTGGAAAGCTTTCAATGCCAAGCTATAGTATTTATACTCTGTCTGCTTGGCAATTGAGAACACAAGGTTTTAAGCCTGGAACATATATATCTCTGTGGACAAAAGTGTTTGTCTCATAACTCTGATGACCTTAACTGAACCCCAAGAACCCCTGGTGGAAAGAGAACCAGTTAAAAATTTTTCTCTAAGGCCTCCATGTATGCACAGTGGCAGGTACATGTGTATGCCCATACTCAGTGCACAGGCATGCACAAACACACCATGCACAGACAATAATAATTTTCTGAGATGGGAGCTCATGTAGTCTAGACTGACTTGGAACTTGCTATGCACATCAAACTCACATAAGCCTGTGCTTATGTCTTTTGGGTTCTGAAAGTAAAGGTGTGCATTACCGTACCCAGCATAAATCAATGTTACGAGAGAGAACTGCAAGGCTTTGTCGTCAAAGCACAAAAGGGTTCAAGTGTAATAGATAAGAGTCCATTTGGCTATTATAGGATAAATCTGATATAGAAAATGCAGTTGTCAGTTTGCAAAATGTGTACTCTCTCAGGCATAAAATACCACTTCACAGCACAAAGTTGAATAACTGGGAAAATACTGTGATTCCTCTTGATATATGTGGTAGACAGTCTCCACATTCCCACCAATAAACCATATCATTGCTATGTAGTTCCCTTCCCCAGTGAATCAGGGTCGGCTTCTAGACCTAAAAGGAATGAAAAATGTGCAGGCACATGATTTTAGTTTAGGACATAAGTATTTCCGCCCCATCGAGTTCCCTGGATTCCTCACACTGGTGGAGGCTAGCTACCACTTGGCAAGGACATGCAAGTAGTGTTAGGGATAAATCCCCATTTAGAAGAAAACATGCTTGCTAGCATCAGCTTCAGCTCTGTGAGTCTCTGGAACTGGATCCTGAGTGTCAGGAGCCATTTCCCCCCTAACAATCATTACAGAAACCATCACCCTAGGGAGTCTGCAGAGAACCTCACACCCATAATTGTGTTCTATTGAGAAAACCTGCCCTTCACCCAATTAGCGGAACCCGCCTCACATTCCAGCTATCCAGGGAACCAGGTGTGGCAACTTGTGACTTCCTGACCTAGCTACGTGACCGGGACCACGCAGCGAGATCCAGTTACCCTGCCCCCCATTCCTTACCATATATAAACTGTAACCCGTCCCTAATAAACGGAGGCTTTGACAAATCTGCTTGGCCTCCTTCTTCTGTCTTAGCTCATTCCCTTCCAGGCAGCGCCCCTCCGAAACCCTGGAGTAACTTGATTGCATGGTGGGTTACAAACCCCTAGACTGAGTAGCCCACCCCAACGCAATCCACATCTTGAGTTCTTAATAAACATTAGTATAGTGCCCATCAACCTGTGATTACACTCACAGAAAAATTTAGTCCTCAGGTAATCACAAACACTGTTCTCAAACTCTTGATCCACAGACACCATCAGAGAAAAAAACATATGCCTATATTTGCTTCACGCTACCAAATCTCAGGGCATAATCAATAAATACTACAAAGAAATCCTAAGTAGAAACTCAATGTGTAGATTTTCTACAGAAAACCTTATTTTATGAAGAGCAATTTTGTTTTTGTGAGTAATGCTAACACATTCTAGTATCAGCAGGATAAATACGTGTGATTGAACACGTACCTTCCAATTAAATTATCATTTGGAGATATAAGAAAGTTTTGTGAGGCTATTATCTTTACTTGGCGGAACCAACAGCCAGAGAGCATGAGAGTTAATTAATGTGCTTTGAAGTTCAGCTCTGCCACCTGCCTGTGTCACTACACTTCATACTGCGGGTGCCCTGCTCACCATCACTGGGTTAAAAAAATGTAAGGAAGAAGAGTATGCCCTGTTCTAAAATACATGCCAGGACCAAGAGTAAGAAGAACACGGATTTAAGGGAAGCCTTCTTCAAAGCTCAGGCTCATCACTGATGGATTATGGAACATTTTATGCTTTACTCCTTCTGAATTTCACACAAAGGAGGCATTATGAGATAAACAAGATGCACGGACCCCACCCTATCCAACAGACCACATGACACAGAATGGCTTTTCATGCAAGCTGCTTGACTCTTAAGTTATTTTAGTTCTACCATGTTGTGATCTGATAAATATATTCTTTTTATTTTATTGAATTAATGAACATAGACTATTCAGTGTACTGCCTGGAAGATCATATTCTTAACATACGAAAATTTTCAATTGCACTTAAGCTACTTAAATATATTTAACATAAACAAATTAATTTTTTATCCATTTAGTAAGAAATGAGTTTTGTATCTATGTGGGTGTGTTTGTGTGTGGGTGTGTGTATGAGAGAGAGGGAGGGAGGCAGAAAGAGAGACAGAGAAAAAGAGAGAGAGAGAAATGAGTGTTGAGTGGAAATAGAAGCCTGCCCAATATAAAGTAAAATAGATTCCAAGACCTTATCTGTGTTCCCCTGTTTTAATAACATAAGAATATTAGAATGTTTTTTCTTGATTCTGAAAACATTCATTACATTAAAAATACGGAGTGGGGAGAGGGGGAGAGGAGTGGGAGAAGGGGGAGGGAAATGGGAGGCGGGGAGGAAGCAGAACTTTTTTTCAACAAAAAAATAAATTAAAAAAAAGATTATTAAAANGTCCCACAAGGGATGAGACAATCACTTTCAAAGGAAGAGAAATTCATACAGGAATTTAAGCATTCACTCAGGGACAGAGGAGTAAGAGTCAAAAACAGAGATTTATGTGTTTGCTTTATGTGTTTGCTTTATGTGTTTGCTTGCAGACTCAAAAGGGAGTCCCTCGAGATGCAAAAAGTTAGGGTACAATCCACACAGCTCTGCCCGCCAAGCAGGCTGGCTCTAGGGCTAGAGAGCCTGCCACATGGAGCGAAAGCTGACAGGCAGGTTTGCTATAAAGGAGTCTAGACTCAAAAAGGTTCAGCTGCATTTAGGACAGTAAATATGCTTCTTTTCCATTTCAAAAATCTTGCTTCTTAGTCAAAAATCTTTAGTTTGTAAGTGTAAAAGTTTATATATAAGGTAGATTAAGTTCAGTACTGTGTTTCTGTAGAAAAAGTTTTAAAATCAAAGATTGTGATGCATTCAGAGGATTTTTAAAATTGTTTAGGCTATCCTGAGTTTTTATTTCTTTTGTATAAGGTTGGGGAGTGTTCTTTTGAGTTCTATATTGTTCTTTTGAGTTCTATATTGTTCTTTTGAGTTCTGTAAAAAGTTTTGCTATAATTTTAATGAGCATTTACATTAAAATCTGTGTGTGAGTCCTGTGAGGAATGTTGCTATAATTTTTAATGGACATTTACGCTGAATCTGTAGACTGCTTTCAGTGAAATTGTCATTTTTGCTGTGTTTCTTCTGCTTTCGCAAGAAAGTAGGGGATCTTTCAAGATTTAAAGTTCTTATCCTACAAGTTTTTCGTTTGTACGGCCCGCTCTTGGGTGGGAGTCGTAATGTTTCAGCTTGAGGTTCTTTCCTGCTGCCAGGTGTTGCTTCAGGCCTCTCACTAAATTTATCAAGGGCCAGAGTTATACTCTAAACAAGTGATAATGGTTAAAAATAAAAAAACATTTCCGCCTTCACAGGCAGAAATGACGGGACCCAAAAACTTCTGTCCTGCTTTCCAAGATATTTTGTGGTATTCATGGATATTTTAAAAGGATGATGTCTCATTTATCCTAGGTGTAAAAGAGGTACATTTGGGTTTTCTGGCTATGATAAAGTATTCTGCTATGGGCATGGCTGAGCACGTGTTCTTGTGGTATGGTCAAACAACTTTATATTTAGGCCCAAAAGGGGTACTGCTAAGTTTTGAGGTAGATATTTGCCTAATTTTACATAATGGAGTTCCCTCACTGCTGGGGAGACTCTCACTCAGGTCTTGGGAGGGCGCCCCCCCCCCATGGCTCACCAAAGACTGTCCTTGCTGAGGTCGCTTACACGTGGCCTTGGTTGGTGGGGGAGGAGTTCGACCCCAAGTGACTAGGGAAAAAAATTTTTTTGAGAAGAGACCACAGCCCAGTGGTCCAGAAGGGTCATAAAAAATTTCAAAAACCCAGTGATGGTCGCGAGGGCGCGTCTCCCTGCCTCTCGGGACCACTCCCAGGGTCATAATCAGCTAGTTCTTAAAACAGTACTGTGATAATTGCAGCTGGAAAACTAGGTTTTCAAGATTACGGTCTAACTTTGTCTTCAGTTCCTGGTGCAGGGTCGCTTAGCCCTGGATTTTTGATTCTCCTCTTCCCACTGGGGGGCGCTGGAGAAATGGCTCAGTGGTTAAGAGCATTGCCTGCTCTTCCAAAGGCCCTGAGTTCAATTCCCAGCAACCACGTGGTGGCTCACAACCGGATTTTTGATTTTTCTCTTCCTGCTGGGAGAGTCTGGATTTGTCCAGGTTTTTCAATGCTGTATGTGATCCAGGGATGATTGTGCCAGTATGCACTTCCAACACTGGTCACCGCTCCCAGCGCCGCAGCTGCCGCCACGGGCTGCAGCTCACTTCCAGCGAGTTTTTTCCCTACCCACGTTTTCTTAAGCATAGATTGTTAACAATAATTTTTACTCTTGGTCATTTTTACAAGGATAAGGTAAAATCTCAGAGTTTTGATTTACATTTCTCTGACAGTTAAAGGATGTTATATTCAAACATTTTAGGTGTCTCTCAGTCATTTTTGGATTCGTTTGTTGAAAGTTTTTCAGTTTAGGTCTATAACAAATATTTTTATTGG
>NW_026067903.1:16679479-16790805 GCF_014885135.2 Alexandromys fortis | reverse complement strand
CTTACCATATATAAACTGTAACCCGTCCCTAATAAACGGAGGCTTTGACAAATCTGCTTGTCCTCCTTCTTCTGTCTTAGCTCATTCCCTTCCAGGTAGCGCCCCTCCGAAACCCTGGAGTAACTTGATTGCCGGGTGGGTTACAAACCCCTAGACTGAGTAGCCCACCCCAACGCAATCCACATCCTGAGTTCTTAATAAACATTAGTACAGTGCCCATCAACCTGTGATTACACTCACAGAAAAATTTAGTCCTCAGGTAATCACAAACACTGTTCTCAAACTCTTGATCCACAGACACCATCAGAGAAAAAAACATATGCCTATATTTGCTTCACGCTACCAAATCTCAGGGCATAATCAATAAATACTACAAAGAAATCCTAAGTAGAAACTCAATGTGTAGATTTTCTACAGAAAACCTTATTTTATGAAGAGCAATTTTGTTTTTGTGAGTAATGCTAACACATTCTAGTATCAGCAGGATAAATACGTGTGATTGAACACGTACCTTCCAATTAAATTATCATTTGGAGATATAAGAAAGTTTTGTGAGGCTATTATCTTTACTTGGCGGAACCAACAGCCAGAGAGCATGAGAGTTAATTAATGTGCTTTGAAGTTCAGCTCTGCCACCTGCCTGTGTCACTACACTTCATACTGCGGGTGCCCTGCTCACCATCACTGGGTTAAAAAAATGTAAGGAAGAAGAGTATGCCCTGTTCTAAAATACATGCCAGGACCAAGAGTAAGAAGAACACGGATTTAAGGGAAGCCTTCTTCAAAGCTCAGGCTCATCACTGATGGATTATGGAACATTTTATGCTTTACTCCTTCTGAATTTCACACAAAGGAGGCATTATGAGATAAACAAGATGCACGGACCCCACCCTATCCAACAGACCACATGACACAGAATGGCTTTTCATGCAAGCTGCTTGACTCTTAAGTTATTTTAGTTCTACCATGTTGTGATCTGATAAATATATTCTTTTTATTTTATTGAATTAATGAACATAGACTATTCAGTGTACTGCCTGGAAGATCATATTCTTAACATACGAAAATTTTCAATTGCACTTAAGCTACTTAAATATATTTAACATAAACAAATTAATTTTTTATCCATTTAGTAAGAAATGAGTTTTGTATCTATGTGGGTGTGTTTGTGTGTGGGTGTGTGTATGAGAGAGAGGGAGGGAGGCAGAAAGAGAGACAGAGAAAAAGAGAGAGAGAGAAATGAGTGTTGAGTGGAAATAGAAGCCTGCCCAATATAAAGTAAAATAGATTCCAAGACCTTATCTGTGTTCCCCTGTTTTAATAACATAAGAATATTAGAATGTTTTTTCTTGATTCTGAAAACATTCATTACATTAAAAATACGGAGTGGGGAGAGGGGGAGAGGAGTGGAGGTAGGGGGAGAGGAGTGGGAGAAGGGGGAGGGAAATGGGAGGCGGGGAGGAAGCAGAAATTTTTTTCAACAAAAAAATAAATTAAAAAAAAGATTATTAAAAAATACTCCACTATCTACTTCCAACACATAAGCACAACCATATTGTGCATCATGAATTGGACCTAATATTTTTGTGTCGGTTAACAGCCCTGACATTTAGTAAAACATTCATTGTTCTCTCCAAACGTTTCCATGTTTTTGGACTACTCTGGTCACTTGGAAAGCTGCTTGAGTAACATTAAGCTATCTTTTTCCTGTCTCTATATTGACACATTTTTTTTGTTGTTATTAAAAGCAAAGTCGTGCAAAATCACTAGAAACTGAACTATGATATATGAAATCAGTCTGCAGTGCTCAACTATTCCTGCAGGTGAAGAACAAAAGCATCAGAAAACATGCTGACAAAATCACTGTGCTGTGAACTAAAATGGGCAGCTTTACATGTATCTGTGTGCTTGGATCATTGAAACACAAGAACAAAACTCCTAAAACCCCATTTCAGTATTTCACCGTATGTTTATAGTATATTGAATTTGAGGTGGCATTAGATTACTTTCCAATATTTAAAAATATTTATTTATTTTTATGCATATGACAGTCTGCCTGCCTGAATACCATTTGCAAACCCAGTGCCTGCGGTGGCCAGAAGAGACCATGAAACATCTGGAAGTGGAGCTATAGATGGTTCTCAGCCGTCTTATGGGGTCAAGATCCTGAAGGTCAGTCCTCCACAAGGGCAGCAATTTCTCTTAAATGGATCCTTCTCCTGGCCCTATTTTCAGTATTTTGAATGGAAAAAAAAAATGTAAACAATTCTATGCCATCCCTAAACACCTCAATTTCACCAAATATGAGTGAAATGTGTTTAAATATTTCTACATAAGCACGTTGGATATTAATTATCCAGTTAATTAATGTTGGATAAACTCATTACTAGGTATTTTGTCTGAAGCCAGCAACAGGGCACCAATACTCCAAATACTAGTATGACACATGTTTCTTTTACGTTGCAACACATTAGCACTGGAAAGTACAGGAATGTGAAGGGGTAGAGAGATAGCTCTTCTTCATTTCCTCAGAAGCCTTTCCCACTTTCACACAAGCATTTAAATATGATGGTTTGACAGACTAATAACAATGAGGCCCAAGTCTGAGGACCTTGGGTGGAGGATTTGTTTCTGTGGTGAGAATTACTATGGTCCTCCTACAGAATGCTCTATACCCCGTCACTTTTACTTACAAACAACAGAAGAATTTTGCTGCTATGGCAACACATTTGTTATCACTGGCTTTTAATTAGGTCACAATTTTCTGTAAATATTTTTGAAAGTCAATGTACCTTAAAAATTAAAATATAACACAGTAATATTGCATTAACATGAACTGCCTCTCCACCTCCTGCTTCTACTTCTAACTGGGTTTGGTCCATGGCATAGTTTCCAGTTGACCTCAAGTGCTATTATTTTCCTACTTTGTATTTTCATTTTCCCTAGGCACATTGTTCCTTAGGATAAGTTCACATTCTTCTTGTATGTATCCATGGCTCTGTAGACAATTTCTAGTAGGTTGATAAGAAATAATTTCTATAGGTCTACACCTTTGACTGCTTCCATTTTTAAAAATTATTTTAAAATAGTCTCATATTTTAATCCTTCTTGGACGGGGATTTAAAAGATAATTCCAGTTTAATTTAAGCTCAGTCTTTTTGGTATAACGTGGGGCAAAAACATTAACATTTATGTATCTGTGAAACGCTTGGACTAGGGCAGTAAATTTGAGGCTTAATCATTTCTATCATATTCACTTCAATTCTAATTAGAAAGTAGACATGGAATAGCTTGGTATTGAAGGGAAACCCCTCTTCAATACTCAGGACAGTATTTCACAAAGTGTATGCTCAGCAAATGTTAATTTTAGAAGTGGTTACTGTTCTAACGGCATAGTAAATGATAGGAAATGTTTGTGTTAAAGAGACATTGTGTAGGGATGCTGCTGTTCTTCCTGTTGCAGCTGACATTAGCACTGGGTGTTATCTGTTTTTTATCCCAGGTTACCTTGTGGCAGGATAGCTATTCTAGAAGTTTCCATGAATCTCTCTCATTTAATTTGAGCATTGCCTTTGTGACACTTGCCTAGGGATGCGGTGGCAACATCCTCACTTCTCAGGTAAAAAGACTAGGACCCTACAACTCTGCAACCCCTAAACTGAAGAGCAGAGATTAGATGGATACAATAGAGGAGGCAGAGAGCTCACACTCATTATTAGCACTTTTTGTTGCTTTTTAAGGCAAGCGTTTTAACAGGCAGTGTAAACGGATCAGAGAATCTTATGCTGAGGGCTCTGAAAAGTCCAGCACTGCTGTATGGCCACCTATTGTTCCCCAGGCCACTTCTGCAGCTCTCTGACAACCTTGACAAACCTTCTTTAGCCTACACAGTAACTACAGACATTTTCTTCTCACTGTTCCTTCCTCTATGAGCCTGAGGTGTAGCTGAGAAATATTCTTGCCTTTTCCCACCATTTTGTTCTGTTTTCTCTCATATGACACATTAACCCTAATAAAAATCCTTTTATCTCATTTTGGTATCAACTTTGGGAGGAACTTCACTGACCCTGTTCTGATTAGTTAGCTATCCTGTGAGGCCCTGTGGAAAAGAACCATTCTAGGTTCCCTGGTGAGAGAGGAAAACACTCAGATGATTCCCAAGCTCCCTAAAGGAAAGAAGAAATGTTGGGGGAAAGTGGGCCCTTCTAAAGAGAGCTTAACAGAAAACCCCAGCTTTCTTAGTAGAGTCCCCATGAAAATACACGAAATAGCAAGACCACCAAATGGACTCAGTTTCTATGGAAATCTGTAGGTAGTGTTTGTGGTAGCTAACCTAAAGGCTAGCCACATCCGTGTCACCAAGACCTTTATAAAGCGCAGAATAATCCATTAGGGAGGCAAGGGGAAGATTTTTGTTAGAAGGGAAAAGGAAAGCGCCTGTCTATCTACTCACCCACCGTCTTTCGCACAATTTGAAGCCAGTGGATTTGATAATATGGCACTGTTGGGTCACATCAGTTGAGAAGACGTGTCATTGCTTTTCGTACTGTCATGAGATGTTAAGAGGACAAACAAGCTGGACACTTTCATTCCTTGAGGATAAATCGAGTGAGAATCATTTCTAGGCATCTTCTTCCATTCCTTGTTTTAGCCTAAGCCTATTGGCTTTAGCAAAGCTCTCTTGAGATGACAACCTAGATCTTAAGGAAGAGAGCAGTCCATTGTCTTATGCTATGTTACTGTTGCTTGATAAATTCATAGACGGAAGATTCCAGTCCTCCTGCGGATTTCCACAACATACCAGTGAGAGTGGAATATCACCAGCATTATTGAGAAGTAGAATCAGGGGAAGGTAGGTGGTAGAGACCAGAGAGAGGAGGGAAGGCAGAGAGGCAGTGCCATCCCTGCAGCAGAAAGGACTTCACTGCCAGAAGGCAGCACAGCAACAGAGCGACTGAAACACAGCCCAGAAGTAGCTGAACGGCCAAGGCCTCGGGCTCAGAGCCCAGGCACCTGAGCTGAAGATTTATTCTGCTCTGAAACACTACTCAGAGGTTTGAAACAGTGAAATCTAGTTTTCTGATCTGTGAAAAGCTTTCTGACTATTATACGTATTACTTTAAAAGAATTTTATAGGGCAGACTTTTTTTTTTTTATTCCCAGTGCCTTGGAAGAACAACTTGTTTATTAAGGTTATCAGTTGTTTCATAGACTGTTTTTAAAACAGAAGAGTAGAAATTATTAATACTAATTAATCAGAATTCATGAATAAAGATTTGAATATAATAACACAATAAACTCTAAGTGTTGTCTGTAAGTAAGAAAGTCTCTGAGAGGCTGAGTGAGAAAAACATCACAGAGCTAGCGATTCGCATCTATGAACTGACACCTTCTGAGTCTACACTCTGATAATTTCTTACAATGGTTTTCAAAGTCACCAAGGTTGTCAAACTCCCTGTGATAAAAATCAATAAGGGAGAACAAGACACAGGAGATTTACTTCGTCTCTGAAGACTCTTACAGACTGAAAAACTCGAAACAAATGCTGACTAATGTGCCCAAATGTGCATACCTATCTTTGAGAAAAAAATCAAACAAACAAACAAATAATAACCAAAAAGAAAAACAGAAAAAAAACTAAATTTCAAAGAACTATTCATCTACTTCACAACCAGAGCTTATATCCTCGTAAATAGAAACCAAAGAAGACAAGAAAGCGAAAATACATTTAATTATCTGATGCCAGATTATCACATTAAAATGATAATCCAGATTATTAGGCCTGTATCCATTGAAATTAGTAACAAAAACAAAATTTATCCACGGCAGGCCAGGCCCTTTCTGAATAGAAATGGGGAAAGAGTGGATTGGGGAGGTGCAGAGCAGAGGTAGGGGAGGGAATGGGAGAAAAGGAGGGAGGGGAAACTGCAGTTGTGAATGTAAAGTAAATAAATAAAAATTTTTAAAAATTAAAATCTTGATTAGTACCAGATTATATTACCTTTATGACAGATTCTCTCAATAAGGAAAATATCGTGGCATGCTATAAAAGTCACAATGGCTCATGCTCTGGTCTTTTCATCTGACAAAATAATGGCGTACATATTTTCTCTTTTAATTTTCTCATTTGATCTATACTGCAACATCACAACAGCAAGGATTCATGGCCTCATGAATTTGCTTTCTGAATTCTTTGCTGACTATACTCTCTAAAGGAATCTCAGATAGAGTAATGGTTTAACGCTCAGCTAAACTTCAAAAGTAAAGGCCAGCATTCTGAGAGCAAACATGCATCTACTCAAACACTGACCAATCCAATTTCACTTAAAATTCAGAGCAATATGTTATAACCAATCAATTCAGAGTTCTCAAAGTTCTGCATGAATTAAACAATCAAAGAGACTTTTCGTTATAAAGTTATACAAGGAGCTGTAGCTGTTTGTGCCTCTTACATTAGAACTCTACAGGGCACCCTCCCGGAGCATGAATCACATGGCCCCCTATTGGGTTTTTCCCTTATCTACTCATGAGGTCTAAGTAGCTGTGATTAGTAATTCAAATTCATTGTACTTTATATTTAAATGTTCGGTATAACTGTCTAAGGTATAGCTCACGATTCACTGAAATATTAAGTTCTTCATCCTTGATGAAGCTGTCTTCCCATCCCTTATACTGCTGAGTCCAATGGCCCATTTTTATTCCCAACCTTCTCACTGTCTTCATCAAGCTCCTCTTCAGCTGGTCCAGGATATCCCTCTGTCTGGGTTTCCTGCTGTTATTGTAGTCTCGCATGGACAAATATCCACGGCTCTATGCTAGGACCTTTGGTTTTCTATCCCTGCCCTTATCCTTTGTGGTCTTATCCAGTTCATATACTTAGTTGCATTTTCCTTGCTGATAATCGTTTACCTTCAAAATCTATTTCCACCTAAAACGTTTCCCTAAGCCTAAACATATGTACCTTAAGGAACCTTTTTATACCTTTTCTATCTCCATTCTGGCAATAGGGACTTCAGAATTACCTTGTGTAAAACGGAGTTTCTTACTTTCTCCTCTTCTAACGTACACACACACACAAACACACACACACACACACACACACAAATCTGTCCATTTATAAGTCTTATCAGTAAAGGGAAACTCCATTTGTATACGTGTTCAAACCAAAAATGATCATGCTTGGCTCATATCTTACCATATTTTATAAGACATGAAATTTTTCAGCTCTATTTCTTAACTATATCTTTAATCAACCTATCTCTTATTACCAATTCAGCTATTATTCTAGCTCTCACCTAATTATGACAGTGGCTCCAAGCAGTGTTTTTTTTTTTTTTATCCTTGTGAACATATACGCCAGGCTTACCACAGCAAGTAGAGTGACCTGGGGAGGAAAGGTATCTTAGACCATCTTATTTCCTGACCAAACTCTGCAATGTTCCTCCATTAACCCAGAGCAAAATTGAAAAACCTTCCACGCACTGATAAAGATCTGCCGTTTTGGACCTCTTTGCCTTGGACTTCTGATGCAGGCGCTTAGGCCTCCCTGCTGCTTCTTGAATATTTTGGCATAGTTCCATTTAGGGGATGTTATTCTTGCTGGTGCCGAGAATGGATCAGATTCGTAATCTGTCTTGCTTTTATTGAAATGCCATTTCTTAAGGCTTGCAACGTCTGACCATGGCATATCCCGCCCCTCTTCTCTTTTTAAGGTTTCATTTAGAGCTCTAAGAAAATATGATAAACACTATTTTACTGTGCATCTCTTCTAAGAGGTTATAAGCAAAAAAGAGACATTCTAACTCACTGCTCTGCCCTTAGAATAAAGACGTTTCTGACAAGTAGCATAACATACGAATATATGAAACAGTTACTTTTGTTTATTTTTGAGATTATAATAGTTCTCCCTTCCCTTTTTTCCTTACAAACCTTTTATATACCTCTCCTAGTTCTCATTCAAGTTCACAGACTTTTAAAAATACTATTATATGCATATATAGGTATGCTAATATGTATGTGTTCCTAAATACAAACTGATCGGTCTGTATAATGTTTCTTTTATGCATATTTTCAGGAATGAGCATTTCATATTGGCTAATTGCTGTGCTTTTCCTTGGGAAGACTATTTCTCCCTCTCTCAGCCTTTTTTTAGCTGTCTGCATTAGTTTGTCTGGGTTGAGGCACCATGGGCTTTTCCACATCCTCTTTGGTATATCAGCTGTTGTTCTTGTTCATCTTAAGGTTATGCAGCCATATTGGTAATAACTAAATTAAATATCAACATATAACAGTGCTAAATGTATAATAAATGTTAGCCAAGAGAGGTGGTTGTTGTATCATTCAAAGTCAATGCACCTTCACATGTCCACAGAGAATTTACAGACCTTCAGGAATCCACCATCGTGTGTGTTAGAGCACATGCCCTTTCTAAAGGTAATCTTTTAATGATGGACTCCAATGAGTTAATAAAAGAAAGTATTTCAGTGAGTCTGTGAACACAATACAATTTCTTCACTGTAGCAACATTAATAAGAACTCTCATTTTAAGACAATGTCAGGGACAGATGTCACTGGCACATACTCACCAACCTTCTGTCAATATTACATTTTCCCATAAAAGACACAAGAACAATTTTAATTACTATCTGCACAGTAACGGCATCTAATTCGCCTTCACAGGAACATACGACTAATGTCTCTTTAAAACTTTCACGGGTCATTCTCCTCTCAAATACGGTTAATTTAACATTACAGAGAGGAAGCATTTCCAAAGGTGGACAGCAAAATTGTGAATGTCTGAAAAGCACTGAGAACAGTGGGTAATCTGGAAAATCTTCACCATAGTACTCTAGAAACAGTAAGTCTGCAGATCTCAATTAATGATGATTAAAGAAAAGAACTCAATCCTGGATAAAAAAAAAAGTATGCTTTATGGCAGTGGTTGTATCTCAACCTTCCTAGTGGTGCAACCCTTTAATACAGTTCCTCACGTTGTGTTGGCTTCCAACCATAAAATTTCATTGCTACTTCATAACTGTAATTTTGATACTGTTATGAACTGTAATGTAAATGCCCATGTTTTCTAACAATCTCAGGAGACCACTGTGAAGGTTGAGAACCGCTGTTTGATGTTATTTCTCACTTGCCCTGCTCCCTTCATTTCTTGACAAGCTTCACAGTAGTCTGCAAAAATCATCTGTCCCAGAAACAAAGTCTATATAAAAATCACAAGTTAGGGATCTAGTTGTTAGAAAACCAAGCATAAAAGGAACCAAGAGCAAATCAAAGGATAGAAAGATAAGATGAGAGAGGCATCCAATGATGTGAGAAACCAGAAACTATATCACCATAACATCCAAAGCAGACAAGACATGACCCCTAAAGGAAACTAGAAGTCAATATCCTTCATGTATACATACACCAAAATCATCAACTTACTAACAAACTGAACCTAAAAATCAACAAGAAAGATTATATACTATTGTGAACAATAACTGAGTCTAGTTATGCAATGAGTTTCAATACACAACAGTCAACTAACATAAAAGCCAGAAGAATGGAAGAAAGCAAACAACATATGTAATAGTTAATAAACACACAAAAGTTGTTCAACTACCTTTATTCATGCACAATTATTGTCCATCAAAGTCAGAATGAAGTGTAACTTCCTACCTTCTAAGATAGTCAAAGCATGACTAGCAATAGTAAGATTGAAGAAACTAAAAATTAACCAATTCCACAAAACATTAAATACAGAACTACTATATAGTTATATATGTTGTAAAGAAATGTGTTCACACACAAATATCCACAATTCCCATATGAATAATGATTACTTGGAAACAACTCAAACTTCTCTTAACTGAGTACCACATAAATAAAAGTTCCATAAACATAAAATGATATAGTATTCAGAAATAAAAAAGAATAAAATATAGATACATACTGGAGTTAGGATGAACTAAAAAATATGATAAATGAAATGAAGAATCATGAAAACTACATTTGTATTATTCTATCTATCTCAAAAATTTAGAATCAGTAATCAATAAAGAGAAAAAGTAGATAAGTGTGCACCTATAGTTATCTGTAAGATTATATAGACAGTGGCTGATAAAAACTACATTTTATTTGGGGCTAGGGAAAATATGGCATTTTACAGTTGTGATGTTTACAAAATTTCGTGAATATACTAATAATTGAATTATATACATATGCAGGGTGAGTTACAAGAATATACAATATATGTCAAAAATTTTTATTTAAAACAACAGTTTTGAGACTGGGTTTTTACTACATCAAACATGAAAAGGAGAAATTGGGCCAAAAGTAAAAATGATGGGCTTAGGTATGTAAATGACACTCCCTTTCTATGTGTCTTGAATTCCCAAATGCTCAATCCATACTTTCATATGACAACCAAATACTGTATAAACATCTATGTTCTTTATCTGTCTTTATTATTTTAGGGATTTGTAAGGGTCTTGTTCTTCCTAAAGAGTCATGGCAGTGAGCAGAGCTCACATATACAATGGAATCAATGTTCTGAGCCTAAATAAGCATTAATATGCATCATTGCTCAGTGGGCATAGTAGTCACACACAACTAAACCCAAACATTTTCAAAATACCATTACAGACCATGACAACTGAAGTATAACAGAAAGATCTCTTTGAAAACATGGTTTGCAGGAAATAGCCAATTCAGACTACGTATCTGCCATTGCTTGGGATCTTAGCTGGGGTCACCCTTGCAGATTCCTAGGAGACTACCTTGGTTTTTGTCTGACACGGAAGTATCTCTCCCTTTTCAGTAGTCTCTTTCAGTACTCTCCCTGCTTAGCCCCGTGAACCTGATCACTCATGTCCCCAACCCCACCTGTGCCGTCAGTCCACTCACGAAATCTCTTCCATTTCCCCTTCCCAGGAAGACCTAGGCGGTCTCCCATGAATACTCCTTGTTACCTAGTTTCTATGGGTCTGTGAACTGTAGCATGGTTAACCTTTACATTATAGTTAATATCTACTTATGATTGGGTTGATAAAGGATTGCAGGAACCAGAAGCATCAAGAACACAAGAAAACTCACAGAATCAACTAACCCAGGCTCATAGGGGCTCACAGGGACTGAATCAACAACCAGAGAGCCTGCATGAGACTGAGGCCCTCCACATATGTTGCAGTTGTGTAGCTTGGTCCTCTTGTGGAACTCCTAACAGTGAAAGCAGGGCTGTCTCCAACTCTTTTCCAGCCTTTTGGGACCCTACTCCTTATACTGGAACACCTTGCCCAGCCTTAATACATGGGGAGGTGGTCAGTCTTACTGCAACTTGATATGCCATGTTTCTTTGATACTCATGGAAGACCTGCCCTTTCCTAAACAGAAACTGAGGGGGAGTAGATTGGGGGTGGGAATACAAAGGGAGTGGGGAAGGGATTGGGAGGAGAGGAGGGGGGGGGAAACAGTAACTGGAATGTAAAATAAATAAATAAACAAAAAACCCAAATAAGTATTTTTTTAAAAAGGGAAAATACATGGTTTGCATCACATAGTCTGTGTCTGTCTCTCTCTCTCTCCCTCCGCCCCTCCCTTAAAGGCTTCACGCCCCACTGTAAATAGTTGTAGATTATTACCAATGCCAAGTACTATTGTAACTGCAGTATACATGGCTCTCTAGCCTCACTTTGCATCGCTATTTCTCCTGACAGCTGTGTACCAAACACAAGTGCTTCCTCTCAGTTTCCACAGGAATCGGGTTCTCTCCATGCCTCCATAAATAGGTAGATTGAAACTTCGTTGTATAACAAGATGGAACAAGGAGGTGGAGCACTGGGGAGGTAAGCAAGACATAATAAGACATTCTTGAGAATGGCATGATTGTCCTTAAAGAAGAGGTGACATGTGTCTCTTTTGGCCTTTCACCATGAGAGAAGATAGTAAAGAGGCAAACATGTATAACCTGTAGAGCTCTTACTCAAACCCAATCACACTGTCGCCTTGATGTCACACATCTTCTGTAAGGACTAAGTTTCTTTCTAATTGTTTTGTTGTTGTTGTTGTTGTTGTTGCTGCTGCTGCTGGTTGGCTGGCTGGTGTGTGTCATCCAGCCTAAGGTATTTTGCTACAGCCACATGAACTGCCAAATGAAGTTACTCCACCTATTGTCTTAAATTCTTAATGAGCACGACATTGAACTTCCTTATATATCTCATTTATCTTTTTCCTCATTCATTTTATCTCCAACTGATCTACAAGGTCCACGTCAGCAGATCCCAAGTCTACTTAAGTCCTTATTTACTCTAGCAGCAAGCTCTGAGTGGACACTCAGTGTTTCTTAGATGTAAAACAAATGCATTGTGTCCAAAAGAGCCATCATTACCAGAAGACCAGCCATCAAGTTCCAGATGACCTTGCAGTAAAGACTAATGATACGATAAAATATCTGTTGTTTTTTTTTTTTTTCTCCTCATGGCTATGGTATGTATACAGTTCAGCGCTAAGGAAAAGCAGGTAAAATCCTCTCAAGTGGTGAATGATATATTTCTATCTAAAAGAAATAAGTTGTCTTCCAGAAGTTTTAAATCAGTAAAATTTGATCAGCTCTTTATTAGATCCTAACAGGTAGAAATAAAAAAGACTCTGTCTCAAACTCCTTTAAAATATGCTTGAAGAAAGAAAACAACCATCATGGATAGTCAATTAGACAGTAGATAGTTATGTCTAATTAACATTTGAAAGCATTTGTTAGAGATGTTAGAGACATACATGGATATATATATATATGATTTAGGTAAAAAGTAAATTCTTAAATACATACACACAATACATACCACACATACACAAACATGCATATTAAATATACACAAACAAATCTGTATATTTAGTCATTTCCTGTAAGGTCAAAATTAACAGTCAATGACAATGCTAAGTAGTGGACAGTGGACAGAACAGGTGAATTGTAACATTCATTCATTTGTTCATTCATGCATCTACCTAGGTAGACATTCCATCTATGAAGTGCTTTGGAGAATAAAATAGGGATAAGGAATGATGTCAAGTGCCACTGAACTATCAGTGGGAACTAAATAAAGCAAAGGCAGAATCTTGGCAAGGCCCAGATCTCATCAAGGTGTGGCTGAGATTATTCCTCCACACTTCCTCCATAATCTCTTCCAGCATTACTTTAGCCTTCCTCACCCCTGAGTGCTGAGTTTCTCAGGATCTGCTTACCCAGTAAGCCAACTGCTGTGGAGGAAAAATAAAATCATATCAGATGTTTCCTTAGGCTCCAGAAAGCACACCCACAACCCTACTGGTGCAGGGAACAGAGGCAGGAGGTGGGAGACCAACAGCTTAGGCTCTGTGTGGGGGACAATCACTGCCCTGGGTTTTTATTCCTTTGTGGGATTTCTGATAATGGATTTAGTCCCTTCCTTTCCTAGGATGAAAGGGCGAACAGCACTCCAGGTGAGCTCTATTTTACCCTGTGCTCTTTCAGCTTCTTGATCTGCTAAGCAATCCTATCCTACCCAATCCTATTTTTGTTATGTTCCACCTGATTCTGACCTGAGCTACCTGTTCCCCAAGTCCTGTGGGAGCAGCAGTAGTTTCTAGTGATCTTGTTTCTGAATGCAATGGCTTTCTCTCTGCCTTTGTTCTTTGTAATCTGACACTATCTCTGCCACCTCCTCAGGTTGCCACCAATGCCTCCCTCCCTGATGTATGCTGAGGCATCTCCTGTGCATCCCCCAACCTCTGTATGACTTTGCTCTTTTGTTCTCACTAGTCCCATGGAGGTATTTTTAAACTTTTTATCTTTAGGATGCTATTTTCAACCCCCACCGCAACACTTCACAGACTTCGAGGAAACTGTTGCCAAGTCTACAATAATGGTGCCAGGGGTGCTGGATCACACTTCATACTCTGTACACTTGAAAACTTTTTTATAATAAGATTATTTCTTTTTCCTGTGGAAGGCTTAGCTACTGAAAGTTTCAAAGAACTTTTTAAAGCCTTTTGACACTCCACATGTTTGCATTTTCTCCTTTTCGATTCTTAGCCGGCTCTTAGAACTTTCTATGGGTCACAACAATGGACACAAAGTGAAGTAAGATGGACTTCCCCTGGGAGAGGACACAGATTTTCCACACATTCCTGAAACCTCCTGCTCACAGGTGGGCAACGTTAACTGATTTGTCCATGTGGTATTTTTGGTTTTCACTAACTTTTCAGCGATTTCTACAAATTATCTGTGTAGCTTAAAGCCCATGGATTCTTAATAATACAAATTTCATCTTGATCTCCTTTTAAGGTTTCTGTGTCCTCAGACTCATCAACTCTTCAGCTACTCACTTATTTAATGGAAAGTTCAGAGCCACATTTTCAGTGGGGGTAAGATCCTTCCATTACCCAGAATGCAAGAGTGATGTTCCTGGTTACCAACAGTTTGATAATCTCAAAGCACACAAATTACTCCTGCCTAGAAAACTATTTACTTTAATAGAAACTTGGTATAGACAATCATAACAAAATATATAAGAGACGTTAATGTTAGTCAAAGATTTAGACTGTACTACTTGTCTGATTGCCTTCTCTATAGCCTTATTTATTGAATTGTCTATTTTGGAATCCTCTTTTGTTTATAAAACATAATACCATTAGCTATCATCCTTGTCCTCAAGAAGAATATGTTCTAGTCTAATGAATTTAGGAGAGTGGGTGAGACAAGGTGGAACCCAGGCATTAGAAACAATAAACACTCGTAGAAGTAGCTTTCAAATGGAATATGGATCAAGTACTAGGGCTAAAAGAGGACAATATGCTTACTTGGGAAATGAAATCATATTTGAAATGCATTTTGATATTTTTAGGAGTGCTTTTTCATACATGACAAATGGACAACATGTTTTAAGACAAAAGAAGAACAATTGACGCTGGATCAATAATAAAAGCTGCAAGAACTCAGGAAAGATAGCTAATGTCAATCTTGAGCTTATACACTTGTGTAAACACATGTGCATGCGCACCAGCACACACATAATACAGACATGCACATCACATACAACACATAAAGACAAACTGACCCACGATTAACCAATGGAACCAACTGTAGGAGCCAAGAAATGCAGGCCCATTTCTCACCATTGTTTGAAGGTCAGAGAATTTGAGACTAACAGGTGCAGTTTGCACCTTCTACACAGGAGGGGGGGTCACCTGGTTCTTTTGAAGGTAAGGAAATGCAGAGTCACCCTGACAGGTGGTCAGGATATGCTAATGTCATTCTGCTCCTTCCACTGTTGCAATGAGGTCACCTGGGGAGGTGGTTTGTGCCTCTGTGACCAAGTGAAGGTGATACAATGTGATTTGAGTCGTCCAGCTACCTAGGCAACAGAATGTTAATGAAGCCTTTTGTTACCTGCTCCCTCAGTTTGCCTTCATTATAAGATGTGGAAAAATAAACATGGGTGATTATTTGTATCTGAGTAATCCCCGAAACTCCCTCCTGTTTTCAGTCTTATTATTTTATGCGTCTTCGTATCTTTCACTTACATTTCTTCAATTCCCATGCTTCTACTCTGGCAACAAGTGATTTTTGTTGAGGCCAGTCCTCAACACCAACAGAAAAGTTAGTGGTGCCACTTGATGCTACTCTAGGAAATACCAATATTTTTCTGAAATTAATTTAAATATATAATATTAATAATGGGCAGCTGGAGGGGTGTCTCAATTGTTAAGAGCATTTGCTGATTTTTCATGTTCACTTCCTTGCACTTCCATAATGGCTCACAAGACAGTCCTTAAAAGCAGTCAAGGTAAATAGCTTTTCACAGAACTCTACTTGGTCCCCTAGGAATGCTGCTGCTGCACCCTGACCATGTCTACCTGTCACAGCGTTTGCTATGAAAACCATCTGAGAAGTGAGGAGCATCCAAGGCAGTTTGTTTTAAAGGATCCTGAAAAGAAAATTTAACAAAGAGAACACCACTTACATGACTGACAGAACAAAATTAGCTAATCACTTCCACCCCTGCATTTGAATGCAGGTAGTTCTCTTTATCTGAACAGCCAACTGGCTGAACCATGTATATTAGAAATGCTGTTGCTTTCTTCACATACATCATGAGGAAATATGGCAAATCCGAACCATGATCATTACCTGGTATTGTCCTGAGAAGTCCTTCCCATACATTTAAATAAAAATATTAAATGTTAAAAAAAATCAGAAAAAAAGTGAAGGGAAACTTTAGCATGACTGTCTTGAAAACTTTACAAGTTAACGTGAAATGACAGTCTGAAGAGCGATGGATCAGCTGCTCGGCCACAGTGCATGAAAGCCTAAAGCTTGAGGAGAAGGCCGAGTGGGGAGAAAGGGCCACACAAGCAAGTGGACTGAAATCTGGAGCGCTATCACCAGAGTAAATTCTGGGCTGGAGACTTTCCCAACTGTGTTTCCCCACACAGAGCGCAGAGAGGGGACCTTTAGGGCAAGCTTGCTAACCTGACTATCCAAATCGGTGAACTCTGCAATCAAGAGCAAAAGTACACATACAGGTAAAGCCACACACATACACACCCCACATGCACGTGTAAAAGTACTGAAAGGACTAGTACAATGAGGAAAGTGTTATAAAGTGTGATCCTATTGAGATTTAAGGAAAAATAGGGGTAAATGTAAGTAAAGAGAGAGGGAGGGAGGGAAGAAGGACAATTTTTCTTTGGAGGTGTGGCCTCCGGTAAATTGCCCACACCTTGCAGGATGGCCCCACACCACCTGTGATATGCAGGCATTAATTAGACTCAGTTGGTTATTTTTTATGTATTCATTTTAGAGACCATGCAGCTGAGAGGGCAATGTGTTTTAGGAATTTAGAGGGAGTTTGAAGAAGTTGTTGAAGAATGGATATGATCAAGATACACATGTATGAAATTTCCAAAAATTAAAAAAAGGCACTTGTGAAAATAAAACATAACTGAGTTTAATATTAGTCTTCATCTTGAAAGGTGGAAATTTACCAATAATTTTAGCATTAATCTAACAAAGTTTAGCAGTAATTACAGAAGTTTCATTTTAATATGACCAAAAATGTTCTAAAGTCCCTATTCTGGACAAATGAGTTAGAAAATTCAAATATATCTAAAATAGTTAAGAAATGGGTGTCTATTTGCTTATGATGGTATAAAAAATTGTCTCAAGTATTAATCCTTAAAACAATATGGACCAAATCAAAAATACACAAGAAATGAAAATAATGTATATTATCAAAGTACACCAAGCCATGTGTTAAATGTAGAGTTGAAATCAGTAGGAAAACATAGATTTAACTTTTTAAGACTGTCCTTCAGGGAGGGTGTTGGGAGGTGACCACTTGGGAGGCATTGTTTCTGGGAAGAGATTAAGGCTAGATTTGCAGTCTAAAAACTCACTCTGATGAAGGAGACAGGCCAGAAACTTAGGAGCGCCCTGAGATCAATGACATATGCCAAAAAAGGAAGCTACAGCCCAGGAGGAAAGGCTAAGGGGTAAAGCTCCAAAGGCAGCCTCCACCTGTGCATGTCAGTCTCTTACTGGTCAACCGACCCTTTCACAGGGGTCACATATCAAATATCTTGCATGGCACTTATTTAAGTTGCAATTTATAACAGTAGCAAAACGACAGTTATGGAATACCAATGAAATTATTTTATAGTTGGGGGTCATCACAACATGAGGAACTGTATTCAAGATTTGCAGCATTAGGAAGGTTGAAAACAACGCCTCTAGACACAGATATCAGAAAAGCTCTTTCTAACTGAAGGACCTCAACAGAAGGTCCAAGAGTGGCCGGGACAAGAAGGGCAATAATGAGAACCATCAGAACTCAATGCAAAAATATCTAAATTTAAGAAACCAAATAATCTTTAAAATGCATACAACATAGAGACATGTTTGTGAGTAATAAATATTGATCAGTATTCTAGCATAAAACCAGATTGGAAAGGTGGAACAGGAGTCTGAAACATCTCCCTCTGAGTTTGACATTTCTGAACTTACTCAATGGATTCTAAATTTAAGACTGTAGACACTATGTCTTTCATTGATTCTACATTCAAATAAATGGCATCTTTCAATGCCTAGACAAGTCTGCAGTATTTCACTGTTAGAAGTTTCCGGGTAGGGGGCTAGAGAGATTGCTCAGGAGCCAAGCACTTGCTTCACAAACATGAGGACCTGTCGGTCCCCAGAAATTCTGTCAATGCCTTGTGGGCTGCCATGCATGCAGCCCACCTTTAATTCGAGTCTTGGAAAGTGGAGGCAGAGATTCCCAAAGCACACTGGCTCATTAGCAAGCTCTAAGGTGATTAGAAGATTAAAGTGGAAGAGTCATTGGGCATGATGAGCAGGACCAGATGCCTGCCTCCAAATGTATATGAAGACTAATGCATGCACTCCCTACACAGTGTTCAGCTCCAGGGAAACCCATGCATATACATGTGCACACGACACACAAGGAAAAATCAGGAAAAGTCCAGATAGAGCAAGCTTTGCTTTTCCTAGGAGAGAGAAGTACAACACTAGCCACACAGAGAGATCGAAGAGGATGTTGGATATATTGTACCCATCTCGATTACGTCTCAATTTTGATTTAGCACTTTAAAACTTCTGAGATGGGCTGGGAAGATGGCTTAGTGAACAAAATGCTTGTTGGGCAAGTTTGAGGGCCTGGGTTTGCATTTCCAGAATCAACATAAAGCCAGCACCAAAGGTAGCACATAACTATAATCCCAGAGCTCCTACAGAGAGAGACGAGGTGAAGACAGAAGAATCATGGCTTAGCCTGGAGTATGCAGTAGCAAAACAAGCAGACAAAAACACAATAATGGCAACAACAAAAATCAGATCCTGCTCCTACCAATGTGGAAGAGAAAGACTGATAATTGACATGGTCCGCTTACTTCCACATGGATGCTGTGGCAACACGTGTGCATACACTCTCACATAAAATTACACATATATCACACACATCAGCTTTGCCAAAAAGGTGATGCACATTTGTATGGGGTCTTGCTTTCAAACGCTAGAACAGTTTCCCTCTTCTCTTGTTACTTTCTCAGTAGAAGACGTACCTTCTTCTCTATCTATGCTAAAATCATTTTCATGTTTGCACTTCTTATGTAATAACACTGCCTTTAAAACACTTCATTTCCCAAAGTGCTACTTAAGTTTTGCGATGATTTTTAACACCCCACCATAATTGTTTAGGCTTCAGTGAAGCAAGCTATGAAAGGGACAGCTACTTAGAACACATGGGTTTTGTTCATACTTCATTAAATATTTTAAATGGCTATTTTACTTTATAGCTTTTGCATTCCTTTTGGATTTTAGCTGGCTTGCTTTTTATAACTAGGAAATCTGAATCTCCCTTCAAAGAAATCTTTTCCCACCTAAGTGTCCTCCAGCTTATGAATGTGTTATTCTCATCTCTAGTATGCAAACTTGAGGCTCAATTTTTAAAACTCCCATCACGGTTTAATCATTTTAGCTTTAATCATTTATGGAATTCTTCATTAAGTTGAAAAAGTTTATTTTATTGTTTTCCTAAAATTACATGTAACTGATCATTGTCTCCATCTGAAAGCAATTAGTTGATTCCAGTCTTTCATATTCTTTGCAAAACAGTCACTGAGAAATATCTCAGACTAAATGCTGCTATTACTGTAAGAGCAAAGTGATTTGTCAACCAAATCTGAAGTTCAAATAAAATTACACTGATGAAATTGGTCTGGGAATTCATATGAAAACTTCAATTTTATTTATGATTATAAAGCACTTATTACCTCTGATTAGTTATTGGTTATCAATTGTACACTCTACAACTTAATTTCACCATCAATTGAACTGTATCATTAACAAAAGCCACTCTCATTTTAAGGCACAGACTACAAAACAGCATTGGCTTTTACACTCATGAAAACCAACAGCATGGATGGTTTTCAAAATAAAGTGTCATATTTTATTTGGTTTCTATCCACATATAGGCTTCGTTCAGTCTGGGTCCTCGTTCCATACTGTGACCATCCCAATATACACAAATAGCAACTCTGTTGTGTGATCTGTGGTACCAGCTGGTGGGAAATGTGCACTCATGGATGTGTTTATGGCTTTCTGCAGTGTGAGAAAACATACAGTAGGAACAGATCATGAAAGAGTTTCAGACCCTGATAATATTTCATGAGTCAGGTGCTCCTGGTCCTTCCATTAAATCCTTTAGTAAAACATTCTAAATGGATTCTTCTGGCTGAAGGTTTGAAAACTTATAATCATAGAAGTGTAGAGTTTCAAGGCAGAAAGTGGAAGTACTTAGCAGTAGACCAAAGTCAAGGTTTTAATACTTTAATATAGTTATGAACTTGGTAAACATGCTATTTATAGCCAACCTTGGCACATATAAATGATATAGACCTATGTGTTAAAAATAAAATTTCATTTTGAAGGTGTTACAGGATGAATTTTTTGATATTAATACATTTTATAGATTGAAGTTTTGAGCCCCAGTATGACTGAATTAAAGTTAAATGGCTGAAATGTGATGGATCTATGATAATGTAGAGTACCGTTTCCATTCTAATGAGAGTTACAGTTTGAAATCGTTTCTTTGCTTAAGACTATAAAAGAAGTAGCTTGAGATGCAAAGGCAAAAAGAAGACCTTTTCTCATGATGGCACTACTCTTCCTTTGTCCTTTTCTGGTCATGAAGCACCATACTTCATTTTTAGTGACCAAAGCCCCCAGGGCAACACACACAGTGCTGAAGAGAAACTATCACACAAACTTTGAACAGGTCAAAATGCTACCTCCACATCAGAGAAAATGCTTGGGCTGCTATTTCCAGTGTTGACTTTGAAGAGTTATGATGGCACACTAGTAGACTCTAAGGAAGCCCCGGCGAAAACCATTTGGTTAGACATAAACGGGGCAAGAACCAGGAAGAGCATGAGGATATTGACTTAGCCTGTGTAGTGAACAATTATAAAATCATGTTCAGGATGTGGCAAAACATCCCCACAATACTCATAAAATGTCTTAAATGAAGAATATTGCTGAAATGTTTTACACTAATACCATATTTCAGTTTTACTTTTATGCTGTTTAAGGCAAGTACTGTTGGCATAACTCTCCTTCCCAGTCCTGTTTCTTAGCAGTTCCCTAACCTGTTTGACCTGTTGATTTACAGGAGTTGGCTGATCAGCAAGGTAGGAGCGAAGAGGGTTCCTGCCACACAGTCTGCTGGAGACACTTCCTCTGTTTTGTAATAAAATGTTAGCAACCCCCAAATGATTTTGGTTTATCTTTCTGAAGAGCAATTTCAAAGTAATAACACCGAAGTCTCCACATAAATCCTCTGTATTAAAAGTGACAAGGGAGATAAAAGTAAACAAAAGGAGACAGGGGAATTCACATTCCTGTCCTCCACAAAGTGCTGGGATAAAACAAACCGCAAGCCTCAGTGATCATTCACCACTGTCGCTGCGCTGACTTAGTTTTAAGGTCTTTGGCTTGTGGTCCTCTGGGAGTCCAGGGTTACAAAGGGAAGCACTTGGGAGACCCGTGCAGCGCTGATGCTGGCTATCAAGACTTCTTGGGTAGTGCTCATTTAATTGATGGCGATATAAGAGATCTTCAATGTATGGCACGTACTGGCCATGAAAACATGCTTTGGATAAGAGATCTTCAATGTATGGCATGTACTGGCCATGAAAACATGCTATGTACCTGACTGAGCTATTCTTTCAGAAATGAATCCAGTTGCAAATGTACAAGGAAACAGTCCTCTCCCACATCATTATATAAAAATTTAGATGCTCTCCCAAAACCATGTAAACTTTATAATTTCTGTGTAATTATAAACTTGGGAAACCACTTCTTCCATAATTTCGTCACATAAGTTCTGTAAAGTTCTTAACATTAGATGCAGCAGGTGGGGAGGAGTAGAGTGTTTGTGCTGTTTTGTTTAATGTCGGTGGCTGGTCTGTCCTCATGGACCACAGATCGGAAGGAGAAACAGAGGCCTTTTGCTCTGTGATTGACTTCTTCCCAGGAAGTCTCCCATGTGAGAAATATTCACCGAGAAGTCAAGAGGCCAATCACACAAAAATAGCAAGGCCCCTTGTCCCTTGTGCTTCTGTTCTGGCCCCGGTGAACTCTGGGCTTGAGAACAAAAAGATGTCAGCACAGCACAGAATGCACCTGGAGCCTGTGCTCTCCTCACAGCTCAAAACAAAAAACAAAACAGATTTTAAATCGCAGACAAAGAGGCCTAGAGAGACTTTGTGGCAAGTAAATATCTGAGTCTTACTGGAGAAAATAGTCTATCTACCCTCCCTCCTCCTCCTCCTCCTCCTCCTCCTCCTTCTTCCCCCCCCCCCCCCCGTCTCTCTTTCACATTTTGAAAGTTATGCATGTTTTATAATCTCATCTACTCAGGAGGCTGATATTGGAGGATCAGAACTAAGAAAGAGACACATTGTAATACCAAAAAAAAAAAAACAAGTTGGAAATCTCCATGCAAACCTTTGTTTTTTATTTTCTAATTGAAAATACTTTGTCCTTAGCAGAGTGTTTTGTTCTGTCTCACGAATATGGGAATAATCACATCAAGAAGAAACTTGTGATGAAATGGCTGAACTGCTTAGGGCACCTGGCCCTGACTCGGATGAGCTGAGTTTCATCCTTGGACATACAACATGGCGGAAGGAGAAAGCCCAAAGTTGGTCTCTGATCCCCACACATGCACCATGGCATGCATGTGCTGCCCCTGCACCCCACACAAAACAAATAAATGGAATTTAAATATTTTCTTAAGTAGTTGTATCCATGAGTAATTAACATAGCAACTAATTTTATTAAATCTCATTTTTCTTTAACTCTCTGCTTAGACAAGAAGAATCTGGTTTTAAAGCAATTGCTCATTTAAATTCTAATTAGCAATGTGCTGAAAATAAAATACAATTATTTGAGATAAAACAAAAAAAAAGAGAAAAGCATATCCTCTGGATTAACGCTGCTTGTCACACACAACAACTGTTGCCAATGACACCAGTGGTCCTAACACAGTGGACCCAATAAAGACTTGCACTAGGCAGAGATTCCACTAGGTTCCTCTGTGAGTTCAGTGGGTACCACTGGGCAAAGATTTAAAGCTGACTTCGCGGAACCTTAGCGTCATTCTGTCTCTGGCAAGTAGGTCAGATGGAGTGATTCCTTAAGCCTCTTCCAGGTTCAAAGTTTTGCCCTCTGGTCTATGTGATTTTTAAGATCGCTATACCTTTGTATATGTTTAGGTGACTATAACTTGCTCCATAAACAGCCAGTATGATTTATATCTACCTTTCACCTGATCACTGCCTTCCCTGAATGTCAGTGCTATATTCGGCCCTTCTCTGTCATTAATATGTTCACATCAAGAAGCACCCTTAGGATATGAGAAGGCTGAGTGGGAAATGACACCTGGCACTGAGTCTGATGAGTAGAGCTCCGCCCTTAGACATATGCGGTGGAAGGAGAGAACAGAAAGTTGTGCTGTGACCTCCACATATGCACCCTGGCATGCCCCTGCCCCCCTAGAGGAAGTTATACTCATCATTTGAGAGCTGGACAGACTGCTTGCTGCTGAACTGAGTATCTAAAAAGAATCAGTCCAATATCCTTCAATGATTTTAGTACACTGACATGCATAGCATATGCTTATATTTCATCAGCACGTGAATAATTAATGAACAAAACTGAACTTCAGAAATATTCACTGAAGCCGTAGTTCTTCATTTGACCTAAATAACATAGAAGATCTAGGTCTAGGGGGAATGTGCAGCTATAAAGTGAACATTCCTGAAGAACAATTCACAAAAGAAATTGTATAGCATTAGATTTTTTTTTCAAAGGTATGTTCTTACAGCCTGAGAAATTTGATGTAAACAATGCTTTGTGTTTTTGTTTTAATGACAAATTCAAAAACTGGATCTGGAACTTGGACAGAAAATTCTCAAAAGACAAAGCTGGGAGGGAGGCTAAGAGATACCTCAATAAAATGTTCACTGTCTCTGGTGATTAGGGAAATGCAAACCAAAATAACTTTGAGATTTCATTTTACTTCAGTCAGAACGGCAAAGATCAAACAAAGAACAAAGTGTTTGTTCACTGACAACAGACGCTGGAGGCACGTAGGGAAAACAGAGTCCCATCCAGCTGACTGAACTGCAAACTGGTACAGCCACTCCAGAAATAAGTGTGGCAAATTCATAAACGGCTAAGAATCAACCTACCATATTATTAAAGTAAATCAATTCTTGACATGTCCTCAAAAGTCTGGACATCCCACTTTATAAAAAATCTGCTCAACCATGTTTATTGCCACCTAGCTCATAACAGCTAAGAAATAGAAACAATCTAGTGTCTTCCAAGTGACAAATGCATAATGAACATGTGGTACATAAACACTACAGAATATTATTCAGCTGTGAATAAATATGAGGTCATGAAATTTTCAGGTAAATGGATCACACTGGGAAAGATCATATCTAGTGAGGTAATCTAGACCCGGAAAGACAAACATCATAGGTTCTCTCTCATCTCGGTCCCTGGCTCCAAATCTTCAGATAGGAGCACATTTCCAGGACTAATTGCAGAAACCAGAAAAATCAAAAGGGGCCAGGGCCCAGGTTAAACTTGAGGAGAGGAAGCAATAGAGAAGGAATAATGGGATACAAGTGATCTGATGGTGGAATTGGGAAAAAAAGGGTGGGTGGGTCTTATTAGGGAGGATGAGGGAAATAAATACAAAAGAAGGAGATAAGAGGGAGGAACAGCATTAAGATTATCAGAAAAAAAGTCATAAAGAATCATGTTATTAACAATCCTCCTAAACACACCTATAATACATGTAAATCTGAGTATAAATATATAAAAAATGTTTAAATAAAATTTTCTCATCTGGACTGACAATGCTCCCTACCAGCCAAAGACTATCTGACAAAACCCCCAACAACCTGGCATGAGAAGCCCTTTTTTAGTTATAGGTGAGATTTATCCAAGACACTCCCAAAACACAGAAACTATTGCCATTCATTCAGTTACCTCCCTGCACCCGTACCCAGAAGTGAATGGTATATTCATTTTGCTGAAGACACCTTGAACTTAAGACGTGGGCCCCAAAGGCTCCTCAGCTGGAACTGACTTGAATGCCTCCTCCATGAGGATCAGTTTTCATGGTACAAAGTCAGATATTATATAAACTTCCAAAGGAGGAAAGAAATCAACAGTCCTGCCAAGCAATGACACATATGAACCACAATGATCAGCATGGCACTATAATTCTAAGAGTGTAATAATGGCACATATGCCTTGGCTATAACCAATGACTCTCTAAATGAACTTAAGACCCATTTAACATAAAGGAAGCCATACTTTACACTGGAAAGTTAGCCATCTACACAGGACTGGTCATCTAGTCTTGGATCTTGAAGGATTATCTACAACTTCCACTTTATTAAACCAGCATAATCCTTATCTAAAGTTTAAATATTTGTCTTTATATGCCCACAGATAAGTTTAGTCTTCACCCTTCATTAAGAAAACTTCTCTTTGCAACAGATAGATATCACAACAGAAAACTACAACCAATCAAAAAGCCATTTATGGATCTCAGTTCTAATGGATAAATCTACAACACAACTCCCCCCACCTAAAGCTAAGGGAACCCTGATGAAGGAGGAAGATGTAAGAACAAGAGAATCAAAGAGTTTACAGTGAGACTGTCTCCTAGTAATGTCAGAAGTTATACTCAAGAGTCTCACTAACATAACTGCTTAAATATGAGCTGAACAAGGACCATACAACAGACATGCCAAAGTGGACATTGGAAAAATCCCATGAGGCCTTAACATTACACAAAGAACACACACTTTAAAGATGATGAGAGAGTGAGCAATCATCTTTCCCATGGAGGAGCACCCCAAACTGGTTATCTAGTTAAAGGGTCAGTGCTTAAATCATAAACATGTCTCTAACATCATACATGTATTTAGGAATGTATACACATATGTATGTAAGAACAATAAAGGAAGGAACAGACCATGAATTTGAGATAGCAAGGAAGAATACATAAGAGGATTTGAAGCAAGAAAGGGGAAGAGATAAATAATGTAATTTATGTTAGATAAAAAATAAAAGATATAATTAAATTTGTAAAAATAAGGTTTGGGTTGACCAGTTGGTACAAGTATTATATAGATTGAGCAGGTTGTATTTACAGAGAGAGAGAGAGAGAGAGAGAGAGAGAGAGAGAGAGAGAGAGAGAGAGACTTGTATATGCAATAAGACAACAGTTAAAGAAAAAGATGCCATGTATTTGAAAAAGATCAAGCAGGGCTTACATGGGAGGATTTAGAAGGGAGGGGGAAATTATGCAATTATATTTTAATCTCAAAAAGTTAAAACTAATTTACTTTTTATTTAAAAGCCAAATGGCTCATAATTATGAAGTAATTTCAGAACTAGAGTCTGCATTTTAAAGGAATTTGCAAAAGGAAAGCAGTTACTCTATTTTTTTTTGGAATGACTTACAGAAGGAGTCCTGTTTAAAAGGGAGAGAATATAGTGGAGGTTTTGTAACTATGGCCTTGCAAAAGTCTCACTGGTCTTGCTGTGTTCATTTTGTTCTTGAAGCATTATTTAATTCTAAAATCTAATACACCGAAACACCTTAAATTCATAAGCCTCTGAGATACACTGTATCTTAATCTTGTAAAGTATGCTTCATGAAGCCTATAAGGCTAAGATCTGATCTTCTGCATAGATGATGCTGTTACAAAGTTCTCTCTCAACCATGAAATAAAACTCAGTCATCACTGAGCCCTTCATGGCTGGGCCTAAGCCTGCTTCCTCAGTCACCTTGGGCCACATTGACCTTCACTATGCTGTCCTCATTGAGGCTATGTTCCTCCTCACCTCTGCCTGCTCCTCCATCCAAGCCACCATCACCCACATCCTAGCTTGCCACAAAGTGTGAGCTCTTGTTCTTTAGCTTCTCCTCTTGCACAGAGGGCCATTAATGATTCCCAGATGAATTATGAGTCTTTGGTATCTTTATCATTGAACCTACTCAATCCTAATTCCCATCACAGTGTGTCCTAGTTGGCTTTCTGCTGCTGTAAGAAAAATACTGAAAAACTCCACTTGGGGGATGAAATAGTTCATTAGGATTACATTTTCATGTTAGAGTCCGCCATTGAGAGAAACGAGGGCAGGAACTCAAGCAAGAATCTGGACGCAGGAACTGAAGCAGACACTGAGGGGGAGCACCACCTACTGCTGTGCTCTCCATGGCTTGCTCAGCTATCTTCCCTACACAGTCCAGGAACATTTGGCCAAGGATGGCACTGCCAACAGTGGGCTGGAACCTTCCACATCAACTGGCAATTAAGAAACTTAGCAACCTGGAATAAACTGAGCAATATCTGCCAATTTTTTATAATAAATTTCATAATAGAAGATGATAAATTAAGCAAATAAAGTATAAAGCATGATTTCATATTAAAAAGTAACTCTACTCTTGAGGCAAAGCAGAGCTTCAATGAAGGTAAGGCTATAGCATATGATAAGCGTGTGGCATATAACCTATATAATTAAGCTGTTTGAGATAAGGTGTACATATTAGTGCCTCAGCAATGCAGAAACTAGGGTAGATGCTGTTAGGGAAAATATTGACAACTCACCTTGAGGCAGTCACAGTGATGAGAATATTGGCCAAATACTACATACCTGTGATTTTATATTTCAGTCTCCCTAGCTACAAAAATGATACAATCTTACTTTAGTGATTCCATCAAGGACAGGGTAACTGGGGTGACCATCATCACTAATGTCAGGGGTATATATAATTCCATACTTCTGCCACTGTTTGTGCAAACTGAGCTGTTATTGGGCTAGTTATTTCTGCTGTCATAAACTGAGTTCCACAGAGCAGTATCCCTTTTGCTAGACATATGCTTATAATTTTCTAAATGTTTCATATTTTACAATCAATGCCCCATTATGTACATACACACAAAATATGTTATATATCATTATATAGATAATTTTATTAAAAATCATAGTTACTTGATTTCCTTAGAATAATACCAATAGTAAAGGCTAAACTCTCTCTTCCTCCCTCACCTCCTCTTTCTTTTATTCCTTTTTTTAATATTTATTTATTTATTTATTTATTATGTATACAATATTCTGTCGGTGTGTATGCCTGCAGGCCAGAAGAGAGCACCAGACCCAATTACAGATGGTTGTGAGCCACCATGTGGTTGCTGGGAATTGAACTCAGGACCTTTGGAAGAGCAGGCAATATTCTTAATCTTTGAGCCATCTCTCCAGTCCTTTTCTATTTTTTTTTTTTTTATGGTACTGGAGACCAAACTTAAAACCTTTCTCATGGTACAGGGGTTTCACACCCCTGCCTGCAATAGCTGATCTTTGTTGCCATTTTTCAGGAAGTCATTCAGAATTCAGTAGCAACAACTCTCCAAGACTTACCTATTGGAGAAGTAAAGGTATTTTGTTCTCTCCCACATCTATAAAGAATACAAAGGATTCCACAGAAAAGCATTATCATCACTTATTCAGCCACGTTTCTGTTGGTAGATATTCAAAGATTTATAATTCATCAATGTAACCAGTCTTATACACGTTGCTATGTTTTAGTGCTTTATTACTATCTAAAACATTCCTATAAATAAAACTATTTAACTTAAGAGAATAAATAGTTTAGCTTTTTAAGATAATTCTTAAAATACGATCTGGAATATATGTAACTTAGTTTCATTGTTTGCAACAAACTTTCAGGAGAAACAAAACAGAATTTAAGAAATTCTGATAAGAAATTAAATTTAAGAAATTTGAGAAACACTTGTGATAGCCATATGTGATGGTGCATGCTTATAATTCCAAAATACAGAAGGCAGGGGTATTGTTTACTCAGTTAAGGTCAATATGGGCTACATAATGAGAAACATTCTCACAAAAAATAAAAAATAGAAGTGCAAAGAAAAGAAAGTAATCAATAGGGATAGGAGAGGATACAGCCCAAGAAATGATGTGAGGTGCCCATGTGTCAATCAAGAACTCGGGCTTTAAGCTGATGGTATAATTGGGGGCATTTACACATGAGCAATGGGGTACTGCTGGTAGGCTAGCTTGGGTCTTGATGTTTACTGAAAAAAATTTAGATGTTCTTCCATGGGAAGCAAGAAACACTTATAATTATTATTATAGCTATATTTCCAATAATGGGAGAAATGAGTAATCACGCTTGCAAAAAAAAAAAAAAAATCCTAAACTGTGATCTGCTGACCTGCACGCATTTGAGCACAGTGTTCTTTTCTAGACCATGTGGACTTTGGCAGTCTGAGTTTCCTCAGGAACTCCTTAGTAACAAAACTAGAACAGCTCTCGCTGTTCAAATGCAAATGCTTTCTCATCAGCTCAAAATTGCTCCTATTATCAACTTTGAGAAATATAACAACAGCAAAAGCCCTCTAAGGACACAATCAATGGCACACCACAGGCAGCTTCCTATTCCCAGCCCTCTCTTGTCTTTTCACAGACCGAAGCTTGAAAGACTGCTGGGCCAGTAAAGTTAGAGTGTCTGTCTATTAATGTCTCTCTCCTTCTTCTCTGGATATTTTTGGTTTGGGTCCTACCAGACCTCCTGAAGTGATAACAGTTCTCTGTCACTAGCAAGTTAGTCTGCCCAGCCAGTACATGCTCTTGCTGTAGCAAGGAAAGTCAGGTCTCCAGATGTCTGTGGTTACTGGTACCCACAATGAATGTCCACATCAAATTAGTATGTGCAAATGTTACCCCTAGTGTCATGGTTTGGGAAGATGGGGCCCTTGGAAATGAATGATATTATAAGGGTAAATCTCTGATATTTGGGATTGCTCCTATTCTAAAATTACCAAAAAATATTTGCATTCAGTTGCCTTGTGTTCTCTCACAAAAAGAGAGCCACTAGATAGCACTAAGCTGGATGGAAAGCCTCCACCAGAACCCAACTATGATAGTGCCCTGAGCTCAGATTTTAGCATCTGGGACAAGAGTAAACATTACATTTTCTTGTTAGTTAATTTGCTTCTTTAATAAGTCAACTATTACAGTTATACTGTACAAACGAAGACAAGATTTATTTTTTAAATGTTAAAAATTGTTTTGAGATTATCATACATGATAAAATGTGTTTAATCATATCAAGCCCTAGTCTCTTCTCTTCTATACCACCTATATAACCCCTTTCACACTCTGTTGCAACTTCATGCGCCCCTGCCCCAGGCAAAGAAGAAGAGGAGGAGGAGGAATCTAATTTGGCTGCTCATATGTGGATACAGGATCACATACTGGAGCACCGTTAGCATTTCAGGGGCCCCATATCTTAAAAATAATTGACTCTCTCTCATCTCATCAGGCATCAATTGCCAACAGCTCCTTAACTATGTATTGGACTTGATGCACACCTCCCTGATCCGTGCTAGAAAGATATGGGGTAACCAAGTACTTTCAAGTTGGATTTAAAACTCATTGAACAAGACACAACCCGTATCTGCTGCTGGTAATTGGACCAAAAAAAAAACCTGTGAGAGGCTGAGTCACAGGGCCTAGAAAAGGCCTAATATTACTCTGCTAAGAGGATATTGTAATAAACTACCCCCTAAGTTATCACTTAAATCAATAGTTTTTCAGAAGCTCCATAGTTCATATAGCATCAATTCTAATATAGTTGATCGTCATCAAAACTTGTAGGATTTTAAAATCTAACTTCTGTCTTTATCTGCATGACTGTTTTTACTTCTTCTTATGATTCCAGGAACACTATTATATTGCCCATTATTCTTCCCCAATTACTCTGCATATTCTATCACTTTTTCCCATGGCAAAGATACCTTCTTTGAAAAACTATCTGTGAGCCAAGAACCTTAAACTCCTTAAAGATGCAAAGTTAGGTTCTGGCTATTACAAACAATGTAATAGCCAGAACCTGGAAACAACCTAGATGCCCTTCAATTGAAGAATGGATGAAGAAAGTATGGAATATGTACATATTAGTGTATTACTCAGCAGTAAAAAACAATGACTTCTTGAAGTTTGCAGGCAAATGGATGGAAATAGAAAACACTATCCTGAGTGAGGTAAGCCAGACCCAAAAAGAGGAACATGGGATGTACTCACTCATATTTGGTTTCTAGCCATAAATAAAGGACATTGAGCCTATAATTCGGGTTCTTAGAGAAGCTAAATAAGAAGGAGAACCCAAAGAAAAACATATAGGCATCCTCCTGAATATTAACCTTCATCAGGCGATGAAAGGAGACAGAGACAGAGACCCACATTGGAGCACCGGACTGAAATCTCAAGGTCCAAATCAGGAGCAGAAGGAGAGCGAGCACAAGCAAGGAACTCAGGACCGCGAGGGGTGCACCCATACACTGAGACAATGGGGATGTTCTATCGGGAACTCACCAAGGCCAGCGGGCGGGTCTGGGTCTGAAAAATCCTGGGTTAAAACCGGTCTCGCTGAACATAGTGGACAATGAGGACTACTGAGACCTCAAGAACAATGGCAATGGGTTTTTGATCCTACTGTACCTATTGGTTTCGTGGGAGACTAGGCAGTTTCGTGGATGCTCACCTTACTAGACCTGGATGGAGGTGGGTGGTCCTTGGACTTCCCACAGGGCAGGGAACCCTGATTGCTCTTTGGGCTGACGAGGGAGGGGGACTTGATTCGGGGTGGGGGAGGGAAAGGGGAGGCGGCGGTGGGGAAGAGACAGAAATCTTTAACAAATAAATAAATAAATAAATGATGCAAAGTTAGAACTTTCTCAATTGCTGAGACCAAACACCCTGTCCAAAAAGGAAGCTGGGGACGAAAGGATTTATTTGACTTATACTTCCATATTGCTGCTAGTTATTGAAGGAAGTCAGGACAGGAACTCAAAGAGAGCAGGAACCTGGAGTCAGGAGCTAATGCCGAGGTCGTGGAGAAGTGTTGCTTACTGACTTTCTTCACATATCTTGTTCAGTCCATTTTTTTTTACAGAACCCAGGACCAGCAGCCCAGGGATTGCACCACCCATCATGGACTGGGCCCTCCCCCATTGATCACTAATTGAGAAAACTCCATCTGAAGGGTCTACCAAGTCTTTGAAAATGAGTGACATCCACTAAGGTATCTGGGGAGAGAGGAGGTGGAGGAGAAATGGCAGGAGTGGAGGGATGGGAAGCTCCATACTCAAAATTCACCATGCCCTAAGTTTTTTATCTTTTTTTCTAGATGTCATTATCTGTGCTCTCTAGTGATTCTGCGTTATATTTGTATGCATGGACTGCTTAAGTAACAATACACTTGTCATGAGAACTCTGTCCTGAAAGGGTTGTTCACATCATGGCAACTGGAAATCAACCGTCTCTACCTTTCATACTTTCTGTGTTGTTTTCTTTTGATCTATTTCTTGGTCATTTTTTTTTCTTCATGAGAAGAAGCAGGTTTGTTAAATATGTCCCGGTGTGTGAGTGCAAACCATTCTTTTCTGCCTATGACCAAACTCTGCTCTGCCAGACACATTCCCTACATGTCTGACACACACATCTATAGACTGATGTAGACACAAGCACATAAGAACACACAATATCTACCCATAAATTCCCTTTAGTCATATTATGGGGTTCTTTATTTCTTTTTCATTATTCTTCTCTTATACAATACATGCACATAGGGATTTTTACAGCATTTCCGCCTCCCTCTCTTCCCTCCAAATCCTTCTGTGCCTTTCACTCCTTTTTCAAATCCATGGCCACTTACTCGTAATAATTACCATTACATCTGTACACAAATACACTTTATACATACAGCCTGCTGATTTCATTTAGTATTTTTCATAGGTTTTTGGGGCTAACCACTTGGGTCTGGATCATTTATTCTTGGAACTTCAATTCTTAATTTGTAGGTTCAGCAATAGTTCTTTTTCCTGTTGCTGGTTTTCTGTGGATTGACCTCTTAAAATTGGTTTTAAGTTCCTCTAGGCATTTCCATGGCCTTTGTCTCCCATTTCCCTTTCTCCCTCCATCTATAACCTCTATGAATTATTTAGAATTTCAGAATAAAAAGATATTTCTGTCCTTTAGTCTTCTCAATCTGAAGTATAAGCATAATACAGAAACCCAGTATTAAACTGAAAATCATGGTTTCTATTCTAAAACAAACTAGTCATAGCTGCTGAAATAATATACTATAGTAATTTATACCCAGTTAACTATCAGGCAAAATTAATCTATTTTATGAATACTGACATGTTGCCCAAAATACAAAAAACATCCTGTGAGACTGAACATCAGTCTTCTGATGATCTAAGTGTTGATGATAATTATGATAACTTTAATACATTTAACAATGTATTTACATTTTTATCTAAGAACTTACTAAACTAGCTTTACAATTTGAAACTCTCTCACAAGGAAATCAAATGTCAACTTTTATGTCAGTACAGAAGAAAAGGAGAAAAAAAACAAGTCCATATCAATAAAAACAGTTCTTATCTTCTGATTGCACTGTACTGGTGGGACCTTCCCTTGGAGACCCAGAATCTTGATATGTAACATCTAAAAGAGGAACAGTTAGTGTCACAATGTGTGAGGGAAGAGAATGCCTAAGTTGGAGCTGGTTTGCTTTTGGTGTGAAGTTCCACGTCATTACAAGTGACTGTCTCCACAAAAGTTAGGAGGCCAAGCCGGGCGATGGTGGCGCACGCCTTTAATCCCACCAGCACTCGGGAGGCAGAGGCAGGCGGATCTCTGTGAGTTCGAGACCAGCCTGGTCTACAGAGCTAGTTCCAGGACAGGCTCCAAAGCCACAGAGAAACCCTGTCTCGAAAAACCAAAAAAAAAAAAAAAAAAAAAAAAGAAAGAAAGAAAGAAAGAAAAAGAAAAGTTAAGAGGCCAATGAGGAGCAAAATGGGCTTTGTGCATTTGCACGTCCTCGAGAGCATTCACTGCTCTCACAGAACACAGGATGTGGTCCCAGTTTACCACCATCCCCAACTCACATGCCGGGAGCTCCAACCTCCTCTTCCAGCCTCCAAGGGTACCAGACATCCACACGGTGCATCTTCACAGATGCAGGCAAGACACTCATTTGCCCAAAATAAAATACCTATTTTAAAATTGAATTTTAGAAGGAGTGGTTGGCATCTTCTCAGGCTACTGGGTGAGGTCGTTCTGGGCAGGTTAAAAGTAAGGAAGCTTTATTGAAAAGAGGTAACCCAGGTGCTGGGCATCACAGGACCACTCAGCCTAAAATCCTCTAATCAGGAAGTCGCTCTGATGAAACCTGGTGGTTGGGGGAGGGCGTGGATTACACTAGCAGAAAGGATAGGAGAAGAAAGGTCAATTAAGTTCCAGCTCTGTGTGAAGAAGAAATGCGGTGCGGAAAAGGGAATGCCAGGGAGAACAGACAGAAGGCACAGATGTGAGTGACTATTCAGAATTAGAACTGACAGGACATAGCGACTGATTTAAGGGAGTGAGAGGTTGGAAATGACTCAGGGGTTTTTCTGTCTGAGTGACTAGAGAAGGGAAATGTCACAAATGGGAGACAGAAGGTGCAGAAGGATGCATGTGTGACTGAGCTCGCGTTTGTAGGGTGTGATGTGCTAAGGGATACTGGGTTCAGTTCTGTGCAGATCAAATCAGGTGTTTCTGCACACTGATAGATGAGGCAGGGTTTGTCTGGAGCAGGGTGGTGCATGAGAGCTTTCACTGTGCTGAAAACGAACAAATGCTCTCGAATCCTGAGTGCACAAAGCTTACCTGTTTTCCATCACGCGCACCTCTCTCTCTCATTCTCTCTCTCTCTCTCTCTCTCTCTCACACACACACACACATCCACACACACACATGCACACATGCACAGACAGAGAGAGAGACAGACAGAGAGAGAGAGAGAATTCAAGTCAAACTTTTTTCAAGTCTAAACTTTTCTCAGAAATGGGAGGATTGCTTGAGCGCTCCCAAAGAGGTCAAAATCCATTCCATACATTTTTAATTTTAATTAAATATAATTATATTACTCCTTCCCTCCCCTTTCCCTCTGGCCCTCTCCCTCATTACTTTCTTCAAGCCCTCCTATGTGTATTTTAAGGTTTCTACGACTTCATAGATAACAGATGGTAAAAACAGTTCTTCCTCACTGAATCAGTAGGCAGGGTTTTGTTTTAAAAAAAAATCAAAGGAAAGATTCTTTCCTTCTCTCTCTCCTCTTTTCATTCCCCCCTTTATCCTCCTCTCATTCCCCTCTCTACCCTCCTAGTCTCTGTTTGCTGTTATTCATGTGGGAAATAAAAGAATCTATGTTATAATCATTTGTAAATTGGCATCCATTAATCACATCATTGTTCAAATTTTGAAAAACTACTTGTGCCAACCTCAGTGGTGTAGCATTCATTATACTCGTAGTAGAGCAGACCAAAGACTTCCACACAATGTAAATTATTCGTATTGCAAGTAGGGAACAAGATACAAGTGGGCACGTGAGTTATTTTTCCAGAAAATTCTCATAGAGATAAAGATGTTGCAGGGTGGTGCACTAGATGTTACCAAATAACTGGAGTAAGTATCTCAGGATTAAAGAGTAATGCCCCTGTCTCCTAGAAAAAAAGAAATAAATGCCTGCTTACTTCATTAAAAGTCCCAGATAATGTGGCAACAGTCAAAACCTTTTATATACTTCCATCTCTCAGATGGCGCATCTTCTATGAATTCACTATTCCTTGGGCTGAATGTTGCAGAGAGAGGGGCTTCCTCACTGACTCTACACTGTGTCAGAACGTAAGAATGGAGTTTTGTATCTGTTGGAATGACCTTCCAGGCCAGTCACCCTTGCAGCTGGCAGGGTTCACGTCTGAGTATGACTTGCAGTTACTATGTTCCTCAACATAGCACCTCCCAGAACTATTTAAGCTAACCAGTAGGGATGAACCAGCTTGGTTCCATCAAGTTTCATATATTTCATCTATGGCTTTAGTATGTGGGGTCCTTTGCAATGGGATCTTACCAACACATTCTAGAGGGTAACCAAGGTAACCAAGGCAATAGCCTGTAATGCTTGGGGGCTTAAGGGAATGCAGTGGTCAACAACTTCAAAAGAACCGATTGTTGGCATTGGGCTTTTTAGTTAGTAGAGTTGGTAGGTATTATTTAGTAATACATTAGTGTTGTGCTATAGGGTAGGACCATTTTAATTTATGTATGTATATATATGCATATATATGTATAGATGAATATTCTCTACAGTGTATAGAGTATATATATGAAGATTCTACACTAATAGGTTTTCATATATTCTTTTCAAAATGTGTTTACTGCAATCTATCTCTTCCAATATTCCATCCTCTATCCTACCCTCTACTCCCCATCCCGTGTTAACCCTTCTCATTCCATTATTCCGATTTGCCCCAAGCCAAGGCATCGCAACTCTGTTTCCTTTATAGTTTTTCACCATAGCCTCTTAGTAACTTTCTGACCTTTATGTGCATTCCAAATGAAACACACAGCTAAAGAGCTAAAGATAAAATTTAACTAAAGATTTAAAGCTGTCATCCACGGATGAGAGACCATATGCAGGGATATTTGGGTAGAATAAATTACTCTTGAAAGCTTTCATTTTGTTTTCTTTTTTAACACAAAGCTGATGAGTAGGGAAGAGGAGTAGGTCTGGGAAGATATGTGGGAAGGGGGTGAATATGATCAAAACTTGTAGGAAATGCAAAACCCTCAAAGAACTAATACTACTTTTTTTTTTTTTAAAGAATGGCCCTTTAAATGGAGACCACTTTTTTTTCTTTTTCTTTTTTTTTTTAACCTTGGTTATTTCCTATCTCTGAACTAAGGAGTCAGAAGCCATCTGTGGCTCCTCACTTGGAACGTTTAAGTGAATCACCTGTAGGGATACGTTTGAAGTATGAGCACAGGCTCTGGAATCAGCCTACCTGAATTCAAATTCTACCCTCGCCATTAGAGGGTGGATGCACACAGGCAAGCAAATCACATCTCTGGGCCTCAGTTTCCTTATATGGAAAACAGAGACAGTGGTGGCATTTGATAATGTTTGTGAGAGTTACATGGACAAGTACCTGAAACTGAGTAATTTGTAGGTGGAATTCCCATTAACAGACTCAATAGCCCAGGGCTAAGACTGGATGCTCACCACCATCCTAATTCACACCTTCAGCTGGTGTCATGCTGGACCAGCTAAGGTGTGTTCTGTCCTCAAACCCACCACGATGCCATCTTCTCCTTCCCTAGAGGATCTCTTCGAAGGATAAGAAAAGACACAATTCTCTGCAAGACTTCCTGTACCGCCTTGTTTTTCCTTGTCTTTCCCAGGATAACCAAGTCCTAACCTCATAAAAAGCCCCTGAGCCTACTCTACTTTCTTCATGGCGGCATTCCCTTGTCACCAAGGCCTGCACTTTCTCCTTTCAGATCTTGCTCATCCATCTTCTCCGTAACCACTGTCATTATCCCTCCTATTAATAACCATGTCTGGTCTATTTCAATCATCTACTAATTGGCCCCTTTCTCTCCAGGAATACCCTTTCCTCATCCATTATGTATACTTCCTACAGATTCATCATCCAGAGGCAGACCTTTCAGGAGGATAGCTCCGTGTTCACACACTTTCATGTCCTCTTTCTGAATGCAACCAATTTCTAGAGGCTAGACTTTAAGGACATTCATAAACTGGTCTCAACCGACTTCAGTATGTTTGTAAGCAAGACCATGAACCCAGGATGCTTTTGCCTGGCGGCTTCATTCACACTTCAGATTTTGTGCTCAGATTACTTTCTCAGCCAAGGTTTCCACCGTTTTTCCTTTCTATGTGATTATGACTCATTATTAAAGTAAAGCTTGTGTTTATATTATGACATGATATTTTAATTATAATAGAAAGCACAATTTCTACCTTATCTAACTACTTAGTCATATACTTAGCCACCTACTTTTTCCATTGAACCATTTTTAATCTTGTACAATATGATGATAAATTACTTGAGGGCAAAGAAAATATTTTTTTATTATTTTAGGAAGCTTCATCTCCTCATTCTGTAATTTATAGTTCTAGAATATAGGTTATGTTCAAAATTTATATTTCATATAATTAGAGAAAAAGTCAAACAATATATCTCATAGAATGTACGATGCAAAATACCATGTGTTCTTGGCCCTAGAAAATTTCCTTTATCTACAGTTTTAGATGGATGCTATATTTCTATGCTTTCTTGAAAACCCATAGGCTGTTTCCTAGCCTTGCTGTGATATGCTTATATGGTCTCTTTATTTGTTTCTCAGTGGAAGATACAGCTCTTCATTTGTATTCATATGTGTGAATAAAAATTAATGAATATCGAAATACAGCCTACATATACAGGTTATTAGAAAACAATGGGAATTAACATTACCGTAATCTAAATAAGACCTAAAAGATCTGCTTTGGCATTCTATCTCTTGCATTTATTTAACCAATGATCTCAATTAAATGTATCTATATAATAGTATCTATATTTAATGAAGAGTTCAGATATATTTGCAATGCACTTATTGCATGCATAATAGGTGAATGCATTTGTCTGTTATCATCAAGCTTTTCCACTAAACAAATAATGATGCTCTGCACCCTTGCCTGTGGCCCTAAGATGATCTTTTCCTTTGCTTTCTCACTTTCTTCTCAAGGCCACTTCAGTACCAGCCAGGGAGTACAGCTTCTCCTTTGGCCATAAGCTTCCTGTTTTTGTACAACAAACATCTATTTTCTTGGCATAGGCAGACCATTCACATTTGCATAAATGACTCTGGAGAGGCACAGCAGATTTAGCTGTGATTCACAGAGCAACCAGTCTGGGCCCTGAGTCTCAATTACTTTCTAATAAAAATAATATCGCCAATATTAATTTCACTTTTTGCAGCCTCTGCCCAAGAGTTTTAAAAATAAAGTCCAATTCAGTGTAATTAATTTTTACTGAAGGAATTATTATACATCTTAATTAATCATAAATAAATATAATTTTTTCTGCATCAAGAAGGCATGCCCAAATCATTTGAGAAAAATTCCCTATTGCCCATTTCCTAGACTCTCTATGTATGCAGGAGGGAGAATTTGATATACAACAGCATGAGACATGCCTTTCAATACTGTCCCTATGACTTCTACTTCACTACTTTCAATAATGAATATACGGAGATGAAAAGCAAAACCTACACTGTTCTGAGTTGGTTAAATATTATTTCCAAACTATGCCAGTATGGGAAGACTTAAGATCTGGGTAAAATCTTGATAAATGAATGAGATTATAAACTAGTAGAAATTGTCTACTGTTACTTTAGAAGAACAGGTGAATATTATAGAGGGCTTTACAAACATATAACTCAACATTTTAATAGATATTCATTTAATTTCATTGACAAAATTTAAATGGATTGACATTAATTTTCTTTCTATCATCTAGATAACAATCTTCTGTTGAAGTGATAATATATATGACCCTAAAGCACTTACCGATGTCTTGCAAAAGACTCAGGTTTGGTTCCAAGAACTCACAAGATATTTCATAGCCATGCATCACTTCAGTTCCAGGGAATGGTTTCCAACACCCTCTTCTGACTTTTGAGGGTATAATGCATGCACTTGGTGCAAATACATACATGTAGGCAAAACACTCATACACATAAAAAATCTAGATTTTTATCATTTATCAACATCATCATTGTCAACATTACTATATATTTTAAAGACAGGGTCTTGCTATGTATTTCTGGCTGTGTTGGAACTCACTATGTAAACAAGACTGGCCACAAACTCAGAGATCTGCCTTTTCATACTTTCCAAATGCTGGAATCAAAGGCATGCACCACTACCCTTGGCTAAAAGTCAAATCTTTTAAAATAAATAATATATATTAATTTAAATCAAAGATTTCTTCATTAGTTCGCAAAACAAACAAAACCAGAAAATTTTTCTCATTGATTTCGACTTGGTCTAGTTTCTATTTTACAAAAAAACACTAGAGTCCATGTCACATATAAAGTGTAGGAATTTACTGGGTTTTTGATTCTAAGGGTTAACATACCCAAGAACATAGTTCTGTCATCTATTTAACATTTAATAAGATTTGATAATTTTTTTTGCTGTATCCTAACATGGCTAAGGGTATCATATAATGAAGAAGAATGAGTATGATCTAAAGGGATATCAACATGTAGAAGAATGAAAACAAATCCATGCACAAAATTCAACATAAAGCCAACCACACTGAACCTCACAGAAGAGAAAGTGGAAGTACACTTGAACACATTTGGACAGCAGACCACTTCCTAAATATAAGCCAGTAGCACAGATGCTGAGAGAAACAATTAATAAATGAGACCTCCTGAAACTGAAAAGCTTCTGTAAAGCAAAGGACATGGTCAACAAGATAAAACGACAACCTACAGAATGGGAAAAGATCATCAGCACATCAGACAGAGGACTGGTCTCTAAAATATACAAAGAACTCAAGAAATTGGTCATCAAAAGAACAAATTATCCAATAAAAAAAAATGAAGTGCAGACCTAAACAGAGAACTCTCAACAGAGGAATCTAAAATGGCTGAAAGACACTTAAGGAAATGTTCAGCATCCTCAGTCATCAGAGAAATGCAATCAAAACAACTGTGAATTCCATCTTATACCTGTAAGAATGGCTGAAATCAAAAACACTGATGACAACTTATGCTGGAGAGGATGTGTGGTAAAGGGAACACTCTCTCATTGCTAGTGGGAGTGCTAATTGGTACAGCCTTTTTTGGATATCAGTAAGGCAATTTCTCAGAAAACTGGAAAACAACCTTCCTCAAGACCCACTAATACCACTGTTGGGTATATATCCAAAGGATTCTCAATTGCACCACAAGGACATGTGCTCAACTATGTTCATAGCAGCATTGTTTATCATAGCCAGAACATAGAAACAACCTAAATGCCCCTTGACCTAAGAATGGATAAGGAAAATGTGGTACATTTACATAATGGAGTCCTACACAGCACAAAAAAAAAATGACATCTTGAAATATGCAGGCAAATGGATGGAGCTAGGAAACATCACATTGAGTAGGTAGCCTAGACCCAGAAAGACAATTATCATATGTACTCACTCATAAGTGAATTTTAGATATAAATCAAGGAAAAGCAGCCTACAGTTCACAATCCCAGAGAACCTAGACAACAATGAGGACCCAAGAGAGACATACATGGATCTAATCTACATGGGATGTAGAAAAAGACAAGATCTCCTGAGTAAATTGGGAGCATGAGAACTATGAGAGTGAGTTGAAGGGAAGGGGAGATAAAGGGATGGTAGCCAAGAAAAATGTAGAGCTTAATAAAAATCAATTTAAAAAGGAAAAAATACTAATATATAGTTGAGGCTATCTGAAGTACTCAAGTACGTACAGTAGTAGATGACATCACAAAGCTTCTTTGGATTAAAAGCAAGAACTGGGGAGAGGAGGAAGATGAGAAAAAGTAGGATGAAAGATTTGAGTAAGAAAATATCACTAAAATAGGACAAGAAAGAATATATTCAGCTTAGTGGAAAAGTCACAGACTAACTAAACAGTATATCCATAAGCAAGGCAGTACAGAGACTCATGAGATTCATTCAACTTGTTTGTGAAATATAAAATCAAGAAATAACCACATGAGTTAAAAAATGCACCATGGATTGGGTCACATACAAGTGACTGATAGCATCGATGTAGTAGTTTTCCATAATAAGTGGGCAGACATTCTGTATTTATTAGGGTTTGAGAAGGAAATGAGAAGCTAGAAGCAGAAGATGGTATATGAAGAGGAAATTTCCAGTACACTATCCTGAGAGCAAAACATGTTCAAGAGATTGTCTGTGTGGTTGATCAGCAGGAGCAGAGTGCTCTACGTCTTTTGTTCGCTTATTCAGGACCTGAAGAGACATGTATCAGCATGCTTTATATTTTGATAGCTTTGTAAACTATTCATTTAATATATTCTGGAAATGTCACTCAATCATGTTTTAAGAATGCTACATGAGTTAACATTTAGTCAAAGCAGCAAATATATCAAAATATTAGTGGAATCCAACAAATTGAGTTGTATATCCACTGTTCCTTGGGTATAAGGTATGTATGTAAAATTAAGATGGAATTCTTATTTAAAGGGTTTCTTTTCAAATTGGAGAAGAGGAAGAAATTGCATAATCCAACAAACTATCCTTCCTCTTGGTAACTGCTAGTCTAGAACTCTGTTTAAGAAAAGAAATGATTTATTCCAGTGTTTTTCACTGAGGGTGTCTACCACTTTTGGAGGGGGATGGCATATCAGATAGCCTACATATCAGTTATTTATATTATGATCCATAACAGTAGCAGCATTAGAATTATGAAGTAGCAATGGACTAATTTTATGATTGGGGATCCTCACAACATGAGATGTTATATTAAAGGGCTGCAACGCTAGGAAGCTTGAGAACCACTGATCTATTCCCTTTTGTTTTATTTTTTACCAGGGATGGGTTTAAAGAGCCTGTGATAGCCCATAAGAACTCTGAGTTAGGTAGTTAGGAAAATTTGGGTTAGTGTTTTTTTTTGGGGGGGGGGCGGGGAAGAGACTAGCTTCTCAAAGCATCAAGCAATACTGGGGTAATTTTGAATGTGTTCTCGCTGCTGGAGCCCATGAATAAATGCTATGTTTTTTTCCACCTTTGTCTTGAGGTTGCTCTTAGAAGTGACTGAAACTTTTTTCCTGGCCAGATGGAGCTATAGGGCTGGTGGTCAAGCCTTTCATGGGATTCTTCTTTTCCTAAATGTATGATCTGTGACCAAGTGTCTCTCTCCTAGGGAATCCATTTATGTGGTCTCAGAATTTCCTGTGGCCATTCTTTGTTCTCTCTGTTACTCTTTTCTAGAAATCACCTTGAGAGCATGGGTAATCTGTATACTCCACTTTTCTCTCTAGGTACCACCAGCATGAGGACTTTGATACAGGTGTGTGTGCCACACATGTCCTTCCCTTTCTCCAATGCCTTAGATGAGTCAGCCTTGAAGTGATGAGAAGGCCGCCATCACCGTTTTCTTTTAATAGGCTCACTTTTTTCAGCTCTCAAGGGCATGGCTTTTTTCAGCAATAGCCAATTTGGTGAAGACTTAATCTTAACACAGAAACTTCTGAGGACCAACATATATGGGTCCAGAACCAATTTCATCATTTAGATTCAATTGATGAAGTGTATATTTAACCTACTTTTAAAATAGTTAACCTCAAACACTAAAAAATATAACACCGGGCATTATTCCCATACGTGTGTGTGTGTGTGTGTGTGTGTGTTTTATGGTTATGCACTTAAAATCATATACCTAACATCATCGTTATAGCTCTGTAACTAAAACCTAATGTCTACGAAATTGTAGACAGGCATCCTTATGTCTTAAAGCTCTGCATATCTCACATGACCTTTAGTTTACCTGGTCAGTTGCTCAGAGCTAAGCCTTGCTATCTTAATGGATCACAGAGAAGAACAGCTAAGCCACTGGTACGTTGCTAGTCTATAGACATTTTCCCTTCGTGAATACAGTGACTCTTTCCAGTGTCTCAGAACGACCATTTTAGTACTGGAAGTCCACTGTTCCCTATTTTTAGAGCCTTCATCCCTCTGTCCTTTCTGAGCTGTGTCATCTTTTCTACCCCCAAAGTTATTCAAATATTCTGCTCAGTCTTTTCCCAAACACTTTTGAGGTTTTTTTTTTTTTTTTTTTTTTTTTTTTTTTTTATCTCGGCACAGATGCGGTCCACCCCTTCAGTTAAATCGTGTTAAATCAGCGTTCAGGCAAAAGAGTCATTGAGAGGGAGGGAAGTGGATGTCTTCAGCTGGCAGTGGCGTGTGCAGTAGGATAAGCAATTCCCCACTTCCTCTGCAATGCACTGGCCTCTTCATCCTCCTCTCAGAGAGTACCTGTCTGCACAGATTGTACAGATAATGTCAGCGTCTACGTGTTGGCCAGGTCATTGCAGAGCATGGAGGGTGGGAGGAAGTATGGACCATAAAGAAAGTATCACGGTGCTCCACTGAGTGAGCAGAGGCGTAGAAGGCAATGCTGGGTGGTTATTTAGAGAGGTGGCTCACAGAAGATTCTAAAAGGTGGTTGGCATTTGGAGAGACACTTGGAAACTAGAAGTCAACCTTGTGAAGAGACAGGGAAAGGAACTCCAGGCAGAGAAGAAGGCTTGCACAATACTCTCTCCAGAGTTCTTGTGTGTACAGTATCTGTTTAAAAAGTTGAAGCAAGACGTAAGAAAGCAAGGAGAAGGACAGGAGTGGATTAGACAAGCAAGCCTTATAGTGAGGTCTCGGAGGCCTTTGAGTCTGTGGAAAGTATTTGGTGGGGGAGAATTGTCTGTATTCTGTCAATACTATGCCCACATTTCCAAAAAATGGACTATGGATATTTTCTTTGTTTTGTTTTTTTTTTTTTTTTTTTTTTTTTTTTAGCAGGGGTAGTGGTGGGGGAGAATTGTCTGTATTCTGTCAATCACGTTATAAATAAATGCTGATTGGTAAGGCAGGAAATATAGGCAGGAAAACCAGACAGGAAGTAGAAATGATGTAATGAGAACAGGAGAATTCTGAGAAGGAGGAAGTTGATTCCACCCAATCCTGCCCAGACCACGGAAGCAGCAGGATGTGAGCTGCCAGCTAAAAAAAAGGTACTGAGCCACATGGCTAACATAGATCAGAAAAATGGGTTAATCAAGATGTGAGAGTTAGCCAGTGAGAGGCTAGAGCTAATGGACCAATCAGCTTTATAACTTATAGAGATTTATGTGTGATTTTCTTTGGGGCTAAACAGTTGTGGGGTACTGGGCGGGACAAAAACAACAACAAACAAACAGCCTGGCACCCTCCATGTTACAAGTATTCACTGAGAAGCTAGTCACAGAAGGAAGAATCCTCACACAGTGTAAGTCACAAATAGGCTGGCAGAAAGTAAAGTAGTCCTGGGGACACTATCATGGAGTTGTGGCAAGAGATAAGGTGAAGCAAGTGGAATTTAGTCAAGAAACTGTTCAAACAATGAAACAGAAAAAGTGTTCCTGTTGGCTTTTCTGCTGATGTGGTAAACTCCATGACCAAAAACTACTTGGAGAGGAATGGCTTTACTTGATTTAATACTTCATTCCTTATCTATCATTATTATGTGAAGTCTAAGCAGGAACTCAGGGGCAGGAACCGGGAGGCAGAAACTATGGAGAAAGAATGCTCACTGGTTCATGTTCACCGCTGCCGCTGCCACCACCTCCTCCTCCTCTCTTCTCTGTAAAGCAGCCTTGTCTGTCCTGGAGCTCACTTGGTAGAGCAGGCTGGCCTCAACTCACAGAGATCTGCCTGCCTCTGCTTCCTAAATGCCAGGAATAAAGGCATGTGCCACCACACCCGACTTCGGCTGCTCTTCTTACGCACACTAGGACTACCTTCCCAGGGTCCACACCACTCACTGTCCCCTATAAATCTCCAGTCAAGACAGTTCTTTGATGACATAGTCACAGGCCATTCTAATGGAGTAATTCTTCCACTGAAGCTCACTCTTCCCAGACAATTTTCGTTTGTGTCAAATTGATCTTAAAGATTAAGCAGGACCTGGGAAGGGGATTTCCAGTCACCGTGTGCTATCTAGAGTGCCTTGTGTTCTCTGAGTCACAATTACGTTGATGTATTTCCTCATAAAATTGTAAACATCCACACAAATGTAGAACACACGTGGAACTAAATGTTTTCGGAATCTTATTTGTATTACTTTAGGAATTTAGTGTTAAACTTCATTCTCACAGATTAACAAAATATGTGTGGATAGAAAAATTAAATAAAAAAGAAAGTATTAGATTTTTTCCATTTTAAACAAACCATGTTGCTCTATTGAGACAGAAGATTTAATAATTCTGTCATTTTTTAAATACTCCTAGGAAAATAAGTATTTAATAATGTATACAAGATAAAGTATTTCTACTTTAAACCATTATTTGTTTTACTTGTCTATCATAAGCAGAAAATTTTTTAGCCATATATTCTAGCACAAATGAATGCATTTTTCAGGGACATACTTTTCATGTATTATTTTTAGTCAAAGATTTTTGTCAAAATCATAAGGCATTTTTCATACACAATGTGGGATAATAAGTGTCATAGTTCTTGTACCACGTGCAGAAGGAATCAATATACAATTTCTATTGATATTCGAAGCAATAAGAGATCCAAGTAGAAAATTATATATTTTTTTGTCATTTAGAATGAAATCAGAACAGCCAGTAACTTGAAAATAAAGAATACGAGGAACACTGACATTTCCAATTCATAGTTATAATTAGAAAGTGACAGAACTTAAAAAAAAATGTGTGGCTTTCATAGTCTTCCTTTCTTTTTGTGATTTGCAGACCAATGCACAGAATTCTATGCCTATTCACCAAGTCTCCATGAGCCCCTTTTATCTGATGCCACCCTGTGAATAATAGCACTGGGTCTCTTTCCTTCTGCATGCACAGTGGAAGATAATTTATTTAATTTCTTGTATATTAGTTCTTTGGTTCTATAAAAGTGTTAGGAGTTGCCATGAGCTGGTTATAACTTTTGCCTTGATCATAGCAATAGGCCCTCTCTTAATGGTTCTGGGTATTTCTTGTATTGGTGACTCTTAAGACAGAGGGCTTGTCTGCCTGAGCTCTCCATCCCTCAGTGTCTCTGTCCCTCAGTGTCATCATCTTTCTCTTTCTCAGTCTCTCTGTAGAGAACATTTGAGCCCAAATGCCTCTGTTACTTTGTAGAGTATCTTCTCTTCCCCTTGTACTTCATTTTCCCTTGATGCCATCAGTGAGCACACATACACATGTCACTTTTGAATTTGATGCCCAAGCTTTGTCTTAGGCAGCCTCCCATTCTCCTCATGCAACTTTACACAAAACAATAATTTTCCATGGTCAAAAGAAAAAAATGTTCTTAAGAAGCTGTCCTGAAAACTCTACATGTGTACAAGCCTGCACAAACTTCTGATGGGGCTAATTTCATAACAGCGTTCTATCAGCCCCATTGTGTATGTGGCAGCCTGTGTAGAAATTAGCCTGATTTGGAAAATAACCAGGCTAACTAAAGGATAGTCTTTTTCTACTTCCCACGTAGATGTCTCTCTTAGGATTCTCATTGTTGTCTAGGTTCTCTGTGATTGTCATTTGTAGGCTGGTTTTCTTTGCTTTATGTCTAAAATTCACTTATGAGTGAGTACATATGATAATTGTCTTTCTGCGTCTGGGCTACCTCATTCAATACAATACATTCTAGCTCCACCCTTAGGTCTTGAGGAAGGCTGTTTCCTAATTTTCTATGAAATCACCATAATGATATCCAAAGGGGCTGTACCAGCTTGCACTCTGTCACCACACACAAAACTCAAGTCCAAATGGATCAAAGACCTCAACATAAAGCCAGCCACACTGAACCTCATAGAAGAGAAAGTAGGAAGTACAATTGAACGCACTGGCACAGGAGACCACTTCCTAAATATAACCCAGTAGCACAAACACTAAGAGAAACAATTAATAGATGGGAACTCCTGAAACTGAAAAGCTTCTGTAAAGCAAAGGACACTACCAACAAACAATACAACAGCCTACAGAATGGAAAATGATCATCACCAATCCCACATCAGACAGAGGTCTAATCTCCAAAATATACAAAGAACTCAAGAAATTGGTCATCAAAAGAACAAATAATCCAATAAAAAAAAAAAAGTACAGACCTGAACAGAGAACTCTCAACAGAGGAATCTAAAATGGCTGAAAGACTCTTAAGGAAATGTTTGACATCCTTAGCCATCAGGGAAATGCAAATCAAAACAACTCTGAGATTCCATCTTATACCTGAAAGAATGGCCAAGATCAAAAACATTGATGATAGCTCATGTTGGTGAGGATGTGGGGTAAAGGGAACTCTCCTGCATTGCTGGTGGGAGTGTATGTTAAATTTATAAAATTGGAGAATTTACATATACCCCACAATCACAGTCTATACTCAACTCTGTACTGCTCATCTATCCTAGATTTGGTTTATGTCTTAAATTTAATTTCTTGGTCATTGTGTCTATCACTCAAGCATGAACAGGATAGGTCCACTAAATTATTTCCTTACAAATACATTTAATTGACCAGAAAGTGCTGTCCACATGTACTAGATTCTAGCTGTGTTCAGGTTCTGAACTTCTCCTCTAAGGCCTCTGCATCTCTCCTTGAACTATTACAAAAGGTGGCTGATTGATTTGATATTGGTTCAGTATATGTCACATTCATACTTAGTTTTCTCCACTGCTACCAATAGCAGTTTCATATATACACATATCTGATTATGCTAATCTAATTAAACTCTATTAATGAAAGCCTCATAACTTAATGCAATGAAAATTAAAATTTATATCTCGACTCATTTATCTTGAATAAGGAAGTGTGCCTTCAAATCTTCATCTAAGATGTACTCTTATAATTTTCTGTTCTTTTCCACTCAGACTTTTACAACAAATCTGGTCACTGATATTTGTCCATTTTACCCACTAACAACATGACTTCACTATTTTCAACTCACCTAAAATTCTGTCCTTCTTATAACTTGCTTTTGTCCTTTCCACAGAGGATTTAATCCACAAATATGACCCTTTATTAAAAGATAATAAATAAGAAACATGGCCTCTGAATTCTTCCATTCACCTGAAGAGAAGTCTACTTTCTCAGTCAGAGAACTACCATGTAAATGCATGGCTAGGAAGAAGGATACAAGGAGTCCACAACTGTTGCTTCATGTCCAATAAAGCCAGGGACACCGCTGGCACCATTTTATTAGGTTCAACTCAAGTTAGGATTGACTTCCACAACTATAGCTGTATAAGCAAATTTAATGACTTCAAAAAGAGTGATAACTAAAAGCAATGATGTAATCATCTTCTAGCCTAGTATCACACTTTTAATCTCAGCACTGGTGGGGGAGCTGCCGAGGAAGACAGGGGCAGACAGATCACTGTGAGTTTGAAACTCTTTTTTTTTAATATTTATTTATTATGTATACAATATTCTGTCTGTGTGTATGCACGCAGGCCAGAAGAGGGCACCAGACCTCATTACAGATGGTTGTGAGCCACCATGTGGTTGCCGGGAATTGAACTCAGGACCTTTGGAAGAGCAGGCAATGCTCTTAACCACTGAGTCATCTCTCCAGCCACTGTGAGTTTGAGACCAACCTGGTTTACACAGTGACCTTCAAGACAGTCAGAGGTACTATTCCCTGTCTCAGGAATACAGAAAAAGTCTAAGTCTTAATTGGAAAGGACAACATTTGTTACTTTGTCCCTAACATCCAGAAGAGCGTGAACTTTGGAAAGAGTGAAGCCAGTTAAAATGGCATTGTGCAGGCTAGGAGAAAGCTCTGTAATACAGTGGTTGCCTAATATATGTGCAGAGCTTGGGTTCAATCCCCTGTGCTAAAATAAATAAAATGAGGCAATCTGTAGACATTTCAGTGGATCAAGTGGTTGCTTCATGAGCATAAGGATATGAGGCTGATCCCTAGCTCCTACATCAAATAGATTCAGCTGGATGCTCCTGACACCCCAGTGATGGTAGACAAAGCAGGAGGGTCCTCTAAGTTTGTTGTCCAGACAATGACCCCCAGCTAATGAGAAACCATGACTCAAAAAAAGGAAGGTGGACATGGGCTGGGGAGAGTTCAGATTCCTAGCACCTACATGAAAATGCCTGGCAAGGCCATGTAACTCCAGCACTAAAGGGCAAAGAGTAAGGAGGGTGACTCGGACTCATTGCTTACCAGCCTAGCACCTTGCTTCGTTAGGGACCGGGTCTCAAGGAGACAGAGCTGAGAATAGAGCAAGACTCACCAGGATCTTTCCAAGGTTCTGTGCACTCACACATACATACGCACACACACATGCACACAGACACGTGTGCGCATACAAGCACACATGTCCACGCACACACACACACACACACACACACACAAAACACACTCACTCACACACACATCACAGAGAGAGAAAAAAATGTAAGGTAGAGATCATTAGCAAAAGACACCTGATATCATACTCTGATCTAAGCATTTATGCCCTTAAATATCTATACACACCTGCACACACATGTGCAAATAGGAATGTGTACACCTGAATTTACACACATAAAATAAAATAAAGCTGTTTCAGTGTGTGGAGCTAAACATTTTACATCAACATTTAGTTTTGAAAAACAAGATAGTTAGAGAAGATCAGAAGTTTTTTGGGAATTATCATGACTAATCGTAAGAAAAGGCTCTTTACAGTAAGAGGATTTTTTTTAAAATAAAAGTTCATACATGGTGACACATGCCTGTCTCTCTACTGTGGAAACTGAGGCAGGTGGAGAGCTTAAGGCTAGGATTTTCAGACAAGCCTGAAAAACAATGATATTCCCATATGAATATATGTAATAAAATACTATATAATATACACTAATATTTATGTATAAAGTGAGTTCATGGCATAATCATTTATTGTATTGATGAATTTTTACTTTTATCAAAGTAATTATAAATCATTTTTACTATGGTTAAATCAAAACTAAAATACTTCTTGAAAAACGCTGATTATGCAGAAATTGATATTCAAGTCTATTATCAAGATAAAAATCTTTAACACATACACTAAGTGTCCTAAATTTTTCTGTAAAATGTTAATATCCTAAAGTTCAATACTTACAACTATTTGTTCTTGTATATAACATACCAAACATAAACATTTCAATGGCCAAACTACAGGAAAAAGTTGAGAGTAGAGATGAGATCAAATAGATAGACATACAAAATCCACCTGTTACTTTGAGTTTTGATTAGTAGAACATAAAGAGCTTGCGGACTATGATGGCATATGCAAAGCTTAGAAAAAATTTTTATTGCTCTAAGAAAACATTGGTTTTGTTTAATTTTCGTCATTGCTAATACAAACTTTCCAAAGAAATAGAAGAATTTAATTTTCTCCTCCGAGACTTTTTACTACTTCAGGTAATTTTGACGTTGCATTAAAAAATATTTCTACGATAGCTGAAGAGATTTTTTAAAATGATTTGAAAACACATTTCTTCAAAGGATTTTGTTATAAACATTGGAAGGAGACATTTCCCAGTAGTATCTGGTTCACTGTAAATGCTTCTGCTAAGCAAGTTGCTGCTGATCATGCATTTTAAGGACATTTTCATCTATTCTCACTAGGAGAATACTTATATTCCGAGGATTGAGTGCATCGTGTTACTCTGCAGAATTCTAACATTTCTTTAAAAAAAAAAACTCTTCAAACTCCGCATGGGAAACTAAAAGTTTACATATTCGATTTCTTCTCCCACCCTTGATGTTACCCTTTGTTGCTCACATTTAATCATCATTTCTACCCACACCTAAGAATGTGATAATAAAGCGGAAACCAGGGAGACAAGCGTGTCTCTGAAGAGTGTCCATTACCCTTAAACATTATAGTGTGAGGGTTTGGTGGTAGACTACTGTTCATTTCTTCTCTAACACACTCCAGTCCCTACTTGGCACCCCACCTATACCTTGATTCCACACTTCCTGGCATTCTAATAGTTCAGGCCGCATGCATTCCAAAACCAATAATAATAATAACTGGAAACAAAACTCAGAGTTGCTGATACATTTCCCTCTCTTCTAATTAGTCTACTTCCTGCAATATATGAGAAACATCATTTAACAAGGATACTTACTCCAGAGCTTCTGTTTACAGATAATTCCGTCTACGTGAACAGCAGTAGTCTTTCTATTATACACACACACCAGAGAAACTAGTGTATCCACTCCCACATGCAAAGTCATTAATAAATCTGTAACCAGTGATCTGAGTAAGAGGTGACATTTTCAGCCAATAAAACCAATGCCATACTTACAGTGGTGGTTGAGGGGGCTGGCTTTCAGCATTCCTTGGTGTTTTGCAGGCAGCAGGCTTCGCCATGTCCCTGACAACACACCTGGGGCGCATGATAGACAGCACAACGCACTATTAATTATAAAAGTGAAGAGCATTTCTGGCAATTCAACACCGTACTGAAAACACAATCTAAAGGCAAATCTTGGTGAGCCCCTTCAGTATTGGCATGGGACCCTGAAAAGGCCGTGTAAGGTGGAATTCTTTTCCTTGGATTTCCCACAGGCCCAAATACACCCACAGAAATTCTATGCTGGCCTCAATATCTGACTTTCCTTTCAGCATCAATGCAATGATCGTCAGCAGCTTTGCCCATAGCAGGAAAGCTATTGAAAGCTTTGGTCTCACCGTGTGAAGCCATCTGAGAGCTCAGAAATAGGAACCGCTGCTGTGTGGATAGGTTAAAAAAAAAAATCAAGCAGAATGTTCTGTGGCTTTGGCTGTCTCACTAGAAGATACGGATTCTTGTTTCACATCGTCAACCACCACATATGTCTTCCTGCTCATACAGAAAGAAATCTTAGAGGCTTCTAGATTCCCGCCCCCTTATTCCAAGTTCCCTTCAAGCTGAGGAGGAGAAAGAAATGAAGGGCAGGTTTACACGGGAAGTGTGTACGGGTTCATGTGCCATAAATCTTGAAAAGCCGCTGTACCTTGAGCCCTTCATCATAAAATAAATGCAGAAGGTAGACAAGATAGCTAAGCTCCAAAGGGCAGCAGGAGTTGATGATATTCTTACTCTCATGTTAACAGGGCTTAGAGCACCGAAGGGATCCATTGGCCAAAATCAGAAAACGCCTCCAGCTGAGACTGTACTTAAATGACTTAGATACTTCTCAAAGCTGTAAATCAAACACAGCTTTAAAGAGAGAAGCCTGATTATAAATACTGAGGCCTGACATTATAGAATTTTCTAGACGTAAATGCCCTGAGGTTCTAGGACCCCCAAGCATGAGCCCCGTCCCTCCCTAAAAACTTTCTTGGAGATTTGGCTACATTACTCAAAAATAAGGCCAATTATGTAACGCCAAGAGATCTCTGGTGAGGCCATGGTAATAAACTGTTTTGTCAGAGGAAAAGCTGCGTGGCAAAATTCTCCACTTCTGAAAGATATCATACAAGTAGACGTGGACACAAAATGTGCACACACAGACACACACTGCTCATTCCACCTGCAAGAACACTCAGAAATCAGTACGCAAACACGGTGAGCAAAGAAAGGAGTCATGTGAAAACCTCGACACTTTCCTCCTGGGATGAAGGCTAAATCTGGGCTCGTTGAATGCCCAATAGATGGTCAAGAGAGAACAGTGAGAAATACCCCCAGGAACCAGAAAGCCTTATGTTATTCTCACAGCTTCATGAAGAAGCTATTCATGTAGCGCCATTGCAGGAAGACAGCTGTTAGAAGCCATGGATAAGAATTTCTCAGCCTTGGGACTTCAGTCTCACTTTCACAAGGTAGAATGCCCAGTAACTTAAGTTTCATAGCAGTGGGAAAATCTTTGACAATTCTCACTCATCCCAAAATAGCATATGTAGCCTATTTGATCTACATGGGCTGGGTTCTGAAAATACCACCAACTTCGAGAATTTTTGAAGAATTTGAGAATCAAGATTCTGCTTTTTCTCCCTTGAGGATCAAGTATTCGTAGAAAGCTTTGAAATAAATCTACCACATGAAGATTTTCTTTCTGTTTGAAGTGACTGTTTTCTAAGAATCACAGAATATTATACACCACAGGTAGTTTTCTAAGCCAAACTTTAAAAAAAAAAAAAAAAAACTACAAAGCCATGCTTTTAAAAGAAAACTGTCATACAATGTCAAGACCCCGTGGTTTGGTTTTAAAACTTGGGGCATATTTCTTCCATCTGCACTTTCTACTCAACCTTTCTGGAAGAGAAAAAACTTGATTTGAATTTCTGAATTTTGAAGCTTCATTAAATCATAAAAATAAACACACCACTCTACAAACACAATACCCTTAGAATTGATTTCAATATAGATCCACATTTTAAGTTCTTTCCTTGTTTATTTTTGGTATTGGAGATTAAGCCTAGGCAAGCATTCTACCATTGCTGTAATCCCAACCCGGCTTTTCACTAAATTGCCCAAGCTAGCCTTGAACTCCCTCTGTAACCCAGGTGACCCTCCAACCTGTTACCTTATCGGCAGCTTCCTGAGCAGCAGGGATTAGAGACCTGTGCGACTAAACAAAGTTAACGTAGACATATCTCATAAGAAAAAGACAACACAACATTTCCTTACTCATCTTTACCCACAAGACATTCTTTCTGTTGATAGAGTTAGTTATCAAACCTGAGTTTTGAAAGAAGAAACTATTTGAGATTGCTAATCTTTCAACCAGTTTAAAAAGACTCTTAATCATGATGACATATATTCCTATACCTTTTAATCTGAAATATATTTAGACAAAGTAGCTTCTAGATACAAGAAGGTGTGAAAGACAAGACAGTGCAAAGGTTCCTCCACTTTTGCTGAGTCCATATTTGATTTAACTCGAATGCGATCATCTCAAGGAAGAATCCCATGGAAAATGGCCAAACTCTATTGTAGAAAGCCGAGGTCAGGATGCCACAGCTAATTTAGCTTCTGTTAAACTGTTTGCTTCTGCAAAGCCCCTTGCAGCTGCCAGTGAGATGCCAGGATGTATATTTACCTTCAAAAACCCTGTGCTCCAGAAACTCGGACTATGTGTAGGTCCCAAACACTTGAGTGTAGTTCCGGCTGGATGAAATGAAGACTTTCAATGGGTTACACAGTTTGTAAATTGTGTTTGAGTGGTCTCTGATGGGCTATCCATAACAACAGAAAAAAAAATATCCGATGCTCAGAACAAGACATACTGAATAAATAATATTTTCAAGGTTTTTGTTAGCCTTATAAGGTTTAACATTCCTTTAAAATTATGATTCAAATTAATCTCAGTTTAAAGAGTTGAAATCTTAGTATTTTTCACAGTATTAGTGTATAGAGCTGTTTAGCTCAAGACATTAGACACATTATAATGATAAGGTTCCTTCATTTTTTAAGAAATACAATGGTAGTTCAGTGTCTTAATGTTCTCTCTATGATTCACTTCAACTATATATTCAGAGACCACAAATCCTGCCATGATGTTCACTTCCTTTAATCTTTATAGTCGGAGCAACATTTTGAGACATTTGACCTCTAACTCTTTGTACCGTCTTCAATTACATGGTGAAAAAATCAGATCTGAACTCTTACCACCTTGTATGTAAGCATTCGCTTATGCCTTAAGCATCACTAAAGCCTTATGCAAATAAGGCATTCTGCAGCTACCTCTGGGGAATGCTCCTCCTGACCCCACCCTCAGCACTGCTGGGTTTTAGAATGATTGCAATCAATTCAAGGAATGGCTGCCAACTGCCCACTCAACCACTCCTGCCCTTCCATGCACATACACACAGGAGAGAGACTCACACTGCCACAAGCCAGCAGATGCGACCAAGGAAAGGCTCTCGTGTCTCCACACAGCAGCTGAATGTGCTTTCAGATACTAGAATATGTGAATTAAAGATTCTGAATGCTTTCAAGAAGCACAAATTTACATCACTTCTCTCTCACTCTTCTCCCTCCCTCCTTCCCTCTCTGTCCCTCTCTAGCCCCACACCCTTCGACTTCCCATTTTGGTGCTTGCAATCACTACCTTCAACCAGGCTTCTACATAAAACCACCATGACTACTTTATAAAGCTTTATCCACATTTAAACTTTAAGTTGTTCATTGTTTCATAGTTAACATCAAGCAGCCACTCCCTGTGCTCTAAGTTGCTGCTAACAGACTATAGCTGTTGACATGGTTTTAGTCACCTGATTTTCTTATTATTTGTGGAGACAATTCCAGTTAAACAGCACAGGAGAAATAAGTTAAGTTTATGCCAACTTTGGACAGGTTACTGGACTAACCTACACTTGCCTTAAGTGCATAAGAATATTAAAGTAAGGATGAGAAAATTAAATCTTTCAAAAACACAGTCTTCTCATTTGCTGGCCAGAGGCATTTTCATTGCCTTCCTTTCCTTCTTATCCTCAGAATATTCTAAGTTGTTCTCAATCACATCATTTACCACTAAGTACATAAATATATGCAAATTTCCTATCTCTATGCTGGTACTCCTTCTTAATCCCAGTCATACATGCAATTGCCTCTCTGGCACTGAATATCTTACAGGCAACTTAGCGGCAACATCTCTTAAGTGATACGTCATTCCTCCAAACCTGATTCCCCAGTATTTCTATCTTTGCTGGGAGTAAAAATCTCTCTCTAGCTATTAGGTCCAAACTTTGGACTTTGCTTCTCTTTTTCTAACACTCTATGCCTAGTCTACCATACCAGCTACATTTTCAAAATGAGTCTACAATCTGTATCTAATCTTCTCTTCTCTACAGACATCATTTTACTTTAATTCTGAGCACATGGTGTTCATTTGGAGGTCAGACAACAGCATGTTACAGTTGGTTCTCTCCACCATACAGGTCATGAACATCAAATTCAGGTCATCAGCCTTGAAAGCAAGCACCTTTACACACTGATCTGTCTCACTGACCCTACCCATGGATTTTTGATGGACTGCTCAGTCTTTACCCTTGATCTGGTCTTTGAGTTTATTCTCAGCACAGACTCAGACTCTTTTAAAAACTAAGTCATATATGACACCATTACCCACAATTTTGCATTAGCACCCCAGTCTTTTTATGACAAAATGACGAGTCTTTAAGGTATCTTCTAGCCAATCGTAACTTTGGGAGCTCACCTTCTGTCCTTCTATATCCCAAATATCCTCCATTCCAACATTGATCTTACCTTCTTTGCACCGGTCTTTAACTCTATCTGGAGCGCTCTCTCCTATACGACTAAACTTTTACATTTCTATAACTTGATTCAAGTGTCAGTCTTTGAGGTCCCCTACCCCACTCAGTCATCTCACTTCTATAGTGTGCTCCCCCTCAGCACACTGACATATTCCCAAGCATCCTCTTCATTTCCCTACCCTACAGAATTCATATCTCATGTTTCCCGCTGCTTAAAATGAAAAGTGGCTCAATTGTGGAGCTTTTCCAGCATACTTTTTTAGGCACTATAGATGTCAAACTTGAGTAACTAAGTTAACATGCTAAAGTATATGATTCAGAATAAACTAAATAGAACATTTTTTTGAAATTATATCACATTTCTGTCAAATATTTTCAAAATATAATTTATAGTGAACAGCATTATTATTTGAATTAGCACCACTGTTTGCTTTGATATAGTTCTCTTTCTGAACAAAAATTATTTCTTAGCATATGACACAGTAAATGGGAATAAATCTCTCTCTCTTCCTCTCTTTCCCTCCCTCCCTCTTTTCCCCCTTTTGTCCGTGTGTGTGTGTGTGTGTGTGTGTGTGTGTGTGTGTGTGATCATCAAGGCATTAGTATCAGGGGTCTTCCTCAATCACTCTTCACTATAGTTTTGAGACAGGGTTTCTCTCTGAACAGCTACACAGGCTAGGCAGTGCTCTCCAGGAATCTGCAGTGCCCGAGCAGGTGGACACAGGCACACAGGACCATGCCCCACTTTTTTATGTGTATGCAGAAGTGGGACTTAGATATTCATGCTATCACATCAAGTACTGTGCCAACTAAGCCAACTCTTCATCTCATGGGAGAAACAAAACCCTTCAATGACAAAGTCTTGCTTTAAATATTTATACAACAAATTTTAGGAAATAACACTTTAAAACTGTGATTAAGAAAATATCTTTTAGTTAAGAAAGAATGGATCCTTTGGCTTGTTCTTTTTCCAAACAGGATCTGAACTTCATATTCAACATTAATCACATACCAAAGTGTAGACATTTCATCTTTCACTATAAAAAGGTGTGCGGATATCCCACTTGATAGAAAAGGGAACTTAGAAAAAGAAGCTGAATACTTTAGAGATACCATTTCATTTCTAGTCCTGGGGAGATTTATCTGGAGGGTAAAAACACTTGCCACCAAGCCTGAAGATGAATAGAAGGAGGACCCAAGCAGAAGAAGAGAATCGATATCTTCAACCTTTTCTTTAACTTCCACATGTAAGGAATTTCACATTCATGTCTCCCTCTTCCCCACATATAAATGAGTAAGCAAATTACAATGTTTAAAATTTTGATACTGATAACCGGCAAGTGTTGTTACTTTAAAAAGCCAGGATTTGGATCAGTGACTGATATTCCCCATATATTTGCAGTTCTTTGAGGCTAAGAGGATAATAAGGTGTCTGGTGTCTTCAATAACCTTTCAGTATCAGTAGTTTATGATGCAGGTGCACTATTGAAAGCTTTTGAATAATCCCACAAATGTGTGTGTTCTCGAAACATTGCTCACAAGACCATACTCTTCAAATATTACAGTAGTATTGACAGCAAGAGGTCATATTAACTTAAGTAGAAATATAAAGTGACTTTAATCCAACTGGAACACTGTAAAATTTAATATGCAATGTAGCTCATCTGACATAAAGAAAGATTTATACAAAATCTATCAAAGATAAAAGATCAGTCACTTTAAGGCAGAGTACAATTGATAAAAATCACTTCACATATATTTTGCAACAACAACAAAAAAAAGCCTTCAGAAGAGATCTCATTCCCATTCACAAATTCTAAAAGAGGAAAAGCTTCAAAAGTATTATCTTAAATCACATTTCATATTAAAATTTGCATAGTGGTGTCAATTCCACACTGAAGAAATGAGAATGATGGGTTTTCCCCGTAAGATAAAGAAGGAGCGGATGAAACTCTCCACCAAGAGGAGAATGCGAATGCTGGGGTTTAAAAAGCTCGACAGAAGCTAGACAGAAGCAGAAACCATCAGGATCTCTTCTGCCACTGAGGCACCTTCTGGGAATTCTCAACAACCACATGGGGTTTATTTTAAGAAAACCACAAAGAGAGGTGAAGCTGATTTCTAACTATAAGAAAGCGAAACATCTGGCCATCTTTCACAATGAACCCCGAGAGTACTGACCTTGTCCAGGAAAGGCCAAGACATTGGTATTCAGAAAACTAGACAAAGAGGCTCCTAAAAGAGATGATTTGCTATTGAGATTAATGTAATAGTTAAACATTTGAAGAATAAAACTTGTTTTCAGAGACAGGGAAGGGAAGAAAATAATAAGAATTAAGTCTTTGCTCTTCGCCCTGCCCTAAGAGCCATCACTATTCTAACAAGTTCCATCCTGCAGAATCCTACATCTGTTCAAAGAATATTAGCATCATTTCCAATTAACTTCTTCTTTAAGATTTATTTAATGCTGGTGTGTGTGTGTGTGTGTGCGTGTGTGCGTGTGTGTGCGTGTGTGCGTGCAGGAGCCTGCAGAGATGAGAAGAAGGCATAAAAAGCCTGAAGCTGTGGCCTTGAAACTCAACTCTGACCCAAAGAAAGAGCAGCAAGTTCTCTTAAATGGTGAGTCATCTCTCCAGTCTCCCAAGCAGCCTATTTTTATCCAAGCTATTATGTTAACAAAATCAATGTATTTCCCCATTCACCATTCTTGAAATATTATAGTCATGTACAAATTTCATCTGATTTCATACCCCACACATATGTCCTCTCATTTGCATTTTCTTACTCATGTGGTGAATGCATTAAGAGTCAATGGAGCAGGGGGAAGCATCCAATATGTTGAGGCCCTCAAGACTGGTTTTGAGATGAGAATAGATAGAACCTGCCAATGTAAATGTCAGTGGGTTCAGGAAGGAAAAAAATGGCTCTGTAATAATGAAGCTGGTGAATGTTGATAATTTGATGAAAACCCGCATTGTGAAAAGAGGTAATGACAGAAGAGAGATGGGAAAATTCAAGGCAGAAATTGAAGCAGGAAGAGAGGAGGGTAAGGGCTGGGCAAAATAAAGAAAAGGAGAAACAAAGGAGTTTTTAAAAGAAACAATGTTGTAGAGGAGGTGGGGGTAGCACAGCAAAAACAGGTAATCACTTTATCAACCATCACCCTTGGATTGAACTATAGCTACCATCTCCACTTCTTCCAGAATGGTCCTAGAACGCAACACTTGGTGAGATTCATTTTGGAAAGGTATTGGAGAGTGGAACCACATCCCCACTTGCCCTCATGGCTCTGACTTCCTAGGGATAGAACTCCGTCTAACAACATCTCGGCTGACCTGTGCCAGAGGCCCAAGAAACTCTCTGTAGGCTGCCTCTTCTCCCAGCTGCAGCTCCCAAACAGTACCGTTTGAGGCCCTTAAGTCTGGAAAGCAGGAAGAAATTAGCAGTTTCCTATTTTATTTCACACAAGAGAAACCTTTTATCTTCTAGATCACATTTTGCTATGAGCACCCCCTCAGCGTGCTCGTGTGAGCATGTTCAACAGCATTCTGACCTCAGCTAATACTTCCTCATAAACCCACTGGAACAATCGAGGCAAAGTCTATCTAGAGACTTCTGAGGAGGTTTAAAGAAACTGTTGGGGTTTCTGTTTGTTTGTTTTGTTTTGTCAAGGAAAAAAATTATCCTGAAAAGTCACAATGCATAGTATTTAGGAAGAAAGCCAGGAACAACTAAAGGACATCTAATTTCATCTGGCAATGGAGGGAAGAGTCTGCACCAGCTGGCTAGACTTGTTGTGTTCCTCTGGAAGCCAGGGGAGATCATGCTTCTGTGCAGAACACATTGGACTCCATTTGCACAAGCCTAAGGCCCGCCCATTCATGTCCACTGAAAGATCTGGAAACCACTGCCTGTCATACCCACATTCATTCACAGAAACATCTTCACTCAAAGAAAACCATATACATTTTTTTAAATAAAAGAAAGTATATTGGTATAAAACCACACAATCTTATTGCAACAGTCATGGGCCTAACATCAGCTATCTTAAAGACAAAACAGTTTACAGTCTCTAGTGTTTTCATTTCATTTGTGGGTGTATTCACAGTTGATTTATTTGCCTTGTTGAGACTCGGTGGTCTAAACTGCTGGCTGTGATCCAGCAGAGCCAGAACGTGGCCTATAGAAACCACCATTGCATTGAAACCACCACTGAGTTGAAAGAGTGAAAGAGAAGACATTTTTCTCTCCAATAACACCACAATAAAAAGAAATGTCAACAGTCTCAAAGAGAGGCATACATCTTAAAATTGTCTTCAGTCACTTGAAAAGGCAACTCAGCAAACTGGGATGAATTTAGATGTGAAATCTGAAGAACCGTATAACTAGAAAATAGCAGTTAATAATACTAGCTGACATTCCTTAATGTTTCCAGTGAACCTTAGGGCATGGCATTCATTTCTTCATTCAGGTAATCCAATCAGACACTATACATTGTACTTGGTATTTTATGAGGAAAACAAAACCAGCGATATTCAAGTTACAAGTTGACTTGTAAAATAACACAACTCTTCTCAGAAAGACAAGTTTTGGAAAGTACATGATACCTGTGAAATATTTTTCTTTGTAATTTAACTGTTAGTAATAGCCACTGAATATAGTTTTTTTTTTCTTTTTTTTTTTTTTTTTTTTTTAGATAGAGAGCCCCATTTAGCCTAAGTTGGCCTCAAGCTCACCAGGACTTGAACTTCTAATCCTCTAGCAAGAATTTTGGTGTGCTGCCACACCTGATTTGGGCAGTACTGGGGATTAAACCTAGTGCCTTGGGCACGTAAGGCTAGTACTCTTCCAAATGAGCTACATTCCAAGTCCAGCAGCTATAATTATAATGGAGCATTTCAAATTGTAGGCACTGATGTTTAGCAGATTCTTCTGGCCATGCTTGAATGCTGTGAGAGAACAAAAGACAGTTGTTGTATAACAGTTTGCCATCGTCTCCGTGCTTATGCCGAACCTATGAAATCTGATGGCAAAAACAAGGAAAATGGATAGCAGTAAAGTAAAATGCTGGAGTTATTTTACGAGTTTTCCGATTTTTAGGGAATATTTTGGGGTATGGGTGTGGCTCTAAAAATGCCTCTTCGTCCCCAGTCATTTGTTTTCTTCTCATCTGGCAGCCAGATAACTAATAAATAGCTACCTAGAGAGTCCTCAACAGTTCCTTGGTGGGATTTCTGTGGATTTTAAATAGGCAAAATGAGCTGGAAAATGAAATTGACAAAGGCATTAATGAAATATTTCAGTCATTACATTCAATTAATGCTAACCAGTTTTGCAGCAGATTCACCTGCCTTGAGAATTAAAGAGTTAACGGGGCCCATCAGAGAAGAATGTGCGCCGCACTGTGGAATGTGTACGTGCCTAGAAAGAAACAGACACTAGTCATTCGTTGCAAATAAATGATAATTTAATTTGTCAAGAGACCACAATGCCTGCTTTACCTGAATATGATAAAAGGACAAAACAATTCAGCTTGACACCTTGGTAGCAACGCTAATGCTTGAATATAATTGCTTTTTGTCGTCATTTTTGTGCTTAGAAGAAAAGCAAATAAATACTGTAAATTTTTCTTGTATCTTTTTCACCCAAGCTGATGAAGTTATCCCCAGTTACTTAGGAAATATCCATTTAAGATGATCAAATACATAGAAAACAAGATTCCTCAAACTCACTGGGACCGAGGTACATCCTCCAAGCTTTCTGCTTTTTTTTTTTTTTGATATAGCAGAACTATCATGCCAATGGCTTTGCAGAGGTGACTCCACGTCGCTCAGGTGTCAAATCTGCATCTGCTTCAAACTTGACTAAGCACTGAGCATAAACAGTTCCAGCAGAAAGGGGGAAAGAGAGATAAGAACCAGAGGGAGAGAGTTTGCTGTGAGATCATGTCTCCTAGGAACATCAGAAGCTTCTCACATAAAGTCTCACTAACATGGCTGTCTAAATATGAGCTGAACAAAGACAAAAAAAAAAAATAGCATAGTAACATGGATAGGGTAAAAGCCACGAGGCCTCAACTCTGCACAAGAGCTGCAAGCACCTAAGGAACGTTGAGAGCAGGAGAAGCAGTTTTCCCCAAGAAAGAGTATGCCATTTGGTTATCTAACGCCAAATGGTCAGCCCGGAAAACATACATACAAGTAACATTTTACAAAGTAGGTTGTATTTATGTATTTAGGTATATGTATGTATATACGTATATGCATATAGCAACAACTAATGAAAAAAGAGACGATGAAATAAAAGAGATGAAGGAGGGTTACATGGAAAGATTTGGAGGAAGAAAAGGGAGAAATATATAATTATATTATAATCTCAGAAAATAAAAGAAATAGAGAAAAAAATTATCTTAGTTGTCTTCCGCTGAAATCCCCATACAATTTCCAAGATCTTCAGGGCACTCCATTTAGGTCACTGGTTGTAGGAACACAGTCCAGAAATGGAGTTTTATGAGAATTCTGACTGCTTGAAAGAAAACTCCAAGAAAGCAAGTCAAGTGTCTTGTGACCTCAGTTTCTTCAAAACATAAATTTTTTTTCTTAGACTGTGTTCTTGTGCCCCTCCCAGGAGTAGCAGATTAGAGTGGGTTGACTTCAGATTATTTATTACAACTGACTATTGCTAGTTGTTTATCTGCCTCTATGGAAAATCATGTTTGTTTGCTTGATTGTTTGCAGAGTGTGGCTTATCTGCCACGTGTGGCATGCCCTTTTGATTGTACACTTTACTCTCGTGACTCCTCTCGACCCTCAGGGTATAAGTTGTCTGATGCTCTTAATAAAGATGGTCATTGCCACTTCACGAGGCTTTAATCTGCCTCACTTAGCTTCATTCTCCCAGGTCCTGCCGCCAGCTCCAGCTGCAAACAGTTGATGCTCACAATCTCAGTGCTGCTGTGATGCCCTCTTCCTGGTTCTCTAATGGTGACTCTTCCTTTGAAAGATCTCTCAAAGTCATCCATTCTTACAGCTAGAAATTCCAGATTTATTTTTCCTTAATTGAAAGGCTGGAAAGTTCCCTTCAGACATTTTTTTTTCCTCTCACAGAGTCCAGGAAAGCTCTTCACGTTCCCTACCATGTACAATGCTTTCACAGCCGTCTTGTTCTGGGGTGTTTCATCCATACATATCACTTACTGTCCATCTCTTCCTCATAATTCCCAACATAGGTCATTCACCAGATAAGTCATCTTCACATTTCTAGAGCATGCTCAGTACGTTCATCTCCTTCCCATATCCCATTTCCCTTCCATCAAACTGTCTGTCATATCCTGTCTCTTAATTTCCAATCTTTCTCAAAAGTCAACTCAGATATCCAGAACTCCATGATGACTTCCAACCTTAGCACTCTGAGTAATATTTTACAAGTATCTTCTAAAAACCCAGATCATATATAGGCAAGAAATATTATACTTAATAACATCAGCCTAAATACTGGGAAGAAACTGAAAATCTTTACTTGAAAACAGGACAGATATCAGTATGGTTTTCTAAAGTCTCACTGGAATGCCTGAGCAATCATGACATCTGTATGAGTTGTTTAAAAAGGCCAGTGTAACTGATGAACAGTCAATGTTTAGAGACACCTGTTCTATGACACACTCCATGCCAATTGTTATAATCACAACCTGCAAGCAAGTTAGTCGGCCCATCAGTCACAGCCATGAGCATAATAATAACTCACATCCGTCTAGTTTTTATAATAGAAACTTGCTAATTCACTTTGCATTCGCTAACTCATTTGATCATGACACCAACTCCGTGTGATGAGCAGATAGGAAACCACTCCTTGGCATGGCATTTACACTGACCTGTTTTGTAGATTTCTCAGAGTATTAGTTGAATGATTAGACCCCTATAATATTGCTATAGTATTTTATTTTGTTGAAGCTATTTAAATTAATTTTACTTAAAAACTATCTTTAAATATAATTAAGATAATATTAGGGTGCACTGTTCTTCCCTAATTCAAAGACAAGTGCATCTTGTCATGTAGTGTCAGTCCCAACTCTGACACATGATGGTGAAGGTCAGAGTGAAGAGCTTTTCGGCACCATATTAGGCACTTCAACTCTGCCAAAGTTATTGCCATTAATGACCCTTCATTGACCTCAACTACATGGTCTACATGTTCTGGTATGGTTCTACTCATGACAAGTTCCATGACACAATCAAGGCTGAGAAGGGGAAACTTGTCATTAACAAGAAGGCTCTCTCCATCTTCCAGAAAGAAGATCCCACCAACATCAAATGGGATGATACTGGTGCCCACTATGTTGTGGAGCCTACTGATGTCTTCATCACCATGGAGATGGCTGGGGCTCACTTAAAGAGGGAGGCAAAGGGTCAGTCATCATGTCTGTCCCTTCTACTGATGATCCTATGATTGTGAAAGGTGTGGACCATGAGAAATATGACTACTTACTCAAGATTGTCAGCAGTGCTTTCTGCACCATCAAATGTTTAGTGTTCCTGGCCATGCCATCACTGCCACTCAGAAGACTGTAGATGTCCCCTTTCAGAAGCTATGGCATGATGGCCATGGTGCTGCTCAGGACATCATCTCTGCATCCACTTGTACTACCAAGATTGTGGGCATGGTCTTCCCATAGCTGAATAATGAACTTGACATGGCCTTCCATGGTCCTATCTGCAATGTGTCCATCCTTGATCTGACATGCCGACTTCAGAAAGGTACCAGATGACATCAAGAAGGTGATAAAGCAGGTACTGGAGGTTCCACTAAAGGGCATCCTGGGTTACACTGAGGACTAAGTTGTCATCTGAGACTTCAGAAGTAATGATCACTCTTCCTGCTTTTGATGCTGAGGCCGGCATTGCTCTGAATGACAGCTTTGTAAAGTTCATTTCTTGGTAAGACAACGAATATAGTTAGAGCAAAGGGTGGTAGATCTCATAACCTCCAAGAGGTAAGAAGACCTGGACTATCACTTCAGCAATAATGAAGAGGAAGACAAAGACCCTCAGCTACTAAGGAGTCTTGTCCCAACTCAGCCTGCAACACTGCCTCTCACTGTTTCTATCCCAAACCCCAGGGAGAATGGGAAGGGCTTAGAGAGGCCCACTCTCTTGAATACCACCAACAAAGTTCACTGCACCCACAAAAATAATATTTAAGTATAGAATTAAGAACGCAGTCAAGACTGTGCCTTTTTCAACCATCTGTTAAGTATAAAGTATATTTATAAAAATCAGATTCCAGTTTCTTACACTTTTAAAATGTCTGTACACTGTTGAGTGACTTAATGTTCTCAGAGGTTATAATCACAGCTATACTATTGTGTATATGACTAATGCTCATGTTGTTTTTGGGCAGTACTCATAGAATTACAACTAACTCTACAGCCCATTGAGTGCCCAGCTCCCAGTTATAGATCCACATATGCAGAAACACATTGGAGATTATAAAACGGTAAGATTGGAGTTTGTCTTCTTCTCTATCCAAGCAAACCTAAAGCCACAGATAATTTGCCTTGACATAGTTAATTCTATAGTTAAATATCTCCAACTGCTGGATTATTCTTCCGCAGTGTTTGCAGAAGGAAGGCTGACCTATGTAACTTGAGGACATTGATCCCACTACTGACAGCAGGAATCCTACATGAACAGCTGCATGGGGGGCGGGGGGAGGGGGCTCGGCCACCTTTGTCATACAATGGCCTGCACACGCCTGGGTTTGGGGTTCTTAGCTCCCCTTTATTGTTTCTTCTCTTGTTTTTGATCAGTCGTTCAATTCTTTCTCACTAAACAAGTACCCCAGAAACCTAAATTCTAGGCACGGTTCTTTCAACTAACTAGTCTCTTAAAAGGTGACATCCTTTGTTGAACAGTATTGTCATTCTCAGTCCACAGGGAGGAATACAAACACAAATTTTACAGCATTTTTTAATGGCCAGGTCACATACAATGACTAACAGACAAAAGCAATATTCAGGGGAAATCAGTTACTTCCTGAGACTCTTATACATTAGAATCCTGTGAAGGGGTTTTCTTTGTCCTCTTTGTCCCAAGCCAGACTGAAAAAGCTGGAATTTGGATTTAGGAATTTTAATCCAATTAGTCCCCCATTTGATTATAATGTGTCATTCTGGCATTTGGGAAAGGCTGGTGAGAAGTAAGCCCTACATTCTCTGCACTAGAATGTATGAATCTCTAAAGGAAATGAAACCATAAGAAATCTCAGTAGCCTGGACCACATGGTCACAGTCTCCCATAAAGCAGCTTTCTCTCAATTGCATTTTAATGTTACACCCTTAGCTTTTATGACAGTCATTATAAGAAAAAGCTGTTATATCATTTTCTCCCTCAGTGAGGTCACCAAGGATTAGACAGTTAGGTTTTGTTTTGTTGAACTCCATATTAATCGCTTTATGTAGCAGGAGGAAAAAGACATTATTCTGTTAGAAAACGCAGAAGAAAACTCAAGTTTATGTCAACCCTGTTGACACAGATGCGTGTTTTAAAATTTCATGTTTTTCTTAGTCATGACTGTTAATTCATTTTGCTGTTCTGTCTTTGTGTGTGTGTGTGTGTGTGTGTGTGTGTGTGTATGTGTGTGTACTGGCTTGGGATCTGGTCTCATGCCTTCATATCTGTATAGCAAACACTAAGTGTCAACATCTATTACCTTGTCTTTTATCTGAGATAGTTGCAGGGAAAAAAAGAATAATATGAAGAAAAAGATCAAGAATTGCTAATCTTAGAAGAACCTCAGAAACTCATAATATTTTTAAAAGAAAAAAAATTAAAAGTCCAGTTTTTTCTAAGGTTGTCACACTATCCTAAGAACTTAGTAGAGGTATATTGAATGATAAACGTTCTGAGAGCAGTCAGTAAATGGAGTACAAGGTTAGCATTTTTGAAAGATTAAGTCATGGAAACATTCCCTATGATCAAAGTAAGTGTCACCATAGAAAATGATTGCATGGACCCATATGGGAAAGATTGCTAAAGAAGTTAATAAACTGGTGTAACATGTAGCAGTTTTTAGAGACTGTTGTTCAGTTTCGGGGATAATGATGGGACAGTGTTGGACCCCTGAGATATTTGGATTCTTCAACTTCACTGTTTGGTAAATTGTGACAAATGATGCTGTACCATAACAAAGTTCAGAGCATTAAGACATATTGGCAATCCTTACATGAAGACCAGTCTGGCTATATAAGGAGGTTTTGTCTTAAAAACAGGAACAAACATTTTGAGTCTTGAAGATAAGCACAAAACTCAACACATATGATACTCATTCTTCAGAAAATGCCATTTTAAAGTATGTTTTCCTCCAGGGTTATTTATTAAATTCACACATAAACAGCACACAAGCTCCTGGATAAGTATTTTTTAATGTATAAACAGTAAATACCAACTCACCAAAGGAACAGATTTTGACTGAAACTAACAATTTTATACAAAGCCCAGAATTCTGTCTCTTTCCACATGAGAAAACACAGTATAATTATGTAAATTTTAAGAAAATAAGGACATAGGAAAGTTCAATATGTTGGTTTTGAAATTCCTAACTTAGAAATAAGGGAATAATGATGCAATCTTTTCAGAATGTACACTGCATTTGTCATGATATTAGCAGGCAATAAATATTACAAATGCAATATTTCTAATATTTTTACACCAGAAATTTTCTATATAGAAATTTCTAAAGACAGAAAGATATTTTCTCTAAAACCACATAACTGCCTTATTTTGTCAGTTTTCCATTTTTCTTACATATAAAAATGAATAATAAACTACAGAATGGGAACCATAGTAAGAAAAGACAAATGTTCCAGTCTTCAGCAGCATTGCCCATGTGCAATTCTCTGGCTATGTAACTCAATATACCACTTGATATAGGCTGAGGCCAGCATGGGCTACATAGTGACTTTTGACAGTGACAGTCGAGGTTACTCAGGAAGACTATGACTCAAAAATCTCAATTTTGAATTTCATTTAAGAGACATTATTAAGGATACAAATACACAATTATAGACTGATAAAAATACTTGCAGTATCTGATGTTCTCTGTTAATGGGTACACAAATGCATGTATATGAACATGAAATATAAATGTTTATACTGGGCTTGAACCCAGAATAGATAAATAAGCTATATAACTCCATAATAAAATGTGGTCCATAGTGGTGTTTGTGCTGCAGCAGTAAAAGCATGTCTATGTAATGACTTATAGAAAATGCTCATCACAGTTTTATTCACGGCCAGTAAACATGAAGGGAATACAGGTTCTCAGGAATGTAAGACCAGTAGTGTGTTCATATAATGGGATACGCTGTGACAGGTGACAATGTGGATGAATCTCAAAAACACTTTTATAAAGGAAGCCAGACACAGTACTGCTTAAGGTATAATTGAATTTTTATGAAGTCTAAAAGGTGGTAAAAAGTGAGTACAGGTAACAAGACTCAGAAAATAGGTCCCTTTGGGTGGGAGGTGAACACTGTCAGGGAGGTAAGGAAATTTTTGGATCTTGCATGATTTGTGTGGATGTAGATGTTCCCAACTGTCAACACTCTTCAGTCTGAGCATGGCGGATCCGCAAATGTATTATATGTAAGTCATGTGTCATTAAAATATAAACACAAAGGAAATGACTAATCCCCACAATTTAAGAACATGACATTTCCACAGAAGTAGAATATAATTTAATGTTCATCAAAAAACAGACAAACAAACAAAAAAAAAGCAAAAAACAATCATTCCAAGGAACAAACATGAGAGTTAAACAATGTACTTTTTCAAATTTACAATGTATTCCTTTCTATACAATCAGTGACCAATAGGTAAATGTAAATATACTTGAAGCTAAGAAAGTATATCAGGCAGAATTTTTTTTATCGTGATGAATTATTAAATACACATGAAAATCTTCAAGGAGCTTTCTAAGTAGAGTTCAGGAAGAGGGCAAACTGTGGCATGACAGACGAAAAAGCATTCCTTCCGGCAAAATATATGCAGATTATTTAAATGGTAAATTTGCATACAGTATTCCCTAGGAAATATTTCTTACAAACTATACTACTGGGACTGGAGATATGCCTCGGTGGCTAAGAGCACTTCTTCATGCATAGGAGCTGAGCTGTTTCCCAGCACCCACATCGGGCCGCTGTCAAAAGCCTCACAACTCCCCATAACTCCAGCTCTGGGGATCCGAGGCCATCTTCTGACCTACTCTGGCACCTGGAATGCACATCATGTAAAGATATACATGTAGGCAGAGCAGTCAAGCACATAAAATAAAATGACTCTTCTAAAAATGCATAATTCTACTTAGACCGTATATTTCTGGGAAGGTACTAAAATATATACTTGAAATATCTATTTGAAAAGGTATCTGAATAAATCAATATATAATCTGTGTAAAATTGAAAACATGACTTATGACAGATGATAAAGCAAATGCTTTTACTGTGAGAAATTCTTATTTAGTCGCTTTTAAGATCAATATCTCATACCAAATTTTTTTAGTTATTTTTGCTGTAAACATACTAGAAATAAATAATACCATGAAAAGTCACAACCAACCTGTTACTTTGGAAACTTCCAGAAACAGTGGCCAGAAAGATGGCTCTGTAGCTAAGGGTGCTTGCTGTCAAGTCTCAGGTCTTGAGTCACATGCATACTTTAGCATTTGTATACATTTATGCAAACACACACAAATAAGAAAAATTTAAAATTCTATCACTGATAGTATCCATAACTGTATCCTGAACCTCTTTCATGTGCCTTTTGCATACACATAAACAGGGCTCTAAAAGGCAATACTGCGCAGAAACACTTCTAGAACTTCGGTCTGTTCAGCTGGGGAGAGGCGTGAAGACGGTCCCAGCGCTATAATTGTGGTGTCCTTTGAGCTGCTGAAACCTAACAGTATCAACAGACAAGCAGGTGCGCTTGCATTGGCTTGCTTCCCTGATGGAAAGTCAGCCCTAACTGGCTTAGGAATCCTGGCGATTCAGCTGGGAGTCACTAAAATAAGCTTATTTCAATTGTACCATTTGTCTAAGAAGTGTGGTTTTGTATTATGGAAGGAAACCAGGTCTGAAAGGCAGAAATGGGAGATTATAAGATGATAGACAAAATAATGAGTAAAAAAGCCAGAATCTTAACATGCTTACATAAACAACGTATATCGGATAGTATAATTCTTAAAGTTTGGTTTTCCTATTTGTTTCCATTAAATTATTGTTTAAATATTTATCCTTTCTCACCCACCTCACCGCTCTGCTTCTTACCCGGCTTAACTATCCTATTTGCTGTAGCCTCGTGGTAGCTAAAGTACCTTTTGCCCTTGATTTGAGCTAGGTCATGATACCTGCATTGGTTATGGCGTGATAGCAGGTATAATACAAGGAGAAGCTGCAAACCTGTTCTAGCGTTACTTACAGCCTGCCCTCTCGAACTGCCATTACTGTGAATCAAACCTGAGAGCTATGGAACAAACCTAGACCCAACCTGAAGCTTGAAGTTAGGCTCTTGCCAAACCCCAGATAAATCACATCACCGCGCCGAGCCAAAGAAGCATGAGGAAGCCCAGCTGCAGTTAGCAGGGACACTTCAGACTCGCACAGGCACTGGTGAAATAAATACCATGGCCTGATAATTTGTAGGACTCGTTTCTGCTCTCTCCTCGGGAGTCATAGATTGGCCCATGGGAATATGTTTTGTGTATAGCTTTGAGGTAGATCTTTCCTCTCACTGTGGCAGGTTCAAAAATCTACCTAGCACGTTCTCAAGATACCAGAGTCCCAGATTCTCTGAGAACAGAACACACCCTCCCTATTAACTACTGATTCCATTAACCTCAAGTTCCTCACAAAATACATTGATTTAGGGAGAAGCAAATTTATAACAATTATCAATCAGAATGACCCAAACCTCCATGAAGGGTCTGTCATTTGTTTCTTGTGTTACTCACCTCTAACTACTTGACAATCATCTAACCCATTATACACAATATTTAAGTATTGATTACACAAGTAAATATGTGGAAGTCTCTTTTTCTAATAGATATAAAGACTATATTTTATATCATTCTTTAATATATTCACCAAAATGGCGAAAAAAAACTGAAATTGAGTTGGAGTAAGGACTATAGTGTAAAAACTAGAGATGAGGAAATAAAACTGTTGTTTTTCTGGATTTTTCATAAAAAATCATTGCATATAGGGCCCCAACCACTGCACACAACACTGATTCTGTACATTATCATTGTTCATCAGGAATTGAGATTGGGTCCTCCCACGGTGGGTTTCCATGTAGCTACCACTCCACTCCTCTCTTTTAACACTGTGTCTATCCTCAACTCATGCAACAGCATGACAGCCACAAGTCAAACCTCAGAGTCCCACTGTCATCTTACTAGAAAGCAGGGATACCTTCTTCAAACAGTACTGGGGTGAAGCAGCCAGACAAGAATTCACAAGGCATGAGATTGAGGGAGAGTTTGCACACCCCTGGGTGGACACTGTTAGGTAAACAACTTCCTCTTCTTCATTCTCATCAGAACAGGCAAGATGGATTCCTGAACTCTGTTCTGGAAAAGTGTTTGCAATGAAGGAACTATATTGGGCATAGACTAAATTGTGCAACACAAATATCATGCAGTTATATTGTTTTCTAAAGGCAATCTTTCACTAGTTTTAAAATACTACATTGAGAAAAAAAAGACTCCAAAATCATTGAATGTAAAAATGCAACAAATTTCATCATTGCCATGTATGTGATGGTGATGTCAGCAATGGTTCTGAGAGTGAGACAAACAAAATATGTTTAAAATTAATTTAGAAAAATGTATGTGTGTGTACCCATGAAGGTAAGTGCCCTATAGCACAGAAGCATTGAATCCCCTTTGGAGCCAGACACCTATTCCAGCTTTTTGAAATGGGTGTTGGAAACCAAACTTGCATCCTTTGGAAAATACCAAATGCTCTTAACCTCGTAGCCATCTCCCCCAGCCCAAACAAAACAGCATGTTATAAACAACTAAACAAGCTGTAGCCAAGATGAGTCTTACAATACAAAGAAGTAAGGAAAAATGTCTCTACTATGTGTTCAATCCACCAAAGAACATATGATCCAAATAGGCCTCACAGGCACAAGGGGAAAAAATGATAAAAGTGTTCTAACCTTCATGTATCTAATTTTGATTTCTTATGCCTTTTAGTGTTCCATGGTGTGCTAACCAATACAGTATTTGACTTTTGCATGCTCATTTTAAAAAAGAATTAAAATGTCAAGTTTTGCAGATCCTTCTTGTATGATTCTTCATTTTAAATGTTATCTTTTCTCTGAATACTAGCTTTCTCTGTAAAAGCAGCTCAATATAATACGTAAACATGACAAGCAGACAACACACAAAAGGCTCACTACAGGCTCTCTTCTCTCTAGAGCTGTCTTTTCTTTAGGATGAAATGTATATGATTTTGTCACTTTGGACAAAAATGTATCGGTATTAAAGCACTTAAAACACAGCTATAAAGGTGGAATCTGAGGGAAAAAATATATCTGTGAGATGCTAAAATTGCAAGCTACTTGAAAAGTAGATCCAAAAAAAAATGTTTGGACAAATGTTAGCTCCCAGGACATATGAACATACTGTGGAAGAGTTTTGCAAAAAGACCTTGGTAAATCTACACGTGCGTCCTTCCTAACAACTTGTTTGTTTCCATTTCACATTTTGTCTTGCTTCTCTATAACCAAATTCACGTGGCAGGCTCCAATATGCAAATCTGTATTATTAAGAAGGCTAAATAATTAATATCTAGATTCATGATTTCTTCTACATAGATTATTTTAGAAGTTGAAGGATTCTTTAATATGTCTGTCTGTGTGGTACCGGTATTGCATGTGTGGGGGACATGCGTGTGGTCTTTGTGCATTCTGTAAAGATGTAGGGAGTTTTTCTTATTCTCCACCTGGTCCACTGAGGCAGGGTCTCTCAATGGAACATCGAGTTGTCCACCCTGCTGAGTCCTTTTAGCTACCTGTATGTGCAAATGTGTGGCATCATCTAGTGTCTCATATTCATTCTAGGAATAACAATTCTTTTGCTTACTCCCTGGTGCCCAGCTCACATTCTCTGACACATGTGTACAACCTGGTAACTACAACATTCACAATGTGGGATACTTCTGCTACTCAGGAAGCTCTTCTCCTATCTTTCTCCCATTAGACCCCATGATAATCATGGATGTCTGTTTTAATTTCTACAAAGTTCACTTTCTAAAACATTAATGTAAACAGTGGTTTCACTTTCCTGACCCATCCTGAACTTCTAAATAATCATGCAGAGGCTTAATTTTAATTACAAACTGGCCTATAGCTTAGGCTTACTACTAACCAGCTCTTACATTTAAATTAACCCATTTCTATTAATCTATGTATTGCCATGTGGTGGTGGCTTTTATAGTTCTGCTGCCATGCTGTTTCTTGAGCAGCTGTTCAAGTCTCTCTCCACTCTGCCCCTCCTCATCCAAATCCTCAGTTCAATTGTTCCACCTAACCCTATCCTGTTTGGCTACTGGTTAAGCATCTTTTATCATTAACCAATGGCAACAATACATATTCAGCGAATACAAAAGAATATCCTACATCACACTAACTAAATGGAATTGCAAGACATGTAGATGTTTGCATTGGCCATCTTAAACTTTACATTTTTTGATACTCTTGTATGTATCTGGTAGTTGATTTCTAGTTACTGTTTTTTGGTGCTGTCTTTGGAATTTAGAACAAACTACACATTGGCTTACCATGTTATTTTCTTTTGTTCAGTGTTGCCCTTTATAAAAAAAGTTATGGATATCCAAGAAGGGTCTTTGTGAAGATATTATTTTCATTTCTCCTGGCAACCACTGATCATATACAAAGTATGTGTGAATTTTTGTTGCAATAAAAGAGGGGTGAGAATGACGAAGAATTACAGAACACTAAATGCCACTGCAGCAAACATTGATCTGTTGAGAAGACCAAAGACATGAGAGAGAAAATCTTTTCACTATTTATTAGACCTTCTTCTGTTTGACCTTAGTATCTCCCTAGTCACCAACCTTTGATATCACTTCTTAGACGGCAATAGATGGAATAGATTGACTTTAAGAATGCCTCCCCAGGATGATCTTCATAGCCTATCATCTGTAGTGGCATGGTGGTCTAGCATGTTGTGCTTTAGTTCTGCCCATCCTCTGTAAGACTGTTCCATAGTGCTGATGGCGTAATGTCAGCCTCTACATGATTTTACAGATTTGGAAGCCCCCTCGAGAGACGAACAAGTACACTTGAAGGAGTAAGAGTGAACAATCACTTTGCTAAAAGTACAGGGGCCATGGATAACTGAAATTCTTGGAGCTTTATGGTTAGGTTGTAGGAACAGAACTAGGATTCAGCCAGGAATTCCCTATGTCTAGCTTTGGTAGTGTTAGAAGGTGCTATAAAGGCTGCTGAGGGAAATCCCCATCAAAATCCTACTGATGTATGGATCCCACATGCTACAGGATAGAAACACCAGGCCAAATGTGCCAGTCAGTGCACTGATGAAAGATTCAGTTCCCCACTGGAGTTAGAGGAGAATGGACATCTATGTTATCTCCTCCAAGACTCAGGAACAATTTCAGAAATGGGAGGTCTGGAAGAATGTTAAGATCCGGAGGAAAGAGTGGCATATTCTAGGGGACTCTTTCCTCCAGCCAAACAACTGTCATCTCCAGAAGATCAGCTATGTCTACCTGCAAGTGTCCATTATGATAAGTCAGCTTCTGGCAATGCCTAGTAGAAGGAGGGGTGAGAAGAGCCATAGGACCCATCAATAAGACTTTTACCTGAGTATCCCAGACACTCTCTCTAGCAATTAACTTGCAAAAAAGCCCACATTTTATGTGCCTCAGGGAGGTACTAGAATACACAGGCTGAGGAAGGTGAACAAGGAAGCTCCGCTGGCCATGGGAAGAGCTGTCATCTAAACTTGGGGAAGACTTTCCACTGTGACTGGTTTGTGGCCGCTCATGCTTCTTTTGTCAATGACCCTCAGTCCATACCACCTCCATTAATAAGCTCAGTGCTCTGTAAGTTAGCATAGTCAACTTTTTGGGTCCCTAGGGTGAACCCTGGAGGAATCCTACTTTGGTTTGTCACTGGGACCGTAGAAGGAGAGGACAGGCATTGTTTATGTCTGCTGAGGAGGAAATTGTCACAACATGCATGCAACCCCATATTGATGACTTGACCAATAAGATGTTTAACTTTGTTTAACAATTTTGGGAGATTATGAGCTTGCCTCATCATTTCATCCTTTCAGGGTCGCTTCAAAGATGATATGTTTAGTATCTTCATTTTTTATTTTTAGAAGAGAGCACTGAAGATGAGAAAAACTCTGTTTCTAACATAGCCTTTAACACAGGTGAACATTTTCTAACAGCACCCAAGGTACTGATTCCAAAGCCCACTACAGTGTGTAGTCAAAATGGCTCATTGCCTACAAAAGCGTAGTTAGCCGTCCACGGTAAACAGCATGCACAGCTGTTCTTCCACTGGGCTTGTTCCTTGTCTTTGGACAAAGAAGATGAGATAACCATCTGCTTGGAGGTCTTTCTGTTACCTGCAATACCCAGACCCAGAGACATGGGAGATGATTCCAAAACAGAACAAACCTAGCTATATGGTGCAGAGTTCAAAGCTGCAAGTCATGATTATTCTTCTGATTCTATCTTACTCATACCCTGCATCTGCATTAAGATATTGCACTGAAAGGCATAAAACTACACCCATAAGCACTTAAACAGACAAATTCTACTGCAATGATGTATTCAGGAAGTTTGAAATGCACTTGTCTGATTGCCAAGGACAAGGCAGGCCTCTAGATGTGATAGGGATACTTGGGACCCTATAATCATCCCTTTCTTCTGCTCTGGGGGACTGAATTTGCTTAAGCACTCCCTTTATTTATAGTCTTAAGAGTAAAATTAGATAGAATTTGGTTGGCTATCATTTCATAAATTGTTTTAGAATCTTTCTAATTTTCAGGCTATCCAAGGTCTGGCTGCTCAGAGGAGTTCCCAGGTCAAGGTGTTTTGTAAACTCCTGCTCCTCTTCGTCAATTCCGTATGTCTTTATTGCCCAAGTTCCCTCCATCTGTGTCATTATTCAGATGTTTCCTCATCTGAAGTTAGGACCTGTACAGTTTTAGCAGCGATAATGGTGAGACCCATGCTTTGAACATTCCGAGATCACATCGTATGTGAAAAGCATTTTGTTACACCATAAGACATTTCATGTCCTGTAACCTCCACAGCCACTTTAGGTGACCGGTTCACACGCCCTCATTTTCAGTCAATGGAACTGAGTGGTAGACGGTGTTGTAACATACTCAAGATGGCCCAGATAGCAAGTCAGTGTTCACATCGAGCATTGGAACTCAGTGCATCCTCCACTTTTGGATCTGATCCAAATATCTTTCATGACTATATATATGGTGCCAATTGTTGAGTCTCTTGTTATTGTGAAATTCACCAAAGCCCATGCTACTGTTCTCAGGATGCTTCTTTAAGGGTGTTCTGACTGAAAATCTATTAATGTCCTCTTCAAGACCAAATCCCAGTGTCAACGCCATATGAATCTGTCCCCTAACCTCACCAAATTGGTTTGTTCTCTGCAGATGCTGACAGCTGTAGTGGGCACCTGCTGGGTTGTTTGATAATCCACTCATATGACTGCTGTTATTGCCCATGGTGGCAGACACCTGTTTTCTCAGCTATGTGTGTGGATCACTGGAGTCTAGAAGTTCCAGAACTGCCAGGGCAGTGCAGCAAAAAGATAAATAAATATAATTGATTGTCTCCTTCATTGCAGAATCAAACTGCTGACTCCTGAGGAGCCACCTTAGTCACACTCATCCTGCATCACTTCGTATGGGCTCCATCACGCAACAGAGACCAGACGGATGGGAACTAAGTCTTTGTGGTTTCAGTGCCTCTCACATTTTATAGTTCATCTCTGGGAGGCAGGGACTCTGTTCTACTTCATCTTTTTTCCATGAGGCCCCTACCACTACTATAGCATAAACTGCCAGGATGCATGAAGAGGATGTGATTCCTAATTGCTGGTCCTCAGACATGCATCACCTCTCTTTATACCTGCTTGGTTAACATGACCAGGCATAATTTGAGGACTCAGATAATAATAATCCTATCAAGTGTCCAGAAGAAGAAAGACTAATGTTTGCCTTACTTAATGTCGTCCAGCTATAATAACACGTGAAAGCTACTTGAAGATGATGAGCAAATGAACTGCAATGTAAGAATTTTCTAATATCAGCTTCAGTTGATGTAATAAGAACTAAATCTCCTTATTTGCAGTCCTATCATGTATACAGTCACTGTTTCCATCTTGATATATTGACACAGAGTTCTTCAAAATGAACTTAATGAGGAGCTATTTTTCAGAGATAATGTGCTTGCCAAAAAGTACGCTGATATTCGTTACAAAATAAAATGCTGGTCTACTAAACACGTGAGAAGGTTTATAGACATTATGAATGTGTGCATCAAATTTATAATCTAATACAATTGTACAAGTGTATATTATAAAATTTTTAATTGACAAAATGTTACATATTTATGATTTATAGTATGTGGCAGCATAGTATTTTGGGACATATATGCTTGTGCTTAGTATCTAAACCCAGCTGTGTAACCTAAGCCACCTCACTCACTTCATACTTTTTATTATTGATTTTATAACACATACACACACACATATACACCTATTTGATGCCTTAGTTAAAATTCTGTCCAGAAAAAACACCAGTATTGTTGTTTTTTAAAATTGTTCTCTTGTTCTTTAATCATTGTTTAATCCTTTGTTCTTTACTACTTCTTTCTTTTGCTAACTTTGGCTTAATTTGTCTTTCTAAATTTTTATTTGTCTAATAAATAATTCATTTATTCTGTCAACAAATTACTGGGTATCATGTGTAGATATCATGGTTAAAGAGCTAGAGATGGCCGTGATAATAAGTTTGATGAGATTCTTCACAAAGAAAGGAGATAAGCATAGGCTCTATAAGGATCTACACAGCTTTAGGTAAAATTAACATACGATAGCAATTACAACAGAGGATTTGTGAGTGATTGATGAGTAACAGGCTGTGCTTGGCATCTAGCGAGGAGAGATGAGACCTAGTGTTTAGAGACCCAATCCCAACTCCTATTCACGGTACACCAAGGTCTAGCAGGCACTTCTATTTGAACTTCATCAATGAGATCCCTTCTAGTCTGGGTTTGCCTTGCAAACACATGGCAGCTACAGGGGAGCTGGAAGGCTGGGGTTGAAGATGGATGAGTCTTGACTCTACAGTACCTTCCTGTGTTCCTTGAGCATGGCGCCCATGTGTTTGTCACTTTCCTTTGGGACTAGACACATGGCAGTGCAACTTGAAGGAGGAAGTTATGCTGGATTAGGGTTTGGAGGTTAGAGTCCAACATGGCGCAGATGGCACAACAGAAGTCCTCAGTCCGTAGAAGCAGCTGCCTGCCACAAGCTGCCCTCCTGGAAGAAGACTGTTCTGCTAAAATGGGGTGACACTAACCCCACCCCTTGGGCTATATCTGCCAGCTAGGTCCGATATAGATAGATAGATAGATAGATAGATAGATAGATAGATAGATAGATGATAGATAGATAGATAAATAGAATAGATGATAGAGATAGATAGAGAGAGAAAGACAGACAGGCAAGTAGATAGATGATAGATAGATAGATAGATAGATAGATAGATAGATAGATAGATAGATAGGCAGGCAGGCAGACAGACAGACAGACAGACAGATAGATAGATAGATATAAATTCATCCCACCACCTCACCAAATAACACCACTCTCTGGAGCTAGGTTTTTAAATACATGAACCTGAGGGAGGTACTTCACATTCAAGTCGTAGCAGTCTCTCAGCTGTGGCTTTCTTTCTGGCCTTCCGTGTTAATCTTCCTCTCATTCTTCAAGCTTAAGGAGCCATAGTCTTTCTCTATTACTGGTCTAAATTATTTCCTCATTTGTTGCCTATCCTAAACACTGCCCACATTTTTAACTAGTCTTTTAATAAAATCTTTTTAAATGATCCGTTTTATCATGCCTCTTGATTCCTATGAGAGTACTACTTAGGATACAATTCAGTTAGAATTCTTGAAAATGTTCATGTAGTATACTCCGATATATGTTTTTTAGAAGTTAGGCCTTTCCCATCTCCAGGTTGGAGATAGAGATTCAGCTCAATGATTAAAAACACTGCCTGCTCTTTCACCACCCACAGGCTGATTCCCAACACGTCCATGGCAGCTCACAATAACTCAAGGTCTGTAGGTGCTATCTCTCTCTTGTGCCTTTTGCTGCCACTGCACACATGTGGTAAGCAGAAACACACTCAGGAAAAACATTAATAAACATAACATAAAATAAAGGAGTTTTTAATGTTAAAACTTGTCTGTATGAAGTCAAATTTTGGCTATATATTTACACATAAGCTTACTGGAGATTTTTCTTTTGTGAAGTATGCGTGTAACAATTCACTTAGAATTATTGAAGAACATAACAAGGCATACATAGATATTATATTTATTGTCTCAAGAAAATTATATTGACCACTTTATTACTTGCCATCTTATAGTCACATCTGAAAATATCCAAAGCCTGACAATTCTCAAATTTATATTAATTATAAGAGTTTACTAATCTATATAATGTTTATAGAGTTGAAATGCTTCATTTATGTGTCCTGAACTTAATATAGGAATGCTGCCCTAAAAATTAACACAATTTAAAGTAATCAAAAGTTTTAATAAAATTTCTATACTGTACATTAAAGTTTCTAACTCATAATCTATTTTCAAGTATGGAGCAATAGGAGATAATTTGTGTCCATCAACGGCAGCTCTGTATTGCTCAGTTCCTTAGTGATTTAAGATTATGAACTGCCAGTTTTACATGTGAGGGCTGCAGCTCCATGAACAGTCACAGCTTTGGTGTTTAGTTACTCCATATAGCAGGCTCAAACAATCTGAGAGGTCACCAGCAATGGCAGCCACAACCTTGGCATGAGTTACAATTAACCACTACTTTTGAGAAAAAAAAAATTTCCTATTACTTATATGTTGTACATGTCAAACAAAGTTTCACTGCTCTTAAATATCAGTAAGAGGCCAGCCTTGGGGCTGGGAAGATAGCTCTGAGGTAAGAACACTTCTAAGTGTGGAGACGTGAGTTTGGATTCCCACTGCCCATGTAAAAAGCTAAGTCTAACCATGCAACTATGATGTCAGCACTCAGGGAAGAGAAGATGGCATGAGGATAGCTGGGAGTTGCTGGTTATCAACTTAGACAAAAATGGGGAGGTTTTAGAGACAGACCTGCCTCATGGCCAAAGGAGGAATAAGATGTGTGGCATCCTCTGGCCCCATACACATGCACCTACAAACACATGGTCAAATAGCCCCCCCCCCACACACACAGAGAGAGAGAGAGAGAGAGAGAGAGAGAGAGAGAGAGAGAGAGAGAGAGAGGATTGATTCAGCCATTTTATATACACAGAACTATTGGTATAACAAGCACCATGAGTCAATTAAAGCAATAATAATTGGGAACACAGGTTAAACTGAAAATATTAAAATGCCAATTTTTTTCCACGTCAAGATGCTCTGGTCTTTATTCAATCCATGTGTTTGTTCTGTTTTCAAGGAAACTGCAAGCTGGCTCCTTCAAAAGTGCCATAGGGTAAGCAATATCTGTAGTGATCCCATGTAAAAGATAACAAATTATCCTTCCTGCATCCTTCACCATCTTAAGCAGAACACAAAGCAGTATTGTCTAGAGGAATTTGCTCTGTTTGTTTCAAAAATTACGGGTTTCATACCATTAAGCTCAGCCAGAAAACACCCATAGGGAAACTCAACATTTATAGTTTAAAACTGAAGCTATGATGTCACCTGTAGATATCTCAGGGCAGAAATATTAATTATTTACAACCCAGTGTTATTTTGTCTTTTTTTAAACAAAATGCATGCCACTATTATTGCAGTATTGTGAGAATACATACAACACAAACAAACAAAGCCCAAACAATCTGATATGAGATCTTGTTCCTTTAAAATGCTACCTCCAGTTGTAGCACATTCTCCATCTAATACACAGTCTTTAAATACCTATGGTTAGTTCATGTGACTCACTCTGTTTAAATGTATGCATATGTATAGGATGTGTGTGTGCACATGCCCATAGGCACACTTGCACATATGTCCCATTGTATGTGGAGGCCAGAGACTAAATGTCTTCCTTGATCATTTTCCACAGGATCCCTCTCTGGACCTTGCAACCATCACCTATCTGTTAGCAATCTCTGGTGACTTGCCTGCCCTCTGCCCCCAGCACTAGAGTCACAAATCTGCCCAGCCATGTGAAGGGCACGCACCCACTGAGCTGTCACACTGTCTCACCAGACTTGGCTATCACTTAGTTTTAAGACAAACTTATATCTACTTCTGTGCAAATCTGACATTAGTGATATTGTAAGTAACTGTAAGTGGATGTAGATAAAAATCTTGAAAGGTTCTGACCAAATTAGAATTCACAAGCATCACATTTTTATACGAGACACTCTCCTTTTACCTTCAAAGTTACTTCTTGCTATTTCCAACATCTTTTGACAAAATATCAGATAATGCTTCACAATATAGCAACAGACTACAGTTTTTATTATTATTATTTTATATAAGACTACAGTTTTAAAAACAAGTAGAAACAAGCAAAAAAATCTCAAGGGTTTTCCCGACATCATCTTTATATTCCTGTTGCTTAACAGATATTATAATTAAATATAAGTTATCACAATATATACAAGACACACAAACTATGTTAGAAAAAAATCATAAAATTATGAATACTTTCAAGACCAAATAAAAAATTCCAATTACTAGAATATATGTACAATGTATAGGAAAAACAGCATAAACTAAATCTAGTGGGGTTAATTTTTAGATGGCATTTATAGTTTCTTTATAGAGTCTAGTAAAAGCAGAACTTTACAGTTTATTTTTAATACTAACATTAATAACAGAGCAATAAAGAGAACTGGCTGCAAATATGTCTGAACTTTGAGCATAGTGGAGTGGCCTGTGTCTTCCATACAGGCACAGGAAATGACTTTCCTGTGCAAAGACTATTATTCCAGCAAGAAGACCACCAAGACCTGTGTGGCGAAATAAATGCACAGTGCACTCTGGCACTGTGGTGCCCACCTTTCCCTAGGCATCTGAATCATAATCACAAATACCCAAAGACCAAACAGTGCCTTCACAGAAAGCTACCAAGAACTTATTATTTCAAGGGAGGGGTGGCAACCGGAAGAAAAGTTTAGAGAACCTAAAAGTACACTCAGAAAGAGTACTGAGGGCAAGTGGTATCAAACTCCTCTGTGTTCATGGGTCTGTGTTCAGAACAAGGAGCGTTGGCTTGCTTAGGAGTGTATGTAATACAGAGTCAAATGTTCCAAAGCATAAGATGTAAAAGACCGAAAATCGTCATCCAAGAACTAAGCACACACTTCAACCAATTTTTATTAATAGCAATACATTTACTTGTTTTGTGTATGTGTGTGCGTGTGTGTGTGTGTGTGTGTGTGTGTGTGTGTGTGTTGTCCACACATACACTGTGGGGTCTTCCTCTTCTTCATGGTTCATTGGTCACCAGGTCACAAGGACTCAGATGGTCAGGTCTGAAAGCAAGTGCCTTTACCTATTGAGCCATTCTCACCCACATTTCCATCAGGAGCTGAGCTCAGAAGCAGTGATTATGTCTCTGAGACAAAGTCCTAAAGAGAAACTAACTTCCACTTGACTCAAACCTCTGCAAAACTGATTAGCTGAGTAGAATTCCAGAGAAAGCGAAGAGGTTAGTACCTTGTAGGGTCCACAGCAAAACCACAGTTAATCTTAAACTGTCTTTAGCCCACTAAACCACCATGACCTGGACACCTCTACAACAGGCCTAAATCCTGGAACTAACAGATAAAGCCTTTTAGCATATCTTCACCAAAAATGTAGTTTCTACCAACCAAATGGCCAAGAATACCTGCAGCAGAGATTTTCTGGATTTGCCTTTACCAACCTACTTAACGTTTTCACTAATGTTTTCCTTTTTTTTAAAAAAAAAACCTTGCTTTATGATTTCCTTTGTTTTATTATTATAAAAACTCCACCAATCCAGCAATGTCTTGGAATAAGGAGTTTGGGTTGACCTAGAACCCTATTCCCAGGCCACAATGACTCACATTTAGTTCCAGAAGAAACTCTCTTATCCATTTTGAGGTGGTAGTAATGTTTTATATAGTCCCTAGGTTCAAATTCTAAAAGCCCAAGTAAATGATTGGGTGGAGAAAGAGAAGTAAGGATCCCTGGGGCTTTCTGGCCACCAACCTACCTCTAGGGTCAGTGAGCAATGATGATTACTCGAGTATCAATTAGGAAGAAGACACAGTGTGAAGCAAGCATGCCACTTACATTCAATAGGGTAAGGAAAAAAAACAAGATGGCAGCTTCATGTATCACCCTTCTTAAGTTTACATGGTAGCTTATGAGCACATAGGACACACAGCCTCAGGTCCAATAGCTCTACTTGTATCCTGTTATTGTTTTTAAAACCTGGGATGTTTGAACTGATGTTGAGGTGCAAATGGCAGTGTTATCAAATAGTCCCTGCTAGTTTGACTTTGAAAATTCTTGCTTCCCTTAAAACTACGAATTAGGCTAAACTGAGATACAGGCATTGATGATAATAGGAAAATGCTAAGCATCTGTTGTTGTGGAGAGAAGTGAGGAAGAAAGAAAGCTGGTTTCACCAAGCTTACTGGTCCAAGTCTTACACAATTGATGTAGAGCTAATCAGAGGAACAGTCATGTAATGACATGTGATTCCCCAAAGCCAGAGACTATTTCAGTATGTCTCCAATTCTCGAATCCCAACTGCTTATGAGTTTAATTCCAGTTACAAAAATCTAGGACAAGTTCCATTAAGGAAGCTCTGCTCCTTCTCATGGTAAGTCTCTCATTGGTCTAGCTTATTCTTTCCAAAGGCTGGGGTGGTGATGAGGGATTCCCCTCTGTACGCTATGAATATTACCAATATTAACCAATATTACCATTGGTTAATAAAGAAGCTGCTTTGCCCTCTGACAGGGTAGAATACAGCAAGGCAGAAAATCCAAACAGAGATATAGGAAGAAAGGCAGAGTCAGGGAGATGCCATGTAGCTTCCACAGGAGACAGATGCCAGAACCTTACCAGTAATCCACAGACTTGTGGCAATGCATAGACTAATAGAACTGGGTTAATTTAAGATGTAAGAGCTAGCAAGGAATATGCCTGAACAATTGGCCAAAGAGTATTTTAACTATTTGGGTCTGGGCAGCTGGAAAATGAAAAAGCAGTCTCCACTTAAAGGGTGGAGCTGAATATGTTATGTGAGTGCTTTATTTCCTTCATTGTTGATTATTTTTGCTTTGGGAGTCATAGACAGGCAGTTCATTAACAGACCAAAATACATCTACTCATAGCTTTCAGTAATCAGATCTTAATCCATTCTCACTATTTCCTTTCCTTAAAGCTCAGGATTGTTTTTTAGCAGAACCCAAAGTATATGGTGCTGGGTCTTCCCCATCCTTTCAACCTGATAGATGAACTGGAGATGTGACCTGGTCAGCCTCTTGCACAAATAAAGATGATTAATTTTCAATAGCTCAATCATCCAGTTGTGATTGATTTCTTGGTTTTCAGAATGGATTACATCAAGAAAGTTCTGCTTAGGTAAGATCTAAGACAGAAGGATTTGAGGAAGGGACACCTCAAAACTGCATTTATATTAGTGTCTACCCTCTATTTTAAACATTTGAAATCATTATGGCTTTAATAGGGCAGGACAAAGTCCTGCCAATTCCTACAGCCACACGTCATGGCTGTCACTTCTTCAGGTTTCTGGGCGGTGGGGGGGGTGGCATTTTAGGCTGTGTCTCAAGTCAGAGAGGATGAATACAATCAACTGGGGAGCAGCAAACAGCAAACTGGCCAAAGAGGAAACATGCCTTCCCCGACTAGCTCTTCTCTCCCTCCAGTTCTACAGCATTGTTTACTCAGCCATCATAACCCAGTCACGGTGCTCTTTGTAAAAAAAATGTGCAAGTCAAAGCACTACTTTGTTGCAAAAATTATATGCTTTTCAAAATATTTTCCAGAGATTAATTGTATGATTATGCATGGTCCCTGGATGTTTTCTTCTTTCTTCTCACAGCTAAGGCAGTGCATATGTGAAATACATGAAGTTAGACAAATAATCCATAATACTTAAATCGGGTAAGATTGTTCTCTGACACACTGTTAATTGGAACATAAGTTATTCTCTTCTGATTTACAGAATAAACTATAGAGACCGTGGAAAGGAAATTTATTTGACTAGTAAACTCATGTCGCTCTATAAAATATTCATTCCACATTGTTGTTTGAGCTTGTGAGTTTTCAGTATAATACCAAACTGAGCATTTTTCCAAGATGTGAAAAACAAGGGTTAGTTCTGTCAATCTCTTATCTTACTCAGAACTGTAAGAAAACCTCCCAGGAAAGTGACTTGCCTTGCTATCTTTGGTTTCTTTCTCTCTGCACACATCTTTTATCTGCACTTTAACTATGGGTAGTTGTCTCAGTGTGAGCTATAGTTTAAGATTTAGAAAGATTAAATACTGGATTCTGCTTCATTCTTTTCGCACTGCAGGCAAACACGCATCCCATCCCATGATCACGGAAACCAAGTGTTTATCCTGTAACTATTTGTGGGAACGCATTGACAGTGGCACAGCTATTGTCATCTCTAACACTAAGGCAGGTGTGGCATTAAGACTGGGACGGAAATGTTTAGAATGGCCGAATCAAAGTCTACTTTTGATCTCTTCAGTTCCGTCTTCAGTTACCCAGCACTAATATAACCCAACGGACATGGGCAGCACTGCTGCTCATGGTGACAAATCTGGATATTATAGCAATGTCATCGATTCTGACTGCAATAGTGTGACTACTCAACTATTTTATTTACCTCAGAAGGTCATACGGTAGTTACAATAATCGCTAAGTAAAAAGTCCCGAGGAGTGGCAATGCGGCAGCAGACACAAACATAGCTCCGCTAAATTCTTAAGTGGCTAGCAGAGCAAACAGCTTGGGGAGGTGACGGTACAGTTGGATATCTTTAGGTAGAAGATTATAATACTTGAGAGCTGACACACTGTGCTTCATCAGAGCCCATACTCAGCGTTAGAATGTTCCGTTTTCATCCCTGGCCTTTACTGTAGGTGCCAATACCGCTCAAACTACTCTGCATACACGTTTTTAAAATAAACACGGCAGTTCTGTGTTTCAAGAGGTTTGCTGAAGCAAATACCAGAGGTGACGCTGGGTCTAGTAAACGCGAGACTGCTCTAGGGAACTCATGGGATTTAATTTTAACTGTTTGAACAAAGCACACACGAATGCTCACTCTCTTACTCCCACACTACAGATCTGCAGGGAATTGAAGGAACTTGAAGCGGTACTTGTCATGGAAACTTGAGGATCTGGAGGAGTTCTCTAGGCACTAACTCAAGAATATTTATACTCATAGACGTCAAGTGTAGGAATTTCCCTTAAATGTCCAAGAAGACCCACAAAGCTAGCAGTTTTTTGACAAATTTCTGTGACTCAAAATATGTTTATATAAAACATATAAAAATTACAGTGAGATTCCCGCACAATTAAAAAAGGATCTAAAATAGCTATTAATCTGATCATATTTGTGCATATGCATATATGTGCATATGCATACTGCATTATAATAAAGATATGAGATGATAGGCCTATGTAAGTTCATGTCTTGACAATGAAGTATTTGAAGCTGAGTTCATAAAAGGCAGAGCTCAAAGATGAGGGACATCATTTGGGGGAAGTGGAGGAACCTCATTCTGCAAACCTTTTTCTTGTTCTAGTATTGGGGCTTGCACTTTTAGTGGGCAATCATACACCAACCCCAAATTCCATTTTCACTTTTCATAGTAGAATAGTAAGTCCCAAGATGCCTGATTTCAAATAACTGATCTTAACTTCCAGAAAACTGTGATCCCTGCTCATTGATAGAGCATTGCATACTTCAGGACCACAGTGAGCTCTGAGATGCAAAGATCAGTGACCCAAACTGACCAGAATCAACGAGGGAGGAAGGGGTGGGGGACTGACCACCTGTGAGTGTAAGGATCTGACTTTGCAAACTCTATTTTAATGAAGGGGCTTCATCTGAAGCCGTATAATGAGTGTGGGCTGATCTCAGCCCCAGAAATGTGCAGTGATAGCAGAATATGAACGGATACCCTGAAAATAGCCAATTAAGGAGCTAGGGAGTGGGGTCATAAAATTTAACAAGGTCCAGATGTTTCTAAGAGGCATCCTGTCCTTGAAGATACCTTGTCCGTTATTAATGGCTCTTTGTTAGGGTTTTCATGCCCCAAAACTGATCAATGGTTTCAGAAACTACCTTGCCCTCCTTACTCAACCCCAAGGTGACAACATGAACTCCCCTAATTATGTCATTTCCCCTTTAAAAGTCCTACCCTCCCAGGGCTCACTGCCACACTTTCTGTAACCATCATGCTGGGGTGCTAGAAAAGTAAGTGAGGTCCAAACTTGAGTTTGTAGATTAAAGACCCCTTTACATCAGAAGTCTGGCTCCCTGAACTCATCTGGGGATAAGTTAACTCAGGCTTAACACGAGAAATCAGAATGAGGACATACTGCAGAACACAGAAGTAAACAGACCGAGCTGTAGGAGGACATGAAGGAACAGCTCATGCCTGAGATGGAGTCACAGAAACACCCAGAGCAGACCTTCACACTTCCTGCTGCACCCCTTTCTCTACAACTTCCTTCTCCCCCTCTATCCTGCCCTGATGAGTTGCCTGTAGTAGCCTACATACCGCCAACAAGCAAGATTCATGGTGGCAGGGAACACTGTCATTTTGGGTCATTGTTAGATCCTACAATAGCGAGAATGCTGCTTGGCTCACAAGGACATAAACGATTAAGTTATCTGTTTAAAAGGGAAGTAGAAGCCCAGTAGAGACTCTTCAATCTTTCCCCCACTACATCCTTCCATAACTTCATTCAGAGGCACCACTTCTATACAATCTTTTCTTCCCAAACTCTTCTCAAATTCACACTATAATTTTTTTATTTGAGATCTTCACATTTATAGAAGGTAGAAAAACAAGCTGTGAAATACTTCACTATCAACCCATGCCTTAAAATTATATCCATTAGTCACTAGTAATAATGAATTTATTATTAGGTGATAACATTATCAAATTTTGCCTAGCAGTCTATTCTTAGATTCTATTCTTAGTTGAGAGAGCCTAATGCACAATAACATTGTGTTTATTTGGATAATTTATTAAGATCACCCTTCAGTTTTCCTTCTTATTCTCTCTATTTTATAAGCATATGTAAATTAGAGTTTTGATATAAATGTCCTGTATTCAAGTATATGACCTTAAGCAAGTACTTCTCCCGAGGTCTCCCATGACCCTTTTAAATGCAGGCACATGGCACACTAACCTTTTCATGAAATTATTCGGGCTTCCGTGATTTTGAACTATAATAAATTAACTTCCTTAGGGTCAATGTATTTGAGTTTTTGAATAGAAGTTATATGTAAAAGCCTGAAGCTATAATTACACAAATTTACTCTTGGAGATAAAAATAGTAAAGTCAGAAATAAGTGTGTTAGGGCTCATGAGAGGCTCACTGAAGGTCAAGCCACTTGTCCCCAAAACTTAGGACCTGAGTTCAACCCCAAATCCTACACGGTTGAAAGACGCAACTGACTCTTTTAAGCAGTCTTCTTATCTCCACGTGCACTGTCTCATGTATGTACACACATGCACACACACATACAAACACATCCATGCACACACACATGCACGCACGCATACACACACACAATAAATACAAAATAGCAGAAAATAGGTAACTAAACCACACAGGTATTTCTATCTAGTTTGAATGGATTCCTAATAAAAAGGTCAGTATGTGGCCATCTTTACGTATTTGGGGGGGTACTATGTTGGTACTTGCAGTGGTTTCACAAAAACCTATCCTTTTTTTCTAGACCTGACATTTACCTTAATATAATCTAAATTCTTGGACCAGGTATCTTCAGATTTGGACTGTGTTAACATCATTTCCATTTCTAAATCCCCTGGTCAGCTTCAGAGTACAAGGAGAACATAATTTTGGGTTTCTTGGAGAAAAATAAATTCTGAGTTTGCCACTTGAAAGGGAATTCATAAATAACAAACATTTGACCCTGATTAACTAAGTTCAGTGAACATGGAGTAGTGACTCCGGAGTCTTTAAATGGCTCACTGTTCTTTTAGCTCATGGGATTAGAGTTTTCATCTGTAAAATGGAAGAACAGGTGACTAATCTCAAGGGCAGTATCCAGCAACAGAATTCTGCTTTAATGATATTTCTAAACCTTATAAAATCTGTGATATTGTCCTTATAAAAATGATACTATGTTTCGCTGTATTTAAAGTTTATTAAGAAGATACTATTTATTAATCCTAAATTTGTCAACTCATGAAAATACTCGAAAATTAGGATAGAAGTACTGTAGTTGTATAACTCGAGACCACATCTCTGAATGATACTCATCTGGCACTGTGATTCGATTGCTCTAGAGTCAAAAAGTGAGGAGCGGTATTATTAGAACACATGCTAAAAAGCATGATGTATGTGTTAGCTGCTCAAGACTGTGAAAATCACCTGAGAAAGCCAAAGCTAAAACAAGTGTTATTTTAGGCCACAGCTTAGAAGGCTTCCATCTACAGTCACATGGCCCGGTGTTGCTGGGCTGACAGACAAGTGGTATCATGGGAGGATGTAGGTGAATCTGCTCGTTTCATGGCAGGGAGGCTGCAGAAGGAGACAATGAGGCCTGAAACAGGACACAGCCCCCAGAGGCACTGGCCCAGCCATCTTCAATCTCCAATCAGGCTGTATCTTACAGTTCCTACCCTCTCCCCACAGTCCAGTCAGTGATGAAACCAGCAACTGATAAGACCATCAGTATCCAATTACTCTGCAATGGTCCCACCTCTTAATATTGCACATTGCACTGGGGAATATGTCTTCCGTACCTGAGTCTTTGAAAAAGCCATTTATCTAACTGAAACTAACGGAACTTACATTGTGTATGTATTTGTTTGTTTCAATAGGTTTTTTTTTAAGAAAATTAATCTCAACAAGCCAGTATTGTCTATACACTCTGCTTTAATGGCTACTTGACACCACAAATATCCCCTTTCTTCTTCTGAGACAAAGAGACCTTCCAAGTGACACTTTTACAGAATTGGTAGTCAGTGTAAAAATGACAACACAAGGACACTGAATAGGCTCAAAGAATAAATACTGAAATGAAGGATAAATTTAACCTGCACAAAGTTAGCTTCATTCTTTTATAGAGAGGGCATATAAAAATGACCTCATGAGGTTATTTTATGACTGGATTTCTTCTCATGAAAATTTGAAAAAAAAATTAGAAGTATATATCTAAATGTATGCATCTAAATACATGGAATAAGTTATTTATTGAAGTAAATTATTATTAACTGAAAACTAATATTTATATCTTATTTGTTTTTTTAAATATTCAGTATCACCAACCAATGAGAGGCCGAGGCAGGAGGAACAGAAGTTGAAGATCTGTCTGAGTGACGGGGAATTCAAGGCCTAGTAGGGCAACTTTTGGAATCTAAAACAAGAATTGAAAGGGACAGGCACTTCAGCCAGCGGTAGATCAGACGTGTGTGTCATGAACAAGGTGACCTTGGTTCAACAGGCACTGCTAAGGAAGGGAAGACACAGGCTGGGTCTGGTGATGCTCACCTTTAATCCCAGCCCTGTGGGGGCAAAGGCAAGAGGATCTGTGAGTTCAAGGCAGCCTGGTCTACAAAATGAATGTCAGGACAGGCAAGGCTTGTCTCAATAAGTAAACAAACAAACAAAAACAAAAGGTAAGGAAAAAGGCAGAAATGACGTGCCTGGGGAAGAGGAATGAGAACGTTTATTCCTTATTTCTTGGAAAAGCCTTTTTCAAACACTACATTGTGATCCTGCTTCCCCTCCCTCAATTCCTTTCAGATCTTCCGCACTCAACCAACTTTTTGTGCTTTCTCTTAAAAAAAAAAGTGAAAAAAACACACCTATACCTACTACACATAAAATCCACAGAAACAGAAACCAAATCATACAAACAAAAGACCGATAAGAGAAAAACAATGCCAAAAACAAACAAAAAAGCAAAAGGAGAAAAAAATGTCTACAAAGACAACTATGAGAGTGTGTTGTGTCCTGTGAGCTACTGCTAGGCGTCTTACCTGCTAAATCTGACAGGCGCTGTAATCACCTGCATACTGTCACTGAACTTTGAAACATCGGTCATTGCTTCATTTCCTCAAATGTACAGCTGAAAACCCACAAAGTACATGGAAATACTCCACGCTTCAATCAGTAATTGGAATAGCTACTTTACACTGTAGTTTTACCTTGAAGATAATTTTAAAAATTCTTATTCTTTTTCAAGCCATACCAGACCTGTTAGATTTTACATGTTAAAAATTATAACTTTTATATCTTTAGAATACTTTCTTACAGCGTTCTGACAATGTCTCCCCAAAGCTGAACTGATCCAGAGACTTAACACTTCTTGCAGCTCTTACCAGCTTTCTGAATCTCATGAGATCCAGATCTCTTCCGAATTGTTGTTTGAAATATCAAGTCAGCTTTGGAAATAAAAAACTAGATGATCTTTTGCCTTACTAATACATTTTCTTAGTATATTAAATGTATTTTTCTCTGTGATAGTCTTTTTTGCTATTGTTATTCTCTTTATATACATATGTATATGTATACATATATACATACACACACACACACATATATATATATATAAATGAAAATTCACAGTTACCCCAAACTGTTTAAAGGATTTCCCTGTACAAAATATAAATAAAACAGAAATAGTTTGTGATTTTCTCCAAATCCAACACACTCTGTTTTTACATTGGCATATGAGAGCCTTAAAAGGGCAAAAACAAGAATAATCCGGTCCCATGCTGTAATCTCTAGCCCCAGATTTCCATTTACTTCTCCAAGTGCTAATCATTAATTCACAGGGCCAGCACTGAGGCAGTGCCAACTGTGTCAGCACTGCACCGAACCTCTAGGGATGGAGTGGGGACTGAAGGAGCCTCGGGAGAGAAACACAGACTGAAGAGTGACAGGCATCAAAAGAACGTGTAACCTGCACCTAAGACAAATACTTCAGAGAAGTGCCACAAGCTGAGCCAGCGGACAAGAGGAATACCAACACTCTACCACGTCTCCCACTATTTCCACCAGCCAAACTCAGCCTAGAAATACAGACCTGAAGTTTCTGATTCTGAAAAAGCACCATATAGATATGTGCATCACGTGTCCTAACTTTCTGATGACCGATTAAGTTACTGGCTTTTTTTTCTGCTGGCATTTATTGGACGATTTTTGTCTTAAGCATCTGTTTTACCCCAGGAAACACTCTCAGAATCAGGCATCTTCAGCATCTGCTGCATCTGGATCACCTAGTGTGCCTCACCAAGGTTGGGCTCCATCCTAGAGATTTTGCTTTAATTGCTGCAGTGTAGAATCAAAATTTTATAATCCTAACATGCTGCTGAGATTGAGAAGCACTGTCCTCTGCAGCGCTTTCTAGAAATGCCAGAACTGTATAATGAAATAAGAAGGTTCACCGGGTTACAGTATGGAAGGCAGACTAATAAAGAATCAAAATAGATGTACGCTATTCATGGGTAGCTTTTCATTTATGCATGTTCTTGCTCCTAATTTTCCATAATTCAGTATATCACATTAGTTTTTATATATAGGTTAATCAAATAAAACTGTAGAAAATCAATTTGAACGTAATCACTTTAGAGAGTATATGAAGAAAGATGTTCTTTGAGAATTATTTTAAATGCAGAAAAGGAGAAACTATCAACACAGAATTGGTCAACCAAATAGTGTATATGCATAAAATGAGACATCATTAAAAACAACAATACTGTTCCCTATACTCTGAATGAAAGATTAGGATATATAAATGGTAATAATAAAAAGACCAGAATTTTAACAATTTGAACAAAATGATTTCTCCCATGTGCCTGCATGTGTTCACAAAAATGTACATACATAAAAACACTCGAAATTTGGCTTATGCATGCAAAGAGGACCATGTACTCAGTAAGCACCACTTTTGTGCAGAATCTGATTGGCGTGCAGACTTGAATTTTTAACACATGTACTTGTATACTGATTAGGTGCTTCTGAGGCACAAATTTCTTACTTGAAGAAGTTGGGAACTTATCTTCACGATCTCTGTGGCATCTGCTAACTTTTAACTGCATAAAAAAAAAGAAGAATTTTCTATGACTTCAATAGTGAAGCAAGTGTAAAATTCTGGTAAAACCCTGTGTGTGATTTTTAGTTGCAAAAAGTCATCCAAGAGGAAATTTATAACCACATTCTATTACCTGGCCATTGAAATGCTATTTTTTCTATTGAGTTTTATTGTTATTCTGCAGTTTTCTGATGGTAATGCCAAAATATTCCCTCTTAAAATGGTTGGTAAACTTCAAAATGAAAGCTCTTACTTGGTATATACTCAGAATCTTAGGGAATGTAGTTTGTCTAACAATTAAATACTGTCTTTTAGTGCCATTCAATGGTGTACCTCTTCATATAGGTTAAAAAAAATGACCTAGCAGATACTCACATGCTCAGGTTCACGGTATTAACTGCACCCCCTTTGGAAATCCGATGGATGTTGCCTTAGCAGTCAATTAATGTCCTCTGCTTTTATTCACCGAAAACTAAAGTTTCACTTTGAATTCACTGTAACTTTTTATTCTTCACAAGATACACTAATCCATATTCAACACTGAGTTTTATTATGTTAGGCAGTTAGTTGCAATAATTTTACAAACCATTGCACAACATTGTAGCAGTAACAAGTAAAAAAAAATAAAGAAAGAAAACCCTGAGTTGTTAGGGTCTAAATGTCTTTATCCTTCAGAGTAACTCTATTGGTCTAAAATAGAAGATTCTAAAACTAGGGGTAAGCTGGGCGGTGGTGGCGCACACCTTTAATCCCAGCACTCGGGAGGCAGAGGCAGGCGGATCTCTGTGAGTTCGAGACCAGCCTGGTCTACAAGAGCTAGTTCCAGGACAGGCTCCAAAACCACAAAGAAACATATATATGACTGAAAGTTTGTGTATATTTATGACTGGAGATCTGATAGGAGCTAAGGGGGGGGCAGATTTGGGGGTGAATATGGTCAAAAAGCATTGTATGAAATTATCAAAGAATTAATTTAAAAGGTATTTTTAAAGACCACACTTTGCGTGTGACTTTTGAAGATGTTTGAAATATACTACAGCTTTTATACTTGGTGATCCTGGATCTTTAAATCTGCACCTACTTGCCTCATGTAAAACCACGATGGGAGATATTTGCATAGCTAAATAGAAAAAGGGTTTCAAAAGAAGAAAGCGGTTTAGACTTTAATCATATGAATTTCATATCTAAATCAACTGAATCAATTAGATACTACCGACCCTCTACCTAACTGATCAAACACACAACAGAAACTATGATTCCTATAACTACATACCACATATATGGCCTCTACCGCTAGACCAATATGTATAAAATAATATCACAGGTTTAGACAAGAAAGTGGCTCTATCTACCTACACTAAGAATCACCGAGACTTAGTCTTAATTTTCAAAGCTTTGACAAAGTCCTGGCAATGCTTTCATTTGAACTAAACTGCACTACTTCCAGGAGCAACATAACAGTAATCTAGGTAGGCATTCACTGGGAAAGCTGGACCACTTCAGAGCGTTATAGCTTCTTACAAGACTTTGGGCTTTTATATTAATAAGCAAGACTGTTGTAAGGCATTTTTTCTCTGCATACCCAAATTTTACATACCACAACAAACAAATAGCCCAACTTAATAAACACTGATTATCTACTACAGTGCTTTTCCTCCATCGCACTTATATTTAATTACCTGCTTTGCAGACTTTTAATGACCATTTGCCCCACTGGAATTCTCCCTACTAATCCTAATTCAAATAAAAAAAGAACAGCACCTATATATGCCTCACCCTCTCCTGCTTCTTTCCCCACAAACACCATTTTAAATCTGCTTTTAACAAGTAAGAGGTGGGGCTACGCCCTAGACATGAGCACATTGATTTTAATATATTTACAGACAGGGAGCAGAGCAATAGGTGGATTAGCTCAGACACATGCATTTTCAATTATTCAAATTGATCTCATCTTTCAGGGGTTCGGTGGGAGGCAGATTCTTTACTCTGTGGACATGAAATCCTGATGCTTTAGCTTCCCAAATGTTGAGAATAGTGAACAGTGTTTACCACCACACCAGCTCCTTGACTGTTGAGAAGTATGACCATTCCAAAATAAAAGATAGCAAGGAAAACACCAAAAAGAACATGCTAATCTTCTTGAAGTAATAAGAAAACACCATAAACAATTAATCAGACTTTGTCACAGACCCCCACGAGCACTCATTAGGAGTCTACAAGACAACATTTCACAAATCAAGACAGGCTACACCGTACCTTCCTTGGGGCTCTCAGATTCGAATATAACACATTAGGGCAAGAAGAGATGTGCTATCCTAAAGGCAACACTCCCAAAGATTTCCGGTAATTCTTTTATTTGCATGAAACAGATGAAAGGGTAAAATACAACAATGGAGCAATTGATGCCCTCAGTGATGACCTCAGTGCCACAAACTTTATATAGCTCTACATTCCCATACAGGAACTAGCCCAAGAATGAAGCTGTGCAGATAACACGACTACACTGCTTCCTGGGTCAGTGAGGTCTGCTTCCTGTGGAGGCCAAGATGGAAACAGCTTTCTTTGTGATGAATGTCTCTTCAGCCACTGTCTATCAATGGTTTGTAGGACACTAAAAATATTAGATGTGTTTTCTGTTCTGATTATTAGAAGCCTTAACCTAGTTTTCAACTACTTAGTATGTAGATGATCAAGATAATCCAATAATAAAATAAACCATATCAATTATGAACTGCATTTAACTTGACAAAATTCAGTTCAATGAACACTTAAGCATAAAATAGGAGGGAGTAAAAGAATACAAGGCAAGGGAAGGCAGGTGAGAAAGGTCTTCTATTGAGAATACAAGCAGATGATTAACTAATTAACAAAAATGAAGAGAAGATCAGAATCAGTTTCCCTTGCCTGCACCAAAAGCATATCAAAATAAGTAGGACTCTCTATCAGGGAGTTCTGCAATCATTCAATCTTGGAGGGACCAGAGGTAAGACTAGAGAGAGGAGGCTAGAGATAGAAACTCATATCTCACCTACCCAGGATCCGAATATCCAGGACTTCCAAACATGGTGAAGTGTTTTTTAAGGGGAGTTAGCTGAGCAAAACATCATCTTCTAAAATTAAATCATTACCAGGAAGAAATAATAATTACTTTTTTGTTTGAGATACACCAGTAATTTTTTTCATGAACAGCAGGCACTACTCCTCCTTTTGATCTTGTCAGCAAGTAAAACGACAATGACAAGTATTTTATGACCAAATAGAAATAAAAAGGAAACACTGATTTAATTCTGCAAAGGGATCACTTGATATGGCTACTGAAGCTATAGAAATCAACAGGAGAACACAGACACACGAAAGAGACTGTGCTCTTATAAGAACCAGAGTGAGGTTTAATCCTGTTTGTCAACTAACGGGATCTGAAATCAATTAACAGGTAAGGCTTACCTGTAACAGATTTTCTTAATCAGATCATTTGGGGGCAAGCAGCATTTCTCTAGTGGCAGCCAGATCAAAGGTCCTAGAGGTAAAAAAGCTTTGCTTTTTGCCTCATTGCCTTTGCTTCTTGCTGATAAGTACATCTACCCCACTTGTGAATTCATCTAACCCTACTGCGCATGCCATTGCTGGTGCTGCAACACTTCACTGGTACATGAACTCTGATTCTTGAGGCTTCCAAAGTAGACTGTGGACCAGTTGCTTTCCAGGAATCCTCCAGGTCCTTCAGCACCGAGTTGGGTCTGCCGAGGCATGCAGCCTCAAGAACTGAATGGCTATCAGCTTCACAGCCTCTCCAAGATAAAGACAAACATTATTGAATCCAAATGTGTAATGTGAGATAATCTAATAAATCTCCACTTAATAGGCATAAATTTATTCTATCTGTCCTTCCTCTAGAGAACTCTAATACGGCCTCATTTATACACAAGTACCTTAGAAATGCATTAGTTCTCACAATTAACATTTTCTAAGATCTGAACTCTATCTCTATATGAGATCACGTTTTCTATTTAATTATTTGGTAAAGAATCTTTTTCACATTGCATGCATCATGGTATTTTGGGGTAGGGGTCTTTTTCTGAAGAATAAACTTGCCTTAAAATTTGGGATATTATTTACAAACATATCACAAAAATTGTTTGGCATTTCCATTACAAGTCACATTCTCTCTCTTCCTCCCTCCCTTCCTCCTTCCCTCTCCCTCCCCCTCCCCCCTCCCTCCCCCTCTCTCTTGATGTTTTGAGACAGGGTTTCTCTATGTAATAGCCCTAGCTGTCTTGGAACTCACTTTGTAGACCAGGCTTGCCTTGAACTGACAGAGATCCACCTACCTGGCTCCCTAGTGCCTGGATTAAAGGCATGCACCACCACCACCTGGCCTCCATGCTTTCTTTCTTAACAAATCTTACATGCTACACTATACTGAGGAATTAAATTTACTGTGTAACTACAAACTGGCTGTGTTTTACCATCTACTAACATCTTTTTACTATTCTAGGACCAATTCAGAATCCCATGTTGTATGCAGTGACACAGATATTTCAACTAAGTATATTTAGTGTGAACTGATCTTGTCTTAATGACTCGTGTTCCAGTATTACAAACATCCTTTATATTAAGCCATAATTTACTCTTTCCATCAAGACTTGTTTGAATGAGTTGTACCCTTGAGCGCTATGATAATGGCTTACAAAAGATCAGAAATGCAAGTACACACCCATCTTCATCATGGCATAACTCTCTGTATCCTTTCTGGTGCTGAAATATTCTTATTCTGATCCCAAGTTTTGATCAATGAACAAGGCAAGGCTAGCACGGTTCTCATTGATGCTGTTCTGCTACCTCCCATCAATTTTGACTTTCTAGGTACAAGATCTAGCTGCATTATTTGTAGTTTTTGTTCTTAGACTTGATGGATCTTTTCACAGTACTACACATCCCTGTCATCCTTCATTTTCTCTTGGTTTGGCTACCACTGTAGTCTTTGGATTTACTTTCCAACCAGCACTTTCTAACCTTGTCCTCAACTGTGACTTCTGCTCCGTACAGAATAAACATGCCACAGGACTCTATCACTAATGTCACTAACTTCTTTAGTTCCTATCTGCTTGCCCAAAGACTTTCTTGGGATGCTAAAAGGCATCTCAAACTCAATATATTTTATCTTGGTCTTCCTATGTCCTGCACTAATCCTTAAGACACATTTTTCATCGCAAGCAATAAAAAATGTGTCTTAAGGATTAGTGCAGGACATGGAAGAAGAAGAAGAGGGAGAAAAGGAGGGAAGTGGAGGAGGAAAAGACTGGAAACACTTTCAAAAATAAACTAAGTGCTATCAGTTTATTCTAGAACAATGAAGGAAGATTTTAGTGGCTTCATAGGGAACATCCCTCTGGAATTATTACAGGTGGAAATTTAAATAAAATTAAATTGCTTAAGAAAGAGAAAAAAAAGACACCTTTTTCAGAGTCAGTCAAGGTCAAAACATTTTCACTCCCTTGATAGTGATCTGACCTTGTTTCAGTCAGTGTCACTTCTAATCAATAGAGCATTTATGGAACAATCCATTAGTTTTATTAATTTGTCTCCATCCACTTTGATCAGTGCTGTTGTCACTATTACCACCAGCCACTGGTGTTTACAACCTGTAAAACAACAGAAACAAAATACTTGTCTAACTAATATAACACCCAGACTGCCTGTCTGGTCTCCAGATTCCTCCTCCTCCACGTGCCGGACACATGGGGGCAGTTTATCTTCCTAAAGCCCATGTTCGACCATGTCATGGTTTTTCTCAAATCCTTTGCTGTGTTTTTAATTCTTGCCTACTTCTTCCACCTAAGAGCAAAAGGCCTTCACTTAAATCCTTACCTGACCACAGTTAGATTTTCCAGATCTCCCTTTAGTTTCTTTTACATGCTGTTAACAAAAATGGACTCCTTGCTGTTTTCCCATAAGTCTTCACTCATCGCTTCACTGAGTCTCTTTCCAGTGTATAAAGATGCCCTCCCATGCTCGAATTCTCTTCCTTCTTCACTACTGAAAGCCAGTTCTTTCATACAAGGCAATTCCTAGATTCCTCATCTGAAAGTAACTCTTTGGCTCACCCCTCCTGTTTCGGGTATATTTCTATAATTTGACGCCTCAAGGTGTTACCATGATTTTAAATTAATTCTGTAGGATTCTCATCTTCCATATAAAATGACTTCAAACTGCTTGCAACAGCTATCTGATCCAACTTCTGATACCCTAAAGAAAGTTACCCTGGTATTGTAGGTGCTATACTGTCTTCTTTTAGGAAATCCTGAAAGGGTCAAAATGGATAGGTGAACCCATATACCCCCCACCTGCTTTAGCCTTTCCTGCAACTGACCCAACCTAGATGTTTACTCACTTTCTCTTTACAGCTTCTTTTCTTACTACCCTTAGTTGTGTGAAGACATGTGTGGGTGAATCATCTGACTTCCAGGTGCTGGGGGCAAATATCTATTTCTAGAAATTTAGTCCACTGCAGCAACACAGTCAGTCACGTGACAGTCACCTGCCAGATTTTGCTGCTTTCAATTTTCAACTGTAAACATTCTATTTTCTCAAAATCATTTTTGTTTATTCTGATCACTTACACAACAATCCACCCCACACAGTCCTTCAACCCAAAAGCATCTATAATTCCCTGACTCCACTTTCTCTTGGTGTTGATTCCGTAGAATCCTTGGTGGTGATTCCGTAGAATCAAGCACATCATGCACTCTTGGTACATCTTCCCTTTCGGTGTGTCCTGATCCACTTGACCAATTGTCAGCTCTGGCTAAAGCCAACTACATACTTGACCAATACATAAACACAAACAGCTGAACTTCACTGATGAAAACAAAACAAAACATGGAGCTGGGGAGACCACTCAGTGGGTAGTGGCACTTGCTCTTCAACCTTAAGGATCTAAGTTCAAATATATAGATGTGCCTATAAGGCCAGAACTGTGTAACGTATAAGGAGAAGAACCTTTGGAGTTTGCTGGCTAGTCTGTCCAGCTGAAATGGCAAAATCCAGGTTCAACAAGAGATGTTGGAGTAGGAGCTGCAGGGGCTGCGTCCCCGGCACCCGGCCGCCCACATGGCAGGCTTATGCCCAGAAATAATTACACGGAAACTGTATTCTTTCAAACACTGCCTGGCCCGGCTAGTATTCTGTGTAGCCCACGAGCTGGCTTACCAGGGAGGATCTTAACCTGCGTCTGTCTGGAGCGGGAGAATCATGGCGACTCCTTCACTAAGTTTCTTCCTCCCAGAATTCTCTTCTGTTTTCTCCACCCACCTAAGGGTGGGCCTATCAAGGGGCCTAGGCAGTTTCTTTATTAGTAAGAAATCACTCCCACATCAAAGAGACCCCCATCTCCAGAGAATAAGACAGAGATATAGAGGAGGTCAACCCATACCCTTCTCTGCTCTTCACACATGAAATGAGCATGCATACCCCCTCCATGTGTGTATATAAAACACAAACAAATCATATGCAATACACACATAGTCAAATTAAAAGTGTGGTCTCATGCCTCAAATAAATCCTTAGTATTGCTGACAACTCAATTCATCTACTCATTGTCTGGAGCTACTGTTTCTTATTATCCCCTTTCTATTGTGACATATGTTCACATTGGTCTCAGCTTGCCATTATTTTTGGAGGAGAAAACGAATCAAAAGAGAATTCTGGATTTCACAATCTCTGTATCTATCACTTTTTCTCTAGCTACAAATAGCCTACTTCCAAGAGTACACAAACATCCCTATAGCCCACACTTTTCTTTGTGTTGAAGCTTACCCCGTTACTTACGCAAATATTTCAGTCCTGAAATTATTCCTACTCCTGCACATCAACAAAATATTTTAAACACTTAATAAATCTATTCCCAATAGTGCATAAACTTATGATTTAATTTATCTTGAAAATCACATGGTCTCAAGTGATACTCCATGTTTTATTATACTTACATCAAAATTCTTCAAAAGACAAATCATCCTTGCATTTTCCTCACCTCTGTTTAACCCAGTTCTGGACATTTTGTTTTATTTTACTCTTTAAGAAGCATGTTTTGAATGAGGGTGTGACTGGCTCCCACACTGCGTAATCAAAAACAAACTCTCAGCTGATACCTTACTTCTTATCTCCCACAATGAAGTTCTGGTCTGACTGGGCCTCCTCTGTAAGTACACACCATCACAGGAAAGAACACAGCAATCACCAGGATGCTCAGCCCTCTAAAGGAAACAGAAGTGACCTCTTTTATTCAACCTAATTTAATCTCAGAAGATCTTGTTAGCTCTACTTTTCAAATGCATCTTATATTCAATTTTTATGTGCCACTGTATCTTTGGTCCTGCTGGGTCTTGAGCTACAATGAGTTCTAGAATAGAGTCCTTAACAATCCAGCCTCTTCCTGTCCATGCTGGACCTCTCAATGTATGTTTGTTATACAGAATCTTCTCTTGCCCGATTCCATCCGTCTTAGGTACGGTTTCTATTGCTGTGAAAAGGCACAATGACCACAGTGATTCTTACAAAGGAAAACATTTAACTGGGGCGGCTCATTGACATTTCAGAGGTGTGGTTCATTATCATCATGGTAGGACATGGCAGCATGCTGGCAGACATTGTGCTGGAGAAGTAGCTGTGAGTCCTACATCCTGCACTCAGAAAAGTAGACTGAGCATCACACTATATGGAGCTTGAGTGAAAGAGACCTTAAAGCCTGCACTCACAGTGACACACTTCCTCCAACAAGGTCATACCCACCTCAACAAGGCCACACTTCCTAATAGTGTCACTCCTTTTGGGTGGCTATTTTCTTTCAAACCACCACACTATGCCCCTTTGGCTTTTTATGGTTTTGGACGTAAACCATAGCTGAACGTTTTGCTTCATGAAGACCTACAAAATCTTCCTTCGTTTTCTCCAGCCCTTTCTTTCTCTCTAGCTCCCTGAATTTCTGTCCCAGAGACTCATGCAACTGGGCACAAGTACAAAATGTACCACCCTGTGACATTGTCCCTAACTGTTCCCTCTGCCTGAAATTCTCCTCTGATGTTAGAATTATTTATTTCTCTCTTTTATTCGGGGTTCTCATTTAACTATCCCCTCCTTAGGGAGAGTCACCTGATTATCCTACCTGAAATTGCAGCTTTATCATTCTTGACTTTCCTGTTCTGCTTTCCTCCCTATTTAGATACCCTTACTCGAGGTGAAGCCATACAACTAATCAATAATAATAATAATATGCTTTAAAAGTACTTGTGTACCAGGCTCTTCTTTGAGCACTTTGAATATATTAACTCAACAGCCCTATACTGTACTTGTATTATTTTCACATCACATATGGAGACCCTGAAATGGCAGAAAGGTTAAAAATCTAACATCATCACATAGTGAATGGAAGAATGATAATGTATTTCTGCACTCAAACTTTAAACTGTATATACTTACTAACTCACTGTGTTGTACACTTGCTTCCCCAGAATCTAAGCTGAAGAAGGATAGGAATTGGGGTGCCATTACTGTACTGCCACCCACATTATGGACACTCATAGGTAAGTACTGGATGAAGGTGGAGAAGTTGTCTCTTTTGGATTCCCACAACCTCACCATTCTATCAGCAAATTATAACATTAGCTAACTCAAGCAATTATTTCATTGCCTACACAGATCAGAATAAATAGGTTTCATGTGAAACCAGAAACCCTTTAGATAATATGTCCTTTAAAAAAAAAAACTTTTGCATTGACAAGATATTTAAAACGCTTAAGTCATGGTTCCTCACAATTCTAGAAAGAGTGTTAACAAATTAATACTATTTAGTCACCTTAGTATTACACACAGTTAGAATGAATTCTTAGACATATAAATACAAAGGGTTTAAATGACGCATTAGCCACTGGAAAATGATCGGGCAGTAGATTTTTTGAAGATACATAAAGAAGTAAATTTCAGGACTGGTAGGACAATAGGATTAGCTCTAGGGTCTGCTAGAAAACACTCGGACCTTAGGAACAGCATAGACACTCCCTCAGACACTCCAATTCAGTGGTTCTCAATCTTCCTAATGTTGTGGCCCTGTAATACAATTTCTCATGTTGTGGTGACCCTCCAACCATAAAATTATTTTCACTGCTACTACATAACTGCCATTTTCCTACTGTTATGTATCATAGTGTAAATATCTATGTTTTCCAATGGGCTTAGGTGACCCGTGTGAAAGGGTCACTTAGTCATTCAACAACACAACAGGGTCAAGACCCACAGGTGGGGTGAGAACCACTACTCCAATCTGAGAAATAATATTTTTGAACGCTAATGACGCTTGCTGGCTTTTGCTGGAAGTACGCTAACTATTAGCCTGAAATGGTATCCCTGGAACCTACGAGACTTTCCTAAGCACTGGCCTACATTATTTAAAAAAAAAAAAATCTTTGCCCTAGAAGCAAGCAAACAAACAGAAACCGTCCAGTTTGTTTAAATATCACCATTACTAACCTTTCCCTCCACACTCTTTTTTTTTATTTGTCAAATGACTTAGTGGTTCTTATTAGATACCTAAAACTGTTGTCTGTGTGCTATAAATACTAACTCATGTCATTCTCCAAACACCTCTGTGAGGAGTGCTAGCTCACGTACAGAAAAGCTGGATGGTCTTCTGTTACATCACTCCATGTTCCCACTGGAGGAGGCAGCAGCAAATCCATAGAGCAGCAGGTGGAAGCACTCCTGAATGAAGAAGGCTCACAGGTGCTTCAATAGAAGGGGTATCAACAACTGGGTAATAGTTCAGACCACCTACACTAGGCAAGTTTATTTTATAACTCTGGTTGCTGTATCCAGGAACATCATCCAGGTCTGTTTAGAGGGAGGGCAGACTCTCTCATATGCCAAATAGACTGATTTCTTCTGGAGCAACTTAACCACAGTCGGAAAGAAAATGAAGGCAAAGATGAAAAATATAAGCATCAAGATTGGGAAAATACAAAGAATAATTTTGGATGGGAGACATTATATATACATATGTGACCAAAATACACTGTTTCAAAGTGACAGGAAAACAGCAGATAATCAATATGCAGGGGGGAGAGGCGTTAGTCTCACAGGTATCATTTGGGTGAAGAGGGGCTACTTCATGGAAATTGGTCTCAGCGTAATAAAAAGCAAGCTCCTCCCATGGTATTAAATTGAAGTGGTGTATGTGCTCACATATTTAAACTTACCCAGACAACTAATATTTGCTGAGCTTCTACTATGATAATTAACTCCAAGAATTATATAGTAAACACAATGACCATCAATCTAAGAGAACTCTTGTGGCAGCCAGACTATCAAAAGTCATTAAGGATTTATAGCATGATGGTTATTTCATAGTATGGTTTTTCTGTTTTTGGATTTGAGAGGCTGCCGTCAGCCATCATTTCACCCTAAAGAGTTTAGGTTACTCCTCAAAGAGTAAATAATAAATCATAGTGTCTTGGAGAAAGCACAAAATTATTTAACTAATTGCAATGGAGACTAACACTTCACAATTTGATTTAGACAATTTTATAGAAATTAATCTGCATCTTACAATCCACAAACATTCATTCCCATTGGTATATGCCCATCTAAATTATTCTAGAAACAAATTACAAAATGCACAAATCCCTCTTTAAAGAAGTATCCATGAGTATTCAAGAATAATTTGTCATCTTTATTATTAGCATTGCTATTTAATTTCCTGTTAGTTCCATCTTTAGTTCTGAGAGCCAATTTGCCTTTTTTTTTTTTTTTTTAAAAAGAACTTCTAAGTAAAATTCCTCTGTGCAATGGTCCCGTTTTGATCTGGAGCAGTACTTCTCTGCATTCTGCATGCTGCAAGAGGATTCCTGGTTGTGAGAAGAAATACCTGGCTTAGTATTCAAAGAGTCAGCAAATAAAAGTTGGAATGTTTGCAAAGAGTAAAAGAATGAAAAGCAGCACTGTTTACTGTAGAGGCATAATCAACCTGGAATAATATGTTTCTTGTTAAAAAGTAATGTACAAGTCACTCTCACAGATGAATCTAAACGTACGTATCACGCATTCATCCAGAAATGAAAAGGTGAAACCTGACATCCAGGGCAATGTGGAAAGCCTAGTGTGTCTCCTAAAATAGGAACTCAAGAACTGAGTGCATTTTTTTCTGGTGATCTTATCCCTACCCAATAGCATAACTGCTCTTCTTAAGGACTGGTCCGTACAGTTTCAGATTGACTCCTATGGTTATTTTTCAACCACACCCATGTTGCAGAAGAAGGAAATAGGGCTCTAATTCTGCTCTGTAAACCTGTTTCCCATGTTAGTCCTTGGGCGATTGGGAGATCGTACACACTGTTCTATAGAATGTAAACTTCTGCTTGAGAGAAGTTTACGTGTCAACATCCTCACTGGAATTTTTTAAATCTTTTTCTTATTTACCCTTTCAAAGGAGCCCCTGAGTCAAAACTCCTAAGTTTCCTTAGAAGTAGGATTAGATGCAATTTTAGAAAGACATTACATTGTGAAAATGAGAGATAGGGTGGTGGGAACCAGGGATGGGTGACAGTGAGTCTATTCTGTAAGCAGAGTTAATCTTACAAAACATAAAAAGATAGAATGATCTCCCGTAACAACATATGAGCTCCAAAACTTCTTTAGTGTTTTTCAAAACACACTCACTGGTTTACCAACTAACTATCCATTCAGGTCTCAGTATCTATGTCCGCTTGTCTATCAGTTGATAAGCCAATGACACATACAAGGAATATTTGAATACAAACTTCATTTAAAATATTTTGTAACATAAACTACCAATCTCTAACAACTATTTCACACAGCTCAAATAAAAAATATTTTTTTGTTAAAAAGACACCACAGAATTTAAAAATATTGGATCATGTTTAGACACCAGCACACAGTAGATTTAGTAAGAAGATCAAAGAAATCTTCTGTCAAACAAGGAAAGAGTGAGTCTGTGGTGTTTCTGTTAAAAACTTTAATCTGTACCACTTGCAGCCAACTGTTTTGAGAACAAAGGAGAATATGTAAATTATCACAAGCTTTCATGAAGCCCATTCTTGCAATAAAGGATTTTGGTGTGCAACATAAAGCCAAAACACCAACTTCTTTTTGATACCACTGAGCTTAGACTGAAAATACTTTTTTAAAAACTCTATTTATTCTTTTGATAGATTTTATGTTGGGTAATATATTTCAGTATCTAACACATAACACCTGCTCAGTAAATATTTATTCGATTAAATTGAATTTTTAAGCCTGTGTTCTTTACTAAAGCCCAAAATTTGGCCAGTGTCTCATAAGGGCTCCTTGAACATCTTCTTTACCATGGAAGAGGCACCAGTCTCATTGGGGCAAGTCACTGCTGTGAGGGAACCACGCTCAGAAACCCTGTGACATGCTCAACAAATGGGTTAGTGTCCAAAGAGAGTCGCCGAAGGCATATGTACTTTGAGGATAAAGTCATTACTATAGCAAGAAGAAATATGAGAGATAAAGAGCAATAAAAGTAGAAGATTTAGAGTCTGCTCTAGCACTTCTCATCTCAGTGCGCAGGGTCATTTGAAGACAACATAGCAAGAAGTTGATGTTGAAATAGGAGCGGCGGCGGGGCTGCGTCCCCAACACCCCGGCCGCTTGGCTAGCTCATGCCCGAAATAACAACACACAAACTGTATTCATTTAAGAACTGCTTGGCCCATGAACTCTAGCCCTTACAGGCTAATTCTCGCACCTGGACTAGCCCATTTCTAATGATGTGTGTAAGCACCCCAAGGTGCGCTTACCGGGAAGAGTCTAGCCTAAGTCCATCTGGGATTGGAGGAGCTTCATTGCGTGCATCTGCCTGGGAGAGCTGAGCATGGCGTCCCTGCTCCAGCAGAGCTGTTGGGTCTCTCCGCGAGCAGAGCAGAGTCTGACCTCACTTCCTCTTCCGCCCAGAATTCTATTCTGTTCACTCCTCCCATCTATGTTCCAAGCCATGAGGCCAAGCAGCTGGTTTATTATAACTTAACCAATGAAATCAACAGATTGATATATGACACTCCCACATCAAGTAGACTCTTGAAATGAATCACACATGCGGACTGACTGCAATGACAATGACACACGCATGTCCTTGTGATGGAAGAAGCATAGAGCTTCCCTGGCTTTAAAAGTTCATCTCTGTACTCCATTCTAATATAACTCGTTGGTTATAGAACAGGCAACAGGAATCTAGCTTTCATCCTGCTTCTGTGAAGTCAATCTATACCTCATCCAAAATTTTTCCCCTTCTTCCCTCTCCCCCACCCACACTTCAGTACCAAAGACTGGACCTCAGGGTTCACACTCACTAGGCAAACATCTTTCCAACGAGATGAAAGTCTAGAAATCGTTCTTGTTTCAACAGACTTCTTTCTGAATATAAACCTAAGTTTTTAATGGACTACTGTATGCTTACATAGACGGGAAGAATGGAAAGTGGGGGCTTCCAACTTTATATTAGCACACAGACCCGATGAGTCCAATGGACTTCTAGGCACATAGCTACATCAGAACTAAAGCAAATTCAAATGGAGAGTTCACAAAAGCCTGAAACAAGTGTCCTTTGATAAACTCTGTCTCACTGCAGAGATGTCTCTTACTTTGCAGGCCCAGCTGATTGCTTTTTCTGTGATTATATAATAATAAATAATATATAATATAATTATATAATTACATCATTTCACCCTTCCCTTTCCTCGCTCAGAACACTTTCATGTATTCCTCTTTGCTCTCTTTCAAATTCATGGCCTTTTTAAAAGTCAATTTTCATTGTGTATGTATATGAACATGCATATATACATGAATATTCCAAAATAGGCAAATCAATCCTGCTCAGTCTGTATAATGCAGCTTGTATGTGTATGTTTTCGGGGCTGATCATTTGGTACTGAATAACCAGCTGGTACGCTCTTCCCTGCGGATGAAGGTTTCTCTCACTCCTGGCATTCCACAGTTGCCTATAGCTCATCATGTGGTATTGAGGCTTGTGTAAGCAAGTGTCATTTTATGACATACACCTTTGGCTGACATATATTAAAAAAGATGGAATATCAAAGTCTTAAGGACTTAAGTTCAATTGTTCATGGTTTATTGTTTTTAATTTTATGTGTATAGATGTGTACAGTCACATGTAAATTCACCACAACCATGCCGATTGCCACAGAGGTCAGCACTGAGCTTCAGATCCTATAGAACTCAAGTTCTAGACAACTGGGATTGCATGATGTGGGTACTGTAAGCTGTAGATCTGGAAGAGCATCGAGCTCTCTGAACCACTAAGACATCCCTCTGGCCACAAAGAGAAACTTTTCATCCTGAGTGTAATATTCAGTGTAAAACCCACCAGCTTCTCTGTGTGTAAGGGACTAGGGGAGGTTTTATTTAGAGTAATTCACATCTGGTCATACACCAGATAGTCATCTAAATAGTGTGGATGGGCATGGGGCCACTCAACACCAATGCTCTCACTATACATGAGCCTCTTATGCCTCAAGTAGTGCTTGTGTTCCTTTATCCCCAGAAGATATCCCCAGTTGAGTGGCTTCACAGTATCCCATCAATCCAGTCTCACAAAGATTACTTTGTATCCAATTCAGTGCTGAAGAATCAACTTCCTGTGCAAAACTGCAATATGATTCTTTCCAAGGGAACTTTCAAAGGTAAATTCAACCACATACAAATCTCCCTTTCCAAGGGAAATTTCAAAGGTAAATTCAACCACATACAAATCTCCTTTTTCCTTTAAAACCTTATGATCGAATGAGATTTGACTCCTTCAACCCTGTCAGAACTTCAGAAAATCCCCATGTTGATGTGACCACCTCTCCCTCAAATCTAATTTTCCTCCTAGAGCGAGACTGAGGGATCTTGTCCCACTATCGGGAGCTGTAAACCTTCCCTGAGTTCTCTTTTTGCTGTTGTTGTTTATTCAACCAGAGGACAGTAAATGGTTAACCTTTGGATGAGGGTAAAGTCTCAACTATGGGGGACATCCTTTGTAGAACATTCCAGGAATACTCGATTTCACACAGAAGTACCCTCAACTATCACCTAGCACCCCTGCCTTTGCGTTGTACTACAGGCTCGGAGCACGCATGCACCCCAAACCATTACTCTTTCTGCCACATATACCAAAAGCAACTGTGCAGTATCTCTAAATACTTTTTAATTTTGATTAATTTATTTCATTTTTATTTGGGCCATGGCAACATATGTGAGTTTCAGAATATAATGGATGAGACTTAGTTATCTTATTCAACTCTGTGGGTCCCAGGGACTGAACTCACGTCACCAAGTTTTGAGGCCATATGACAGCATAGTATCTCCAAAACCCATCCCGGATTACAAAAGTATGAAACACAATGGAGGGGGTAGGTACTTATCACGTCAGTGACATCAACATTAAGGAATAATTCCAATCATAAAATTTTGTAGTGATAAGAGCGGCGGAGCTGCGTCCCCGGCACCCGGCCGCCCGCATGGCTAGCTTATGCCCGAAATAATTACACGGAAACTGTATTCTTTTAAACACTGCCTGGCCCGTTATCTGTAGCCTCTTACTGGCTAGCTCTTACATATTAATCTAACCCATTTCTAATAATCTGTGTAGCCCACGAGGTGGCTTACCAGA
>NW_026067903.1:16674551-16677567 GCF_014885135.2 Alexandromys fortis | reverse complement strand
GGGGGGAGGGGGAGGGAAATGGGAGGCTGGGAGGAGGCGGAAACTTTTTTTTTCTTATTCTCAATAAAAAAAAAGAAAGAAATGATAGAATTTGTTGGTAATGATCTAAATGTATTTTTCATTCATGAACTGTAAACACTTCAATTAAGACATACAAAATAAAAATATGTAAAAACCAAAAAAAAAGAAAAGAAAAACCATGCTGACACTGTCTGACCATCCCCCTCATATAGTACTTCATCTGTGATTAGAAAGAGGTGGACTCGCTCCTCATGCAGGCTGCTTTTGTGTTCTGGGACATGAGAATAGCATCAACAATACAGAAAGTGCCAGGAAGAACATTTGTGAGCCCAAATTGCTTTTAATCAAAGGTTGAGCCCATACTGATTTTTTATCTGATCCAAACAATATAAATTTTATTATCAGAATTACCAATAATTAAAACCCACTTCAGATAAATTAAAAACTACTATGACATGTACATTAAAAATGGAGCTTCCTGGGAGTTTAATAAAGTTGGCAATAACTTACAGAATCATATAATTGTAGTTAATTTTACTGCACCTCTGTATTTCCTGGTGCAAGCCAGAGCAAAAACACTATCTTAATTAAGCAACTGATTAATTACAATGAATGAAACATTCTTAAAAACCCAGAGACCCTAGAGGGTTGGATTAGAGAAAATGGAATCCATAACCAGAATCCAGCAATTCCTCAAAGAGCTTGTGAAAGGAATGTCAGCTGGCCTCAATCCTTACAAACTCTCAGGTAACATCCATGTCACAGCAGGGGCCACAAAACACCCAAAGGCTCTATCACTTACTATCAACAAAAGACAGTTCAGAAGCACTTTTAAAATAAATATTAACTGTAAAATAAAATACAAGAAAAGGATCAAAATATTGATGGTCGAAATCAAGGAAGTTGAAATTAAACAATTTCTAATGCTCTTGTTTACCCTTTAATCATTTCTTGTGGGTTTAAATACAATCTTTACGAAACAAACATTTTACTCATTAACTTTGGCTCTGGGTCTTAATTTTCTAAACAAAAATATATGGTGGAAGAGAGACACTGTAAAAATGTTAATTACCAGATGAAAAGGTTCATTTAGGCTTGAACAAAGCATACTGTAACATCGTGCTGAAGAGAAAATAATAGGGGGTGCTCAAACTTTACCAATTACTGCACAGCCAACGCGGCAGCCTCTGCCTTTCTAAATAGGCTCTTCTGCCTCATCCACAGTTTCTGTTTTGTCTGTAACTCCTCAGAGCCTACAAGTAAATTAAATAACCTATATGCAGCCACTCACACAAAATGAGAAGGGCTGATTGCACCCTGAGATGCCAGCTCTTTTAGAAGGGACGTTCATGCCACGTATCGTCTACCCACATCTGTGCAGCACCTCTCCCTTTGCAGCAGCCCTGATGGGGAGGATGCAAAGAGTTGGATGTTCCCAGCAGGAGTGAAAGAGCCCAAGGGCCAAAGGAGAGAAAAATCACTCCTCTCTGAAAATGACTGACATTATAGCATGGGTGTTTCTCTCTTCTGGGAAAATTCACCAGAGAAATTCTCATATTTCTGTCTCCTGAAATGTGAAGGGATAGAAAGAAAGAAGGGTTGAAAGAAGTTAAAATTCCCAAAGCACCCCAAATTACCCAATAATTCTTCCTGGAAAAAAAAGCATAAATCAGAAACTGTAAATCAAAGAGCACACTTTTTAACTGGGGCAGGGATGGAGTGGCACCAGTCTCGCTTGAATCTAGAGTCCAAAAAGCTAAGAGGAACACGTCCATTTTCATATCCCCAAAATCTTCTTATGGATCCTATGGGGAGATGTGTCTGCACCTGAAGTGATAAAGGCAAATGCCAGTCTTTTTATCTCATTGCTGAGGACAAAAGTATGGATGGGTTTCTAAGGTTATTAAGAGTCTTCTGTCATTTCCATCCCAAGGATAAAGAAAACATCTTCTCTTTCAGAAAATTTCAGACCACTGGCATAACAAATATATTCTCTTTAACCCCGATACTCGGGAGGCAGAGGCAAGCAAATCTCTGAGTTTGAAGCCAACCTGGTCTACCCAGTGAGTTCCAGGTCAGCTGAGGCTACAAGAAAAAAATATGTCTGGAAAAAACAAAAAGAGAAAAAAATATATAGTCTACCATGATTTCATCAGCAAAACAGACTTCTATTACAAACATTCAGTATTCTTGAGTTAAAAGTAGTTTGACACATGTTTATGTACATGTACACACACACATACACTAAGCTAGCTAGAACTGGGTAGTAGTGTTGAATGTTTTTTATGTATCCTTTGATTTTTTATTATTTTATTATATCTTTGATTTCAGCAAATGCAGAACTATAATGAATATTTCTTTAAAATATTTAAATCATATCCTTATCTTTCCTAATTTTGCATGAAAATATCAACAAACATATGCCAATACTTCTTTGGTCTAAATACAAAGTAGATATATACTTAAGCAACATATTTTTAAATTTATTTATTTATTTATTTAAGACAGGGTTTCACTCTGTAGCCCAGGGTAAGCTCAATTTTACAGCAATTCCTTTGCCTCAACCTACCAAAGGGCTGAAATTATAAACGTGTGGTGGTTTGAAAGAAAATGGTCCCCAAAGGCAGTAGCACTATGAGGAGATGTGGCCCTGTCGGAGGAGAAGTGTCTCTGTGGGGGCAGGCTTTGAGGTCTCTTTTGCTCAAGTTTCTCTCAGTGTGACACTCAGTCTATTCCTGTCACCTGCAAGATGTAGTACTCTCAGCTCCAACACCACTACTTCCTGCATCATGATGATAACGGACTGAATCCCTGAAACTGTAAGCCACCACCTCAATTAAATGTTCTCTTTGTAAGAGTTGCCATGGTCATGTGATGGAGGTGGGTCTTGTAATAATAAAGAAACTGCCTCGGCCCTCATAGGACAGAAAATTAGGTAGGCGGAGAAAACAGAAGAGAATTCTGGGAAAAAGAAGCTGAGTGAGGAGTCGCCATG
>NW_026067903.1:16610848-16672251 GCF_014885135.2 Alexandromys fortis | reverse complement strand
TAAGAGATAAAATAGATATAAATATTGTAACTGTAATTCTTACTTGATAACTGTTTTGTTATATGTAATTTTACTATGTTAAAGTTAAAGCCTTTCTTTTTTGTTTAAACAGAAAAAGGGGAAATGATGGAGGTGGGTCTTGTAATAATAAAGAAACTGCCTCGGCCCTCATAGGACAGAAAATTAGGTAGGTGGAGTAGACAGAAGAGAATTCTGGGAAAAGGAAGCTTAGTAGAGGAGTCGCCATGATGCTCCCACGCCAGACAGATGCAGGTTAAGATCCTCCCTGGTAAGCCTGCTCATGGGCTACACAGAATATTAGAAATGGGTTAGAACAATATGTAAGAGCTAGCCAATAAGAAACTGGAACTAGCCGGGCCAGGCAGTGTTTGAAAGAATACAGTTTCTGTGTAATTATTTCGGGCATAAGCTAGCCATGCGGGCGGCCGGGTGCCAGGGACGCAGCCCCGCCGCTCCTATTTCAACAGTCATGGTGTCTTTTCACAGCAATAAAAAACCCTAATGAAGACAAGGCTTTAGCTACTCCTTACAACTTTAAACAACAGCATTTGTAATACATCTTTGTGTGTATGTGTGTGCTTCTGTGTGTATTCATTTGTGTGCATGTGTGTACCAATATGAGTGTACATGTAAAGGTGAAAAGGCAACTTCAAGGTTAGTCTGTCTTCCACCTTAACTGAAAATGGGTCTCTTGTTTGCTGCCACAAATAGCAGCATAGCTGCGAATTCTTCTGTCTCTGCTGCCATCTAACCAGAGAATCCCTGAAACCCAGATAGGTGATGTCATATAAGGCTTTTACATGGATCCCGGGGCATCCAAACTCTGGCTATCATGCTCACACAGAAAACTTAGCCCATAAAATTCATTTTAATATTTATATTTAGTATTTCATTTAGAAAATACTATGATTATGTACTTAGGAATTTAATTTACTGTGGATTAGAAAAATCTTAACAATGAATCCCTGAGAAAAGAATTTGTGTATTCTCAGTTGGAGGTATTGTTCATGATACAAACGGAAGATGGCATATTTTCTCCCATGCACACAGGCCATGTGAAACATGTACGTGAATTCCCATGCATTCATCTCTGGTGAAAAACCGAAGAGGTGAGCCACGCCGTTTCCTTGCCAAAATAAGAACTATGAAGAATTGCATCTATAAACACAATACAGGGCAAACTTATTTTGACATTCTGCTAAAATAAGGCTTATTGCCTTATCTCGAAAGAAAGCTCCCAGCTTCCTCTCCATGCTCCCACATTGTGTTAAACTCACAACAATGAATAAGAGTTTTCTAACATAGCACAACGAAACACAGCTCTAACTGTGATCCAAATTCCTTCATATAGAATCAACACAGCAAGTCCTCAACCTGTAAGCTAGAACAGGGCTCCTGCAGAGTAGATGTACCCTCTTTATACTCTAAGGAATGTCAATACTGGGTGCACAGTACAATCTAAAGCCAAACCATCATAAAATAGCATTGCAGTCGAAAGTGGCTGCCTAGGAATGAAAAGCTGTGCCAAGTGCATTGTATAAACATCGCTACCTCACTGACCACTCCTTATTATTTATTATTATTTCTTATCCTTATTCCACAGATAAGAAAATGGTGGTAACAGAGGCCTAGATTACTCCACTAAGCATTTACATAGTATATGGTAGAACCCTGGATTAAAACCTAGGCCTCTTTCATTCTGAAATTCCCACCTCACCCTGTACCTCATAACAATCACTAGTCATGGCAACAGTTTATATTAAGAATATTCTTTTTATTATCTTCATGATGCTATTATTTTATAATGACAGTCAAGTTTATTTGTCAGTTCCATAAAACACTGGCTACTCTGCCGTGTCACCCTGTTCGAAATTATTTCTCTATTTTCTTTCTTATGAAGTAGGGTAATAGCAATGACAGACAGTTTTCTAAAGTGGTTATACCATATTATAGCATTATATTGAATAAGAATTCAAGTTTCTCTGACCCAACTGAAAACATGAGCAATGGAGCTACAATGATTAATAACTGCTGAGAGAACGGAAATTAGTTTTCCCCAAAGATGAGCCTCATAATTGGTTATCTAATACCACATGGTCAGGTCCGAAACCATATACACATAAGCAACACTAATGGACTCATGTTGCATTTATGTGTGTGTGTATGTGCGTATGTGTGTAGTGTGCATTTGTTATAAAACAGGAATAAAAGAAAAAGAGGCCATTAATTTGAGAGGAAATATGGAATCATTGGAAGGTTTTGAGAAAAGAGAGGGAAAAGGGATGGTGTAATTATATTTAATTTCAAGATATTTTCAAATGAAAATAGAAAGTAGACTACACAGCTAAGCAAACTGTTCTCAAACAAGAAATATGAATAAGCAGTAAATTCTTTTTAAACTGCACAGTGTCCTCAGTTATCAGGAAAAGGCAGATTTAACTCCTTTAGGATTTTACCTCAGTCAAGTTAAAACAGTCAACATCAGGAAGACAAATGACAACAGATGCTGCCATAGATGTGGGGAAAGGGAAATGCTTACGCTCTGCTGGAGAGAGCTTAAACCAGTGCAACCATTGTGGAAATGAGTCTGGGGCGTCTCAAAAACCTAGACATAGAACTATACTATGACCCATCTACATCACTGCCGGGCACATACCCAAAGGACATCACATCCTACCGCACAGACACCTGCACAACCTATGCACTGCTGCTTTATCTACAATAGCTAGAAAATGGAATCAGCCAAGATATCTATCCACTAATAAATAAAATGCTGTACACATACATACATATACACAATGCAATATTACTCAGCTTTAGAGAAAAATAAAATAATGAAATTCACAGGTAAATGAATGAAACTGGAAAAAAGATTATGCTAAAGTTAAGTCACCAGGCAAAAGCAAAGGAGAGAGGAAAATACTGGGGGCAGAAAAGTGCAAACAGAGACAATGGGCAGGAGATGAGGGAACAAGGTATTGGTGGAAGGTGTTTGCCAAAATGAAGTGTGCATGTAATCCCTATATGGAAACATATACGCTTTCACCCCAAGAAAAATTAAATTAGAAGAGAAAGTAGAAAATAGTTGAGTGGACACATGAAAGGGAAAATACTCAGTGTTAAAAGTGGGGAATGGGGTTTGGGGAAAGGGAGTAACTCAAGCCTACATATGTATGAAGAACTTTATAGAGAGCCACAGGTTTTAAGCTACTCAAAAATACAACGCACAGAGAATGTATGTGTAAAGCATTATATATACATACATATCACATACATTTCTATGTATACGCATGTCCGTATAATAACTCTCTTGGTTTTTATTTCCCCTCTCCCGTCACTGCCGATTTATTGTCCTCTTTCAACTCTCAAAAATGAACTTTCCTTAAGTCTTATTTCTTTACCTTTCCTCCTCTGAACTGTACAACTCAATGACCACCCATAAGGCACCAGACTCATATTTACATTGCAAACCAATCTCTCATCCAATTTCCTGACACAAAACCTACTTGATTCCTCCTTGGGTGTTTTTAAAGTTATCACAAAGCCAAACGACCGAGTACACTCATAGGGTCTTCCACCTAACCCTGGTACTGTGGTTGGTACCAATCAGAAGTCAACTAAAGTTCAACCCATCAGGAAGAAGAGCTGCACCTTCAGCCTCAGAAACGTCTTTCAAATCCCAGCATTTCCCCACTACCACCAAGCCCTCGCTTCAGTACCTCTCGTCTGAAAGTCTGCTCATTCTGAAAAAATTGCTAATCTTTACACAAGTGTGTTCTGGGCTTTCATTCAACGTGCTCATGATACTGCATCTGGAGTGATGTTTTGAAAATACTAATGGAGTCCTTAGGAATTGAAATCTTAAAGGGATTTCAATTTTAAAGTAAAACAAATAACATAAATAATAAACAACAGTCAGCTATAGTGGTTTGAGTCTCTAACTCTAGCACTAGGACACTGAAGGAAACAGGGCTCATAACCTCCTGGACCAGCCTGGTACATAGTGAGACCCTGTCTCAAAAACCTTATGTGAATGCATTTATAACGCATTTATAAGTGTAATAGGAAACACTATTTAAAATCATAAGTTACTCTAAACTGAAAATATGTATCTCAGAGAAGAATTAAAATTCGTAAATAAAATTCTCACAATTACGAAATATTGATAGACTGTAAACATAAGAATTATCACTGCAAAGGAAATCATTTCCTATTTCATAATCCCTGTTCACGATCGACTCCTTTAAATAACACTCCATACACTGATATTCCAAACATGCAAAACTGGTAGAATTCCCTTGGGGTTTGCTATAGCAAATATAACCCTGGAGAGAAAGCAAATCAAATCGGCTTTAAAAACTTTCGTTTAAATTTGCTGAAACCAAGTGGTGTGATGCCACCTAATAATGCAATGCCATAAAAAGAAGGTAAAAATAAGCAAACAAAAGGAAGCACTGGGGAAGGCCAAGGACGAGTTAGTGGATGCGTTGTGCACAGGTCTTAACACTAATTAGCAGTGAAAGCCCGAGAGAGCTGGAATGATCTTCAGTGACTAACGTGTCAACTGCTGTCTCGACTGCCAATCCTTGGGTTGACCCCTTCCTTAAAGCACTATGTTCATAAAGGTTCTGAAGAATATTGGCATTCGTCACCGATGTTGTTCTGTGCTGAACTTTGCCACAGCGAACCAAGTATTTGCCAGTCTAGGACTGGACAGTTGCTAACTTCCCACTCACTTGAAGCGTCCCATCTTCAAAGTACGAAGATATATGTTTTTGCGTCTGGGACCTCAACTGTGGCACATAGTTCAAGAAACACCTGTTGAGATCTTATAATGTGTGGGTCACAGGACAGGTAATGCAAATATAAAGGGAATCAGTCGATGACCTCCACCTTCAAGGAGCTTTGATGAACGGAAGATGGCTTAACTGGGGAGTATTTTTAATTAAAAATAAAATCAATATAAGTACATTGTGATCATCTGGCCTAACTGTAAATATCAAACCAGAACATGTGTTATGCTTTAGACTCCGACTGAACTTAGTCATGCTTTCATTAAAACATCCCTAATTAAGGGTGCCTCTCTAGAGAGTTACCTTTAAAAAAAATCTATTATTTATGTCCACCCACACTGACAATCAAATGTCTTCAAAATCCTGTCTTTCAGAAAGCCATGAATGATAAATCAAGAACACAACAGGCCATCCAAAAAAATATATCTTAATTTTACCTTGTAAAGTTCAGTGCCAAACATTCATTTCCTCGTACATTCTGGTCAACCTGCTTCTCTCTCTAGTCAAAGGGAAGCAGTTTTGCTTTCAGAATTTGCTGACTGAATTTCCATGGTTAGAATAACCATCCCACTGTGTCCTCCCACGCATCTCATTAGCAGCCTTAGGTGACTCTCGTCCACGCCTTCTGAATCTACGCATTCATTCATATACACCATTTCAAATAACTGGGCACCTGCTATACGCGTTTATGATGAATACAACAAAAATTGATGCCACCCTCGGCAGCATATTCCGTGCTGAGATGAGAATGTTGAGTGGAAATGGTAGGAAAAATGTATGCACAGAAGGCAAGCACTGAAACCAGCCTGGGAGGTTTGGGACGACGCAGCAGATGAGGTGCCATTTAAGATCATCTTAAAGGCCAAGATAAATTTAGATTCAAAGGAAAATGTCTGATCAAGAGTAAAGCATGAGTGGAGTCATCAAGTAGTGAAGGAGCAATGAAAATCAGCTAAGATGAGGGAAGTCAGGGCTGTGTGGACCAAACGAAAGACAGCATGAGCTGGATATAGACCTTAAAGTCCCAGCCTTGTTCTGGAGTATGGAAGAGATGCTACCTGTGAAGCTCAAAGCATCATATGTGGCAAAACGCTAAGAAATTTATGCTAGGTGGCGATAAATTCGAAGTGCTCACAAGGCATCCAGTTAAGGAGGTATCAAAATGATGTTGCAATGAGAATTCAGAATTAACTAGAGAATTCAGAACGTATGGCCCTAGATATTTCAATCTTTGGCATGTCCTTGCAATTGAATCCACCATGTGAGACTTAACAGGAACTGAAAGAAAGGGCTAATAGGCCATAGTAGAACTTTTAAGAAGGCTAATATTCAAGATTCAGGATGGGGCAGAGTAGAGACATTTAAAAAAATTGAAGGCAAATTAGAAGGAAATGGAAATGCAGACAGCAGAGAAGAGGGTGCTTCAAAATGACCTTCAGCTTTTACTTTACAATTATCACTCACCTTATTCTTATTATTTTTCCTAAGTTTTACCAACTCTACAGTATCTGTGTCCTGCGGTCCAGAAGTGGATGCGTTTGCTGGCTTTGGTTTTCTGTAGGCAGGGCCCAGAGTTGTTGACTATGCTGCCTTTATGGAATGCAGAAACTAGCCACTGTACTCAGTATCAGTCATAACTGCGTTCTGTGTGGACTAGCTGAAAATGTTGGACAGCCAAACTCCATGGAACGTCTTTCCTCATGCCTGTGTTTAAACAGATCTCAAATCTTTCCACACTGGCATCAAATTTTTATCTGAGATTGCTATATTAAATGGCAATATTTGGCCTAGGATACAAAAGCCATCTCTCAGTCCATATTACCACTATAAAAGTTTACCTTTTAAATTATGCTTTCATGAAAAACAGTGATGATGTTCAGATATAACACCAGAGTAGTGGCTATTTATAACTTTTGCTTTGACCAGGTTTTAGTAACCAATAAAAAAGAGATTGCTTATTTCAATATACTTCCACTTCAAATACCCGGATGTAAGATCTATCCTCTTTTTTTTCTCAGAAAGAAGAGATTAGTAAAGAATACTTAAGCTCCACTATATTACAATACAGAGACAACCAAGAAAGATAAATCTGCTAAGCTGTGTGAAATAGAAAAAGGGAAAGCCACTGCATTACCTTACTGTTCTTCTCATCTATTTCTATGCAGACACTAAGTAATTTTTCTGACCTTAGCAGACCTCTATATGTCTACATAAACTACCTCATATTTAGAAAAAACAATCCATATATATTACTATATATACTACACTATGTTTTTTAAAAGAAGTGATATTTGACTTATACGGATCATTGATACAAAAAAATATAGCCTATTTTTTCAAAAATAAAAGCTGCAAAAGAAAAATGAAAACAAAATTAACATTTTCAAAAGTTTCTCATTTCGTTTCTTCAAATGACAAGAAGCGGGGGCTGGAGAGATGGCTCAGCAGTGAAGATCATTTGCTGTTTTGGGTGGTTAGAGTATAATTGGCCCCCATAACCTCATAGGTAGGTGTGGCTTTGTTGGAATGGGTATGGCCTTGTTGAAGGAAGTGTGTCACTGTGGGGGCTGACTTTGAAGTTTTCTCTGTTCAGGATACCACTCGGATCTCAGGCCACTTCCTGCTGCCTTCTGATGAAGGTGAACCCAACACCATGTCTGTTCATGCTGCCATGCTCCCTGCCATGAGGAAAATGGACTGAACCTCTGAAATGTAAGCAAGCCACCATAAAAATGTTACCCTTTGACAGTGTTGCCATGGTCATGATGTCTCTACACAGCAATGGAAACCATAACCAAGACCCTGGTCTTACACAGGACCCAGGTCTAGTTGCCAGAACCCACCACTACATAAAACTCCAGTTGCAGAGAGCCCAACTTCCTCTTCTGGTTCCTATAGTCACCTACCCACACACAGTACACACATGTTCATTCAGGCATCATACGCACTTACTCATAAAAGTAAGAAGCAAATAAATCTTAAAATAAGAGGAAATGACAAGAACAGAATGATTATGCAGCAATAGCCAACAACTTTAAAATAACTTGGCATGGTAGTTACATTTCTATTGCTGGGATAAACACCATGACCAAAAGCAACTTGGGGGTTATTTCCTCTTTCAGGTTACAGTTCATATCAGAAGGAAGAAGGGAATTCAAGGTAGGAACTCTGGAGGCAAAAACTAAGTAGAGGTCATAGAGGAACACTGTTTACAGACTTGCTTCTCATGGCTTGCTCGCCCCGCTTTCTTATCCAACCCTGGACCACCTGTGCAGGGGCAGCACCACACACCGGTCCCTTCCAAGCATTCATGAATCAAGAAACTGCCCACAAAATGACCTGCCCACAGGCAAATCTCATGGAAGCATTTTCTTACTTGAGCTTCCTTCTTCCCAGATGTCCCTATATTGTGTCAAGTGGACCAAAACCTAGATTGACCATTTGGTTTCTTGAAATTAAGAGTATTCTTCAAAGATCGACGAACAATACTTCAGGTACAGAAATACGAGTTGAGAAGTATTTCAACTCGTGAAATACTTCACATTAAACAATGTGAGAGAAAGGGTAGAGCAGAGAACCTTCCTCCATAAAGGCCACTATAAAGTCTCACTTGTGAATATATATCCATATTAAATATGACAGCCCATTAAAAGACTCTAAATAGCATATCTACATGGCCGCATAGACACTTTAATTGGTTTTCAATTTACATGCCTTCTTTATATAAACATAATAATATCTTCCAGACAAGTAAGCTAAGGATGAGTGATAAAAAAGTACTAAACAATCTATAAATCCTAAACTGGGTATTATTATCTATAATATCTCATTCTCATGCATCATGCTTCTTTAAAACAGCTAACATTCTAATTAAATGTCTTAATCACTTACAAATTACATAAGATTCTTTTCAATAATATTAAATTATCTTACTACTTATACTTCAAAGGGATTATCAAAACTTTACATTCTAAAATCTATTTAAATGAATTCTCACTCCAGGGATCTGGTCTCTAAACTGAAGGCTGTACTTCTGCTTGGCTCAATGGAGAATTTTCACAGACAGTCCTGCATGCAGTTGTAACTGATGACTATTATTTGAGAAAGGATTCAAAAGCTGCATTCAGCCTTGCCATAAAAGAAGTGTCCACTGAGGTTCTGTGAAATGCAGCGTCTCATTTTCAGGAAATCATTACTGTTAGTCAAATAATGATTTTTAAAATTCTTTACTCCTTGTTGGCATTGCATATTGCTCTGATAAATTTTAAGGCTTTTAATTGCTTGCTTTTCGGGGGTCTGGTGCAAATAATTTGGTGCAGGAAAAAAATCTATAACACGGAAATGATAATCTAACTTTTCATCTACGTTGATACTTAAAATTGACAGTATGAAACACTACCCATAGCAAGAAATTTGTATAAAAATGAAGGCAAATCAATATATAAGCCACTCTCCCTTTAAGCAATTCTAGTTTTTCTTTAAGTAAACATTTCTATGTATAGGAAACTTTCACAAAATAGCAATGAAAGTAGGAAAGCCCCAAGCCTATTTTGTAGTACTGTCCCTTGCTGTCAACTATTTGACCTAGGTCAAAATAAATTCATGTAAACATGATATAAAAATGTGACGCTACCCATACAGAAAACATAGGGCATTTGGTACTGAAATTTAAACACGTTAAATGTGCATGTTATTATATTATCCAACCGAAAGTTTATAAAGATAAACTATTTGTCAAGTAGTCCCTCATTCAATGTTAAAAATGAGACATTCATTTATTACACCCCATGATACAGAAGTTAACGCTCTTTTGTTTTTTTAGTAAAACATAAGAAAACTACCCTATGAAATTGCCCTAAGCTAATGTCTCTTTTCATTTTGAATTAGGTTTGCCTTGCTGTTATTTCAAAATTTGCTATTTTCCCATTACTTTTTATGCTATAAATATTTATGAGTTATTTAATGAGAAATAATGAAAATTATAACTTGAGGTCAGGCTCTGTGATTATTTTACTTTTTAATCCCTTGTCAAATTCCCACTTTGATGTAACTGCAATCCTGGTCACAAGGCCTTCATGAGACTATGGGTGGGGCCATCTCCAACAAAACTTTCTCCCCATAAGCCCAAAATCCTCAAAAACCACAAAAAGGGATGCATCTGAGGGTCAGCTATATTTTCAAAGAGGAAAGGCAGTAAGAGCAGTTTCTTTGGGTCCAGGAATTTGAAGTTAAATGTGTTCCTGCATCACCATGCTTAAAGCCTTGTGAGTTACAGGGACATACCTTGCAAATCCCACTGCATACAGCAAGCTAAGAAACTGCATAAAATGGCCTGATATTGTTTATGCCTATAGAAAGTGATAGCATTAAGACCAACACCAGCTATGGAGCCTCCACGGGACCAAACTAGGCCCTCCATATGTGGGAGACAGTGGTGAAGGTTGGACCATCTGAGGGGCCTCTGGCAGTAGGGCCAGGTATCCCTGGTGCATGCACTAGCTTATTGGAGGCCATTCCCTATGGTGGGATGCCATGTTGAGTCTTAATGCAGGGGGGAGGGACTTTGTCCTGCCCCAGCTTAATGTGCCAGAGTTTGTTGCTTCCCATGGGAACCCTTACCTGTTGGGCGGAGTACAATGGGCATAGGCTGGGGGGAGGTTGGGGGTGAGGCTGGAGTAGGGATGGGGGAGAACTGTGGATGGAATGTAAAGTGAAATTTAAAAAAAAAATCGAATTAAAAAAAAAAACAACACCTAGTAGGGTGTGGTGATGAATGCCTTTAATCTCAGCACTCAAGGAGGCAGAGGCAAGTGGATCTTAGAGTTGGAGGGCAGCCTCATCCACAGATGAGTTCCAGGGAACCCAGGGCTACACAGAGAAGCCCTGTCTCAAAAAAAGGCAAAAACAAACAAACAAACACAAAAACTACAATAAAAAACAAGACTAAAACCTAGCTTAGTATTCTATACAGCAGGTCAGTAGCCAACCTTACAGAGCTCAGAGGTTTGTATGTGGTAGGAACCACACCAACAATAAGGGATAAAAAGAACAGTATTTTATTCTACCCACACAGCCCATTGCTTGGTCCCAATTTTAAAGCATGAAATTTTAATACTCAGTCGTATTGTTGAATTAACTATCACCAGTCTATGAATAGAAGTATCCTGCCTCATAAAAAAAATTCAGGACACTATGACTGAGAAGAGAGAACCTCGTAGTTAAGGTGAAAAGTTGCAAAATGTTACTGTATTAAGGAGACCTCTGTGTGAGAGAGAGCATGTAGGTCAGGAAAACAGAAGTTAAGAACATGTGTATGTTCACAAAGGCATAGGGAACCCCACCAGCCACATGCAATGATCCTGCTACTTAGAAGATTTACTCTCTGAATTCTCAGACCAAATGCTATAAGCAATGGACCAGAAAATCCTAAAAAGTTCTCTCATGAGAAAACAAACCAACACCAAGAGTTTATAATACCCACACTTTCCATTATAGACTTTTAGTAAACAGTTAAGGCTGGAATCACTGTGTAGGAGTTTGAGGTTCTATTACTCTAGTTGCTTTGTGCCTCAGAAAAAAAAAATTTCTTCAACTCCCAAAACCAAATCTAGAATATCCAAACTCAGTTCACAAGATCCAATGTTCAAAGTTGGTTAAAAACAGAACATCAACCTTTGAGGTAAATGAAATTCAACACAATGGCACTTTTATAATCCATGCAAAACAAGCTCTTCCATATGCTTCTTATAGACGTGGGAGAATAGAGTGTTTCAGGAATTCACACTGGTATCTTTCTAGGAGGTTTTGGACTGGCTTACACAAGCCAGACTTCCTGTTGAACAAGTTGAACAAACGACCTTCAGAAGAGGTTGTGTTTCTATTACTCAAGTTGGCAGTAGCCCAATGGTCACACTGATTTGCATACCACGGAGTACCCCAAATTTGGTCATGTAAATACATAGATGGCAGCAATCTATTAAGAAAGAATACACACAAGTTAAAAATAAATCACCACAGATCAACCAAAACCCAATGGTTTTGTATCTTTCTATTATCTTTAACACAATCACAATTCTTTCAACATTTTTCAACTTCTCTCTTCTATATTTCTTCCATGAACATTTGTGAACTTCTTCGTGTCTGTGTGTACATTTGTTTAGACAAGTTTTTGTTGAAAGTGAAAATAAGTCACTACCTAGTTCAGGGTTCGCCTTCCCGAGGTCTGACCCCACTTACTGACAGTGTGGAGCGGGACTGGCGCCAGCAAGTGCGCTTTGTGACACTCCTTTCTGCCTAACAGAATATCTTGAATTCAGATGCCCACATTCCAGCCACTGTCACTCTTCACTACTCATCCTTTTCCTTCTCACCCATCCCTGCTTTAACTGTAGGACCGAGTGTGTCTGGGTAGAACACGTGAAATTTTCCATCAATAGAAACAGACCTACGTTATCATCACCCCTCCCTAATCTCATTAATCTATGTCTCATTCTTTTCTTGATTGACAACTGAAGTTTCTCAAACTGAGTCCTTTTAATATTTTTCAAAGTACAATATGGCACATGTGCTCACAGAGGAAGAGCAGGAAACCTAATGTAGTGGCAACCTCTACTTCATCTCTTCTCCCCAAGCAGGTAATATTGACAGATTCTTAAAAATGGAAGGCCCAATCGCCAGCAAGAAGGCAGAGATGCCCAAAGTTGTCTCTGCAGACCACTCACATCTTCAGAAAAAGTATGGAACTCCATGAAAGTCTAACAATTCTCCTACTCATGTTCACACAGTAAGATGAAGAACTAGAAATCATATGTGTGTGTGTGTGTGTGTGTGTGTGTGTGTGTGTGCAAGGTTCCAAACGCCTCTCCACTGTACTATGACTATAACATTTTTATTATCTTTAAATTGGAGGCAGTTCCCTTCCCCTCAATCCACAGAAAGGTTCTGTGAACCAGTGTAAGTAAAGTCAACCCTGCTCCATTCAGACCAGCAGCTGATATTCTAAGTCCTTAATCTGTCAAAGCATTTCTCTGGATTGCAGAAAAGACCAGAAATTCATATAAGGAAAAGACAAATGTTAGAGGCCTCTCTTTGGAGAGACAACGTAGTGCCTGGGGAAACAGCTGCTCCAGCTGTAAAAGGTCTGGGTTTGCATCCTGGTTGAGCCGTGCATGTCAATCATTTTTGGATACCCCTAAAACCCTCATAATAGGGTAACACTTTGAGATTTGTGACACCTGGCATATCTTCTCCACAGGCTACGGTGAGGATGTGAGCACACATGGTAAGTCAGTACAGGTCAGCCATGTGCTAACAGGACCAATTAGAGTAATGGCTGGCAAGCAATAAATAATAGATGTTAACCAATTTCAGTAACTTTCAATATGGTTTTTAATTTATATCATTGGATCATCCCCTTAATCTCTGCTTCTATTTCTTTTTCTCTTCTCTTCATTTTTCTGAAGCTCATTTCCCTTGGAAGCTTTTTTTTAAGAGAAGGAATAAGATTTTGCCTCTAATGAGATCTTTTCTGATTAGGTCCCAGATAACACAGTTTTCTATCAATATAATATATTGGCCCATAATGCCTAGTGACAGGTACTTGAAAGAGCATTCATTGACAAAGTGAGGTTTCAGAATGTTTTAGAACACACACACACACACACACACAGAGAGAGAGAGAGAGAGAGAGAGAGAGAGAGAGAGAGAGAGAGAGAGAGAGGAGAGAAGAGAGAATCAAAAATTAAGAACTGTTTTACAAACACATACATCAATCATGAAATACAATTTTCCAGGGTCAACTTTTTTCTAAATATAAAACAATATTACTTAAAAAATTAAAAGATTTATAGAAAAAAAATGTGATCACAATGATGAAGCCCTTCCAACTAATTTCATATAACATTTTAAAAATAGATCAATTTTTTTTCTATTTATACCTATTTAATGTCATTATCAAATCTAGAGTCAAGCAGCAATTTTTATACAAATATATTCTAATTTGTAGTTTGTAAGATGGCTTTACAATACTCATGCATTTTCTCATTCTCTCCGTGAATGTTCGCTGTCACACCTTGTGGAGAAGTAGAAGAAACCCACAGTGAGCAGTGCAAAGTGATTCTCTTGTACTGATCACAAAAACAAAATTAAAATCTAATTTCTCTGTTCACAGAACTTTAGTTCTGTTTGGGTCTTTCATAAAAAATATGTGGTATGTTGGATCAAGTATTGCCCTAAAACTCTTTTTCTTTCTTTCTTTCTTTCTTTCTTTTTTATCAAGTATTTCAAAGGTCTATGAAAAACATCCTATTTTCTGATCGTTTTCCTTGGCAAGTTTAGAAAAGGCCACCACCCATGACTAGAGGTCATTACGTGCCCCTTACATATGTAGCATCTGAATGGCTCCTAGGATCCCTAGTTTCTAAGCTACAAAGTTCCTTCTAGGAAAAAAAAAAAGTGCAGCACTCTCTCACTAATTGCAGACACCATGACAGGCTTACATGGAAGCACACCAGCATTCCCAAACACTCGCAAACCCACCACTGCACTAAAGGCCACGACACTAGCAGAACAGGCTGATTGATAAAGTTAGTGCAGAAGTCCAGGATTAGCCGGAGCTGTTGTATAACAGGATTACATGCTGCAATACTATGTGAAATTGTGCCATAAAGGAAGAATATTGGCAAGCCCGTGGAAAGCAAGAAAAGAAAATGCCAGGCATGAGCGACCAGGCCGAGTTTTTAATTTCTGTTTGTCCACATAAACCCAGGTAACAGTATCATTGACTCTAAATAGTCAGCAGGTTTGCAATTCTGTTCTAAAACTCATCCACTCCCATTGAAATTCCACCACTCTCCACAATGCTTGCAACAGCCAATGGAGAAGCATCGTGGCCACTACTTGCACTCTGCCTCCCTTTCCTAGCTGGACTCTGTCAGGCAGCAGCGCATATTAATCACTAGCTGCTGGAGGCCTCCATCTACCTGCTGTCTGCAGCAAGCACCAAAAGAAACAGCAGCAAATCTGCAAATGTTAGCCAACAGGATAGTGTCCAGGACAGGTGGCAGGGGCTGCAGCAGTGAGGACAGATGGACTAACAACCACACAGACAGACAGCGGCACCATTAGACACCATCCATTACTTCCAGGCTCAGAAGAGGGGAAGCCTGCAGCACCGGGAACTTCATTCTTCCACTAGGGACAGGAAGCAGATTAGCAAGGGTTCTGCCTCCCTCAAGCTGGCAGGCTTAAAGTATTTGTTTTTTTGGATGAGAAGGAGCAGGTAATTCAGAAACCTGCTGCTCTTGGAAAGCCAGGCCAGCTCTGGCCTTCTAAGTTAATGGCCTTTTATCTTTCCAGAGTCTACAATGAACGAGGAAGAATGACTGAATCTCTACTCTTTTGCAGTGGCTGGACAACCACATCTCTCCTTCTCTACTCTAGACTGCAGTTGCTTTTGCTTGGGGGACCCATAGCCTGAATGCAGCTTGTCCGTTTGTTCTCCTGTGTGGCTCTGCTTTCCTGAAGGGAAGGAGACACCTACCCAGACAGCATCTTCCCTTCAGCAGGCAATTCTAGGAAGTGAGAGAAAGGCCACTCCGTGTGCTCTGTGCCCTGGTGTCACCCCCTGCTCCCTCGCTACACTTCCCTGCAAACAGCAAACTCCAGATGCAACAGGTTCCCTTTGGCTCTTCACGCCAATGGCCTGCCCCAAACACACCTTCTGCATAAGCAGGCCATACCAAGACATCAGTACCAGTCAGGGGATCTACATACCTCCACCCCAGAGAGAAAAACTTTACTGAATTTGTGAGGACTTCCCAAGGGAAGACAGAGTTGAAATCACCTTTAGCCTCACTCCATGGGCAAGGCTAAGGAGCAAGCAAAGCTCAGCCTGGATGGCAGTACTTGCAAGCAGTTCTGAAGCAAACAGCAGCTCTATGTCACAGACTCCTGCACCACTAACAACCAACCCCGGCCTCTCCCCATCCCCAGGAAAATGGGGCACGGGGCAGAGGTCCCTGCAGGGTGGGTGGGTTCTAAAGACAGGGCTGTGTAGATTCTCAATCCCTGCCGGCATCCTTCGGGAACCAAGAAGGCCCCAGAGGTCTCTTGGAAGCCAATAATGAGGAAACCCTGTTTTATTCAGGCCAGAGTCGTCAATCAGCCTCTGTCATTATCAAAAACTTTGTACTGCCAGTGGCATTACATTTGAATAAGAAAATGTGTCTTCGTACAGTTATTCTGTGTTGAAGACTAGGAATAAGAGGTTAAAGAGGAGCAGGAAGGCAGGTTACCAAAGATGGCAACTGCCCAAAAAAGACCCAATCTTGCATTGTAAATGAATGAGTACCAAAACGAACACTAAAAATAAGCATTTTTATTATATAAATACCAGCACCGTTCACTGTTGTAACTCAGATCGGCTCAACAACTCCAAAGAGGAGCTTGCCCTCCGCACCCGACACCTCCACCACCACCCTTTTCTCTACTCATCCCCTAGTTCCTAATCTGCCCTCAGTCCAGGGCCCTTCCATTGGGTGGGATCAGCTTCACTTAGCTCTTCATATCTCCCCCTAAGGTGGCAGCCCTGTCCACCTAGTCCTCCTAGTCACTCCTGTCTCAAGCCATCCTCCTGGGGTCCTAGGTTTCCTGGCTCTGTAGGGTCCTTTCCTTCCTCCGGACTCGAAAGTCTCTACCCTGCTCAAGCCCGGGGACCCTAGCCCCAAGGTGGGCACCTCTGCCCGCACCCCTGCACCCTCGGCAGCCCCTCCCCCACACTCAGCCAAGAGGACCGGGTGAGTGAGCGGTGAATGGACGGATGGAGGCACCACCACCGAGGGATGGATGGCGCGCCTTACAAGGGGGGGGGGGACTTACTTGAGCATGGCCTCTTCTTTTTCCTCCTCTTCCTTCTGCCGGTCCATCACTGCCATGATAATGTTCCTCTCTTCCTCGGTCAGGTGGCTCAGGTCAGGCAGTTCTTGCATAGGGGGAGGCACCGTGGGTGGGCGAGGACCGCGGGGCCCCACGGCTGAGGACATTTTCGTGGCCTGCCCGCCCCCTCGGCTCGCTGGCTCTCGCTCTCACCTTTCGGATTCACGCCCCGCAGCTGCGCCCCTGCTTTCCAAGCTCACAGCGTAGCCCTCCCGGCGGCGGCGGCGGCGGCGGCGGCGGCAGCAGCAGCGGAGCCGGGGACAGAGAGGACCCAGTCTCTCATGATGCTCTGCCTCCCGCCGAGCCCGGATGCTGCCTTTGTTTGGGTCGCCCTGGCGAGGCTCGGGGCCGCCTGGCCGCCTCCCGCAACCCAGCCTCGGCCGGCGGGGGCGGGCAGGCGGAGGCGCGGCGTGGGGGCGAGGGCTGGCGCTGGGCTCCCGAGCGCGGCCGGGCGCGGGCTGGGCTGGCGGGCCGGGGGCGGGGTCGGGCCGGGGCCACCCGACGTTGCTCGCTCGCGGGCTCTGCTGCCTCCAGTTTGGGGCTGCGGGAGGGAGAGGGAGAGTTTGGGTGTCAGTTAGGCGGAGTCTCGGAGCTTCGCTCCCGGGTGATGCTGCTGCTCTCGCAGACATAAGCTGCCAGCCACTCAGTCCCGGAGCCGCTCCGCCCACGGGCACCACCCACCCACTCCCCGGTCCGAGCCACGCGTGCCCTGGCCACTCACCCCCACTCCCCAGCCCCACGCTAGCCAACGTGCATACTCTGCTGCTTGGTCTCTCCCCAGGTACCCCTCACCCTGAGTCATCCTCCCTCTCCAGGTCCTGGTCCACGCCATCCTTCTCAACCCTATTTTCCCCTGGGTTACATTAATCATCTTCATCCTCGCTACAGTCTTCATCATTGATGTTATTTGAGCACCCACAGTGTTTGGAACGGCAAAATGGAACACCCTCTAGATCTATTTTTTTTCCCCTTCCTGCCACCATGTCGTTCTCCTGAACTCGTCAAGTGTGCACAGCCCCAGTAGTGTGTGGTTTTCTGGATAATTTTGGTACACACACATACACACATCCAACAACATGAACCCTGAACTGTCATATTCTCCGAGGCAACCTCTTTCTTGACGGGTTCTCTCTAGAATTTTTCTGCTATGTATCCTCATTTCCCCTTCAAGACGCCCCACCACACAGTAACTCTTTGATTTGCCATTTGGGGCACTGGGTAGCCCCATCAGACCGCAGAACTGCACTTCGCTGGTGCTTGTCAGTGGATTATCTACTCTAATTCCTCCAGTGATGTTCGCTCTCATCGTGTACTCACTTCTCAGCCTCCGTGGGTACTTCTTCAGCAACAATGATGCCAGGGGAAGAAAAACACCCACCCCTATCCCATTGTATTTAGAAGCGTCTGCTCATAGCCTGGTGCAACGGTAGGTAGTAAGGAGGGGCTTCTCTTGCTGATAACGGCAAAAATTAATAGATGATTCTTTCAAAATGGGTCATGTTATCGGCTTTGAAACCTGGCGACTGAATTTTGTTAATGCAATTATAAAAGGATCGACAGAGAGAAGGGCTCAAATTGAGCCATTTCCCAGTAAGGCTCTCATAGCCATGATGATGGGCTGCTCTCCTGGGGAAGTCTTTCTGGAGTTCCACAAGCAAGACAGTACCCATGCTCCTTTTCCAAGCCTAACTTTGTGCTCAGAAGGAAGAGGAAGAGCTGGCGTAGTAGGAGAGTGTGTGGCACTAACATCTTCCAATTTAAAAACCTTAGAGTTTATTTGATTTTGCCTGTAAGTGCAGTTGTTTTTAATGTGGACATGTGTATTTGAATTTTCTCTGTCATCAGATACTCATTGCCTGCTGTATTAACTGGGTGAATAACGAAATCTTTCTCTAACCAGAACTCTTGGAATTATTTGAAGCAGTGACCCGGTCAGCTTCAGTCTTCCCCAGAGTGAATATAGTGAGCTTACCCAGCTAGCAATGTGCAGCAGTGTTGTTTCTACCTCTGGCCTTTCTAGGTGTCTGACTTTGGACACACTTATTGTCCCCACTGTCTTCCTTCTCTCTCCCCTTCTCTCCTTTTCAAATACTTATCAAGGGTATTATAAGCAAGAACAATCTTTGGCTCCTAAGTGTTTATTAATACCTTAGAGTCATCATGCTTACTTGCACCATCTGATACTGGGATACACACACACACACACACACACACACACACATATATATATACATATATATATACATATATATATATATATATCACTGAAGAAGCTGTCACTGAAGTAAGTGTGTAGTCCACTCAGTTTTCCACTGATTTTTCTTAAGTGCTGATGTCTAGCCAGATTTACTCTTTCCTCCAATGAGCTGATAGAACACTCGGAGGAGCATCTTTTCTTCGCTAAACAAAAATGTTTGTGTCTCTCCATTCATCACATATTTAAGAAGATAGGAAGACCAATGGGCCTGGGTTGGCATTCTGGCTCTTCCCCATACAGTATGAGCCTGGATGAGAGACCGTCCCCGCATCTGTGTAAACTGTAGTAGACGTATGTAACTCAGACCGGATGATGAGTTTGATAAGACACGTGTAGTGTTTTTGTATCTGTGAGAACCACTTTCTCTGTTTTGATTTTCTCTCTATCTCTCCAAGAAATACTTTTATTTTTCAGACACCAGAAGGAGCTGCGGTGTAGACAGCTCAGTCACCTGGCCAGATGTCTTCGGAGTCAACATGGAAATGCAAATAGGCCAGGGACAAAGGCCACATCCTCAGGAGGTTCACATCCAAGTTGGTTCTCCTGAAATTCTTCTAAAATATAAAGAAAGGGATTATAAAGCCTCAGTAAAGATGAGAATTGGCTGAATAACATTCGACAGCAATGATTTAACAAACAATAAAGGTACTTTAATTTATCTTGGTTGCTATAATAAAATAACACTGGTGGGGTGGCTTATGTAACAGAAATTTGTATTTGGAAGGTTCTAGAAGCTGAAAAATCAAGACACGATGTCAGCAGGCTTAAAGATGGCTTCTGAATGTGTCTCTCCCTCCACAGGCAAGAATACCTCCCTTACTAGATTAAGACCCGATGTTTACAAACTAATTTAACAGTATTTACCTGTTTAATTTAGATGTTGTGGGAGCTGATAAGATAGCTCAGCAGGTAAAGGTACTCACCATAAGGCCTGACAACCTGAGCTTGGTAACCAAGACCAACATGGTCAAAGCAAGAACCAGCATGCACAATCACACAATCAAATAGATAAATGCAAATAAATAAATAATAAAATAAACAAATGACTCTTGTCTCTGAATATAGCTGTATTTAATAGAACTGGAGAACTGGAGGATTTCATGACAAATTTTGGGGAAAATATAATTCATTACATAGCAATTTGTCAGAATTACTTGGGGGAATTAATTGACTGTTTACCTATATTATCTAGATAACAATACAAAGAAAACTGCTTCTCAAATATACTTCTGTTCATAGCTACCTTATCAGGCCATGTACATGAGTGTTAAATAAGTTAAGGGAATAAATGTCAGTGTGTGTGTATACATGCCAGCACATTGTGTTTCTCCTTCTTTATCCAAAGCAAATTTTGAGAGCGCAAAAGAATAGGTTTTTTTTTTTTTTAAATCTACATGCAGAAAAACAGAACTTCACCGTACTTAGGTAAGCAAGCAAGCAGGTAAGTTATATTTTCCCAAGTGCACAGCACAGCTAGTTGGTTCCTGGAGGCACTCCCCTCAAACACGTTCAAAGGATTGGGGAAATGTTCACAATAGTTCTCTCCCAGAAATTCACAAGGCACATTAACAAAAAGAAAAGTGCTAAGGTATAATCATTTGCTGCAGTAAGGAAACCTGCTTTATGTGGTGGGTTGCCATTTCCCAAATGCATTGGGCCATTGTTTCCTGTTGGGAAAACATGCTTCAGTGAAGGTTTGGAGGAAAACTTGACTTACAAACCTTAATTAGAAGAGCATGAAAGAACTGATATATTTCTCCTTGTTTGACCAGTATTAGTAAAAAGAAATCAAAATTACCCACTTCCAAGACATGTTTCAAATGTCCCTGAAGGCAACAAGAACACTGTTTTAAACAACAGTCTGAAACTAACCGAAGTTATTCTTCCCACTGAGGCTCTCAAAATCATCATGTCTCTAAAATTGGACACTGAAGTTCATTATTAATTTAATTCAATTAGCTGAGGTTTTAACGATAGAGTAGAAAAATCACTGACACAAGTCAGTTTGAGCCCCTCATTACCCTTTGAAAACTGTGGTCAGTCTTATTACTTTCAAAATCAAATCATCCAAAATTCAAATGGTGACCTTATTTAGGAAAGGTTCATCCCCAAATTAGCTTAGATGAAGTCGTTTTGGATCAGGTGTCCTTATAAAAGACGAGAACACGGACACCCAGGAAAAAAGGAAGCCATGTAAAAAGACACAGAGACACGTGAGAACAAAGTCCATGAGAAAACAGAGGCTGGCAGTCAAATCCTGCTGCCACGAGACAGGAAATGCCAGGAGTCGTTAGAAACTAGAAGCAGCCAACACAGAGCCAGTCCCAGAGACTTCAGAGAAAGAAAATTGCCCTGATTAACCACTTGGTTTTTATAGTCTTAGCTTTCGCAATTGTGAAAGAATAAATGCCCATTCTTTCAAGCCATGGTTTGTAGCATTGTTATAAAGTACCCCCAAGCACACAGTATAGTAGCGCTATATATTTGGATGTATCAGTAGATAACCCTGAGTTCTATTTTGCTTAACTATTAAGCAGCACAACATCTGCCTTCAAGAGTTTCAGTGAGCAAAAAATATAGTAGACATGTACACAGTGCCTAGCACGTAGAAGTAATTCTTTTATTCTTTTACTGTTCATTGACCGAGGAGCTGTTTTGTGTGCAGTGCTAAGAGAATGTGTGATAGGGAACCGTGGTGAATTAGCAAACGGTGGCCATAGAAACAGGAAATCAATGTCCTGTTTTGTGAATAAAGTTTTACTGGAACACAGACACCATGCTTTGTTTCATGTGTTATCTGGGACCATCTTCCTGCTGCAGTGGTAAAATTCAGCAGATGCAGAATAGACCACGTGCACCAAGCTTAAAATAATTATTTTCCACCTCTTTATGAAAAGAGATTATTGCCTCTTACTCTAGATGCTCGCAAGGCTGCTGAGAGAGACAAACTTGAGCAAGCGCACAAGAACGGTGCATGATAATTAACCGAGACAGTAACATGCCACATGCAATAGGAATTGTTATTCCTAAGGTAGGGGTCCTGTGAGGAAATACTTGAGGGATGTAAAGAACCAACATGAGGAGAAGTAAGCACAGATTATCATCATAGATGTGGTAGGGACGAGGTCCTGAGTCAGGAAAGGCCAGTCCTGGAGGAACAGAAAGTAGGCCAGCGAAGCAGGGTCACTGTGAGGGGAACAAGATGATCTCTGATAGGACATTGTCAAGGAGAACAAGGAGTGCCATTTTATCCTTGTGCACCCAGGAGCCAATAAAGAACTTAGCAAGGAGTTATATTTGCATTTTTAAAAGATTACCTGTGGGTGGCAGGGAAATGGGCTGCAACAAGGGAGAGTGGGCACAGGACTTCTGGCTGGAGGAAATTAAAATGTCCTGGAGTAATGTGAAGTAGTAGTGTGAACATATTCAAGATGTGCCTTCTGTCCTGGATCTGGAGGTCTGTAGAGATGGAACGTAGACTGTGTGATGAGGGGAATGATTGAGATTCCCATTTTGGCCTAAGGTGTAAGTCAGTGGCTGTGGCTCTATTACTGATATGAGAAATGTGTGTTATGGCCAGGAAATGCATGTGTTGTAAGAATACCAAAATTTTATCATCATCTAAGATCTCAAAACAAGGAATATTTTAAAATTTAAGTTGGCAATCGATCATTCTATCCAAAATGTTTTTCTAAAACTTAAACATATGTTTTTTTTTGTTTTTAAATACACGTACTTGTGTGTGTGTGTGTGTGTGTGTGTGTGTGTGTAAGTGTATGCATGACAAGTAGGTACAAGGCCAAAGGAGGCCAGATAAGGGTGCTAGATCCCCTGGAGCTAAAGTTAAAACTGGGTATAAGTCTTCCAGTGCAAGTGCTGAGAACTGAATTTATCTCTAGAAGAGCAGCAAATGCTCTCAACTGCAGAGCCATCTCTCCAGTCCCCAATGGTTTTTCTATCAAAGGTTGGTCTGAGAGCCAAAGGGGCTTTGTTATTCTTAAGATGATGAGAAAAGTGAAGACTCCATTCCTGTAAACCAACAGAAGTTAGCACACATATGCCTACTCATAGAGGGTCTATGGACAAAGAACTAGTCAGCATCTTCTCTGAGGGACGAATAAGTAGTAGACTCGTGGTTCAATTTTCTACACATACATTGAAATTATTTGGCTTTAATTTCTAAATTTTTTTTCAAGTAAAACACTATTTTCGAACGTCAAGCATGATGCTGACATGGAACGTGGCTAGCAGGTGGACTTCTTCCTAGAGGTTAGGTTTTTCACATTCATTTGCTGTGTAACCTTACATCATTCCCATGAACGCCAACACGATCTAGCACACAAGAATGGCTTTTACGGACAATGATAAGATGCCCTAGCTTCTCAAAGGACATTGGAGTGTGCACCCACCCTACTGTCATTTGTGTGAATGCCATTTACCTAAACATGCCCTGCTTTGGGTGATAAATTAAAAGTCACTTTATTTATATGCAGTTATAATAATTTGCTAAAATGTAGTCCTTCTGGCTTCAAAGAACGTTTGGCTCGCAAGAGATGCTGCTGAAAGTGTTTGGCTGGGGCTGAATATCAGATTTGGGCTCAAATTCAGGCAAATACCTATTTTAATCTAAAATTTGGTAAGGCGCCACTATTATCATCTATTTCATGAGGAATTTCAAATGCGAGATGTTTCTGTCCTAGGACCAAAATGGACTTTACCTTCTTTTCTTCTGGCCGGCCATTCCACAATTAATATTCTTCTCGCTTTCACTTCTCTCCATGTAGTACGTATCTTCTGACTTGCCACCATAGTTCATGGCCTCTGTTGCCCGCTTCAGAGGCAGTTCACCCTCATCCTTGCCAAACTTAGAAAGCTTAAATGGCAATGTTTTAGAATAATTTCTCCACAATATAATCTTTTCCAAACTCTGTTTTTGCACTGAATAATTTTAGCTTTGGAATTATGTGTTATGAATAGTCCCATCTTAGATTCCTTAAAGTTTCCTAGCACCATTCTTTGAAGAATGCCTTCTGAAATTTTCTATTAAGTGGACAGAAGTGACAACGTATTAATGTCAATCAATCTAGTCAAGCTGTGAGTTGTCTTTCCCAATTATGACTGATCTCTCTCTTAAAGAGTGTTGCAAATTAACTGACTTTAAAACAAATTGTTACATTTCACCTACCTAAAAATCTAAAAGCACCATAAACAGAAAAGATTTAGATAATAATTCCTACAAACAGATTGCTATGTAAGCGACTACATTACAACAAGTTAAAAATTATTTTGCTAGACTTGTTTGACTTTATTTATATTAAAATAGCATTTTATTTCAACAGAGACACCTCAAAATAAAATTGAAACAAATGGTCCTTCCTTTGTTTTTGGATGTGATTTGGGCACCAAATGCTGGCAATGCCTGTCCTGGAGTAGACAATCACTTTTACTAATGTAGCCAAGATTCTTTCAAGGAAGCAGGAAACCGATTAAAATACAGACTTGGCTCCCTGTGCTGGCCCCACAGACCTGAGTGCCACAGATTAAACAAGACTTTGAATGTTCATAAACTTGAATTTCTTCATCTCTATAAGGGAAAGTCAAATTATCTTCTATAAATGCTCTTAACATTTGTATGGTAGTAATATTTCTTGAGTCGGTGGCATGTTCCAATCCTGTTTTAATTGTTCTACATGGATTATCATATCTTCTTATTAAATGATGGCCATGCAGTAGTAATATCTTTAGGGCCAATATTAAGCCCAACTAGATGGTACAAATAATATTTTCTTTGATTCCTCAAGAACAGCATTCGGGTAATTTTTTTCATCCAACCAGCAAACTCCCTCCTATTCTTCCATTTATTTCCTCCTTTATTGATCGTTCTCCCTCAATCCTGAGCGTTATGCTCAGTTCTCTCCTCTTTTGGACCCTAATATCTATGTGCACTCAAGGACAGCATTATTAATATCCCATGGATGCTACATATATATTCCTAAATATATAAATTCAATCCGTTCAGTCTACACTGTGTTACTTGTATGTGTGTTTTCGGGGCTCATTCGTTTGTATTTATGTGTTCTGCCTAGGGAAGACCAGTCCTTAATTGCCTATAGTTCTCTATGTAGGGGTAAAACCTCATGGTCTGTCCCTCCATCCACTTTAGCATGTCTGTTGTTGTCTCTGTTCAGCTCATGTTTAGATGAATTTAATTATGTAGCTTCTGACATTCCTAGGAGATACAATCTCATCGCAAACTCCCTGACCTTCTTGCTCTTATAATGTTTTCACCCTCCTTTTCTGCAATGATGCCTGAATAATTACCTATTAAGTAATATAAGGATCAGGTGTCTCCCCATCCATGTGGTTATCCCCCTCTAGCATGCTTGAGAAATGAAATGAGCAGAGTATGCTGTCTCGTATTTGCTCTCTAAATTTTACTACCTTCTCCTGCTGTTCATTTGGCATATTTTTCTTCTGTTTTCCAAGACCAACTGTACCTTCTTCTAAAGGCCAGATGAAATTAAGAGATTTCCAGCTTCCAGCACCATCCTTACAGTGCTTCAGAACCATCAGAGTGGAAGAGTCGGAAAGCTGGGAAAGTTTGCACTTACCCACGACCCTTACTTCTCTCTTTTACCTCCACTGATAAGGTAAATCCCCAGGGCTTCATCAAGACTGATGTCTTAGTCTGTTTGAGTTGTTTTGCCATAATTACATAGATGGGGTAGTTTACTGCCCACAGTCCCATGGGCTGGTAATTATGATATATGAAGGTGGTAGAGTTGGAACCTGGAAAGAACTCTTTGCTACAACATAGAACTCATCTTCCCTCTACGTCCAGACAAAGGAAAAGAAAAAGGGTCCAAGATCCTCTTTCGCAGAAGATACTGAACTCATTCATGAGGGTTCTACCCTAACCTAACTGTATGTTAAACACCTAATTTGTTTATTTCATGACACTGACTATTAAGTTTAAACATACAAACACCATGTTCTATGGTTCAATTATGTGTTGTCTTCAGCAATAAGGTCTTACCCTCAACTTCTGAAGAGTGATGGAGAGCACTCACAATAGTTGTGTATTTTACATCTTCTCTGTGACACAGTCACAGCATGTGCTGTGAGTGTGGTTATTGAATCTTCTTGAAGATAAAGGCAAGCATAGTAGAATTAAAAAGCCACAAAATCACTGTTTTTATTTAGTCCAAAGGAATTGTGGTTCACGTGATTAAACCTCTTCTCTATTGTCTTTGATTTTTAAATTCCTGCTTCCCTTACCAATCCCCAGACCTAACAAATGTTGTATTTTCAATAAATAACAGAATTTTGGAATACAGTGTTTTCTGTGTTTTTTCAGTAGAATTTGTGTGGCGGCAAGTATTTTCAAGTTGCACCTACTGAGATGCTTAACTGCCTCTGACATCAAGAGTTTAGCTGATCACGGATCAGCTGTGGCTTAAGGCTAAGAAGCTAACTCACCTCATATTCTTTACCAAGAGAGAGTCTCCATTCAGTGACTGTTCAATGCTGTGGGAGAGAAATAAAGATTCACCTCTTTATTTTGTTTAAAGAATGGATATTTTAACTTCAGAGATCTTTATGCAATTGATGGAATTAATTTAACTAATTTTAATTAATTTAACTAAATTAATTCAACTATAAAGACTTTAAACTTCCTCCCTTACTCCCATCCATCCTTTCTTGATGCTTGATCCCTCCCGGGTATTCTCAGAAGTACATCACAACACACTCTCACACGCTAATCATAATGTATTAGACTTTGATTTTCAGGGAACCTGAGCTGCATCTGTTGCTCCCAGAGTGAACTAAGAATGTGCACTCAAGAGTGGGATACTTGAGCTGACCCATCTGCTATACAACTAGCAATGCAGACACCATAACTGTGAGGCTTAGAATATATAACCCTTGCTGCTTGGCAGCAATCCAAGCAACAAAATTTTTCCTTACAGTGAACTGGCATGGAAAATCAGTTGACAATTGCAGTATCCCAGGTATTGTGAGTTATGGAAGAAGTATAATTATGGACTATACTGTTGGATGGCTGCTGTCAGTGTTGATCAAAGCATTGGAAACAGACACACAAGAAACACTGACTGGCTTAGGGTGACTAGTCACTAATGAAATTTCAGGCTTAGGTGTTGAATAGCATCACCGCCAGATGCTCTGGTTGCCATGGCTGAAAAGTAACCATCCTCAAAGTACCTTGATAACAAAGGGATTAAGTCGGACTTTTAAGATGTAATTGGAATATGAAGTTAAAGATCTTTTAAAAGAAGCTTCATACAGCATTTGATTAATTTGTCCTTGTACCTTCTGTCGTGGAAGGTTACAGGGCTCCTTCTCTGTAAAGAATCAAGGAACAACTTTCACTAGATATTGAAACTTGCTGATATTATGGCTTTGATTTTCTCATCCTTCAGATCTGTGAGTAAATAAATCTCTGATCTGTATAAATTACCTTGTCTCAGGTATTTTGCTACAGCAGCACAAAATAGACTAAGACAGCAGAATATAGGAAAGCTAGAGACGAGAAAAGATGTGATATGATTCAGACCCAGAAAAACTATGTAAGTGGTTGAATTCTAGGTCAGCATATCTGCTATGCCAAGATCATGTCTGAACTGAAAAGGATTAGAAACCTGGGTCATGGAAGGAAAACCACACACCAATGACCAACAAATAAGTTACTCAAGAGAGTCCAGGGTTTTCTAAGTTGAGATGTGACCAACATACTTTAAAGTCAGTATGGTGGTTTGAATGAACCATATACCAATACCAGCAAATAAATTACTCAAGAGAGTCCAGGGTTTTTCAAGTTGAGATGTGACCAACATACTTGAAAGCCAGTGTGGTGGTTTGAATGAGAATGGCTCCCAAAAGCTCATGCAAACGAATGCCTGGTCCCTAGTGGGTGGAATGATTTAGGGAGGAATTAGGAGGTGTGCTCTTATTGAAGTAGATGTGGCCTTGTTGGAGAAGTGTGTCACTGGGCAAGGGTTTTGAGGCTTCAAAAGCCCAATCCAGACCCAGGGTCTCCTTCTCTGCCTCCTGCTTATGCATCAGATGTAAGCGCTCAGTTCTTCCTACAGCCCCATACTTGACTGTCTGCAGCCATACTCCCTAAGATGATGGCCATGACTCATGGTCTGAAATTGCAAGAAAGCTACTAATTAAATATTTTCTAAGTTGCCTTGGTCATGGCATCTCTTCACAGTAATGGAATAGTGACTAAGAAAATCAGTAAGAATATTATCTTGCAATGTATTCCTATCATCCAAAATATGATGCCAACAAAGTAATGGAAGAGATTTTTGAATGTGTTTCCAACCTGAAGGAAGCACACCATAAAAGATGAGATATCAGTTTCCAGAATGCAATATGAATACCGAGTGAATGATGAGTAACTGATTCTATCCATCACTATGAGGTTACAGAACAGAATGTGGGGAGTGTGGAAGCTAGTTGCTAGAATCTTTCTTTCATATATAGAGAGATATATACATTCCTCACCTATTTGTTTCTTTTATTAGTTTACTCGCGGTTTTATAACAAAATGCAATACTCTGGGTAAATTATAAACAAGAGAAATCAATCTATCACAGTTCTGAATGTCATGAAGTCCAAGATGAAATTATGTGTTTAGCTTTTGCATTCAAGGAAAAGACACTGACATTTCCTGACCCAATTGTTTCCCCCCAAAAATTGTTCCCATGTTCATTCAGCAAGGCACAGCATCAAAGAGTAAATGTCAAATATCACTCAAGTACTAAACTGTTTATCAAAACATGTTTTTCTGACTCTTAGGTACTCTCTGCACTCTATCAGGTTATCACTGTGGCCATTACATGCTTGCTCAAAAGAGAGAGGGAGGAGCCGGGTGATGGTGGCACACGCCTTTAATCCCAGCACTCGGGAGGCAGAGACAGGCGGATCTCTGTGAGTTCAAGACCAGCCTGGTCTACAGAGCTAGTTCCAGGACAGGCTCCAAAACCACAGAGAAACCCTGTCTCGAAAAGAGAGAGAGAGAGAGAGAGAGAGAGAGAGAGAGAGAGAGAGAGAGAAAAGAAGAAGAGAGAAGGACAGAAGTTAAAAAATAAAAAAAGTAGTTTTCATGGCCGGTGTGAAGTGACAAACCTTGTGACAAAAGGCAGCTTAGGCAAAAAAGAACTTATTCAGACTCACACAGTTTCCACGTATGGTCTTTCCTGGTGGTGGTGGTGGTGGTGGTGGTGGTGGTGGTGGTGGTGGTGGTGGTGGTGAAAACTTCATACAACAGTGTTGTGGGAATGACAGTCGTGATCCAATTTCCACAAGCAGTTACATTTGATTAAAACTAATTAAAATGAAACAAAATTTTAAATAAGAAACAAAAATTAGATTCTTAGTTTTATTAGCCACATGTCAATCACCCAACTACAGTGGTAATGGCTGCAGTATTGAACAATGTCCCATCTACACAAAATGCTTCATTGGGCTGGCCCAGGCAGACTATAATTATTATGAAATGGACTAGATGTTGATGCCCAACTCAGTTTCTCTTGTTTTCCTTTTTTTTTCAGTGCTGTGTCTAGCCCTTGACATGACACCTGCTCACATACAGAGTGGGTCTGCCCTCTTTAGTTAAGTTCCTCCAGAGAAACCCTCACAGCTACACTCAGAGGTATGTTTCCTAAGTGACCCCAAATCTTTGGCAGTAAAGATTTACAATCATAGCAGAAATATCCTCAGTTCAATGGAGTTATCTTTCTTTTACTCATTGTTCATTTATATATTTCATTAGATAAAATTTTAATGGCTATCCACTGTCATATTTTATGTAAGAACTGGGAATGTGGGTATGATCTCTGTCAAATGAAGCTTACAATTTAGTTAAGAATAATCAACAAATTAGCAATTATAACTATTAAAAGTATTATGGGAGGCAATATATAGAAATCTAATACCTAATTTATGCTGAAAAACTCCCTTTCAAATGAGTAGGAGATAGCTAGACCAAAGAGTGTCGAGCAGAGAAGACACACAGAAAACTTTCTGTTTGTGAACTTAGGATCTATGAGGAACTGAAATAATGGGAGTATATCTTATCAGCCCAATAGGACTTCATCCTTGATGGCACATTGAATGTATACATTGGGTACTGTGGTTGGGTAACTGATGTGGCTAGTGAAACTCAGGATCTGAAGTTTAAATTTTGCTTTATTGTAATTATTTTTCTCAAATATAGTGATGTGTGACAACTGGCATTTATATTGTGCACCAAAGAAATAGAATATCACCATGATTGTAATGACATTCTGCTAGATTGTTCTGTAGGAAACAGAGGGTCTGATGAGACTAGAGAAGTAGTTAGGGCCAGAAAGCCGAGGTCTGTAGATAATATGAAAAACTATTGCTTTTTATAATAAATGGAGCTGCAGTCATAGAAAAATATCAGGTAGTAGTGACATGGATAGCTTATATTGTACAAAGATTTCACTAAGGATCACCATCCAATAATTTAGAGAAGAAAAGCCATTGAACCAGATAAAATTATTTCTCAGTGGTGAATTCGTACCTGGACTTAACTCATATACTAAATTCTGAATGTATTCTAGTCCCTCATAGCAATTGGCATGATATTGGATGTGATCTAATCTCAAAAACTTTAAATCATCTGTATATTACTTAACAACAACTAGCACAAACTGAATGCTATGTAAGTTGTTAATCTATTCTATAATTCAAGGGATAATAAGAAAATTGTCTAAACATTTAGTCTTTGGTAAGATAGAAACCCCACAGATACAGAAGGCTGACTATACATGTACTTGCAAACTGTGTCATATTTTATATATTTGCTTCATTGTCTCATTTGTCTCAATTAGGCTACAGTCCCTCCTAAACCTTTGAATTCTACTTTTTAGGGTTAGGCAACAGACTTACACTGAGCCTCCAGTGTCCTCTGATACCCTGTGTACCAAATTAGCTATCTCTATATTCCCAATCTAAGATTTCATTTTAAAATGTCTCCATCTTTACTCTGATCCACTATTCTTCAAAGCTCAAACTATGAGAATTTGTCTTTCTACATTTCATGTTCTTTATTTCTGTCTGCCTCTCTTACTTGACTTTCTTTTCTCCTTCCAGTTTTTTTTTCCTATTTTCAAGACTTCTCTGTCTCAAAATGGAATAATTTTCTAATTAGTAACCTTAGTTAAACATAACACCATTCATTCCTGAGATAATGCTTACTTACTGGGACATATTAATCTACCCATGATATACTTTAAGATAAATGTAGCCTTTAAACTGAGTCATACTCAAAATATTAAAATAAATGTTGTAGACTATTTACTTGTATCAAAGGAAGATCCTCATAATAACAGCATGCCCAGACTACAAAGTCCCAAATATCATTTTCCTGGTAATGTCTCTGGACTCAGCAAGTAAGAGTACTGTAGAACTCCTAAGAAAGAAACTGACTTACAGTTTCTTCTCATGCAACTGTGGTATCATAACAGATTTACTTTCCCAGACCAGGAGAGAACTCTTCCCTGTTTCGAGTCAAGCATTTTCTAGGAACTATAAGAAAGCACATACTTTAATGCAAAGAGCTGGGTATGTAGATGCTTTTTTTTAAAAAAAAAAAATTCATTTGCTGTTCACACATAAGGTTTAGTCAATGCAGAATCACAAGTCAATAATGAAATGAAGACATGTGAGCATTATCACAACAAAAGACCCCTGACCACAAAAATAGGACCCTGTCCTGTCCTACTTGTTCAAGAAAAGAAACCAGGATAAGATGAGACCATGCAGTCTGCACTTTGCCTTTTACAATAATTGATACATGGTCCCTGACTCAGTTTCATCAATATTAAGTGAAGACCCATGATGTCACTGGACAGATAATGCATAATGGCAATCAATAGAAAGATTAAAACCTTTACAGAGACTTTTCAGTTTGACATCTAAAGAACTTAAACAACATCATCCTCTTCCTTTCAATGAAGAAATAACATAGGAAATAGAAACCAATAGTGTTTTCTATATATAAGACCTCTGAGTACATCACCAACCTAAAACTTGGAGAGACAGATGAATTTAGAAAATCATAGTCAAGATCAGCTCACTTGGAGTAGGGTGACTGAAACTTGGTAGGAACAAGCAAATGGTAGCATTGACAGACTGCTGGAGACTGTACTGGTTAGTATAAACATGAGGGCAGGGCTCTTAGGAGCTGCATTCTTAGCAGTATTCTTACGTTTTATCATTTCACCTCTATGGTCTCCACCAGGTTCTGATATTGGGAAGCCAAGAAAAAAAATCTTCTTTTGTTTTAAAGGGTAAAAATTTCAAGTAAGCATTGAAAACTACCCAGATTTTTCTTCACTTCTACAAGAGATGATTTTCTAGGAGTAACAGGTACATTGAAACCTTATGTCACCCAGAGCAAAGCATATTTATCTTATCCAAGAGATAGCAAACCATTGTAAAAGTTACAGACAAGGAAAACAGGCTCAATGAAAGATGAATTTGATCATAAGCTTATAGAGAGCACCCCCTTCTACAATTCATCATCAAATCAAGAGTGCTTCAGAATGATGGCTGTATAAATCACAGCAGAGAAAGCCTGAGAGCTCACTCACACCATTTGAGAGGGTCTTCCTAGGGAAGCTCAAAGACAAGTGATATAAAAGGCACATCCTAGAGCATTCTGAAATTTACAAAAGGGACATGTAGCTCAACTGTTAGTCAAAAAGGCATAAACAACTAAGGGCTTTTCCCTTAGTTCCTTACACCACATATATAAGTAAACATACATGAACAACACTAAATAGACTGATTAGGCTTTATTTATATAAATGTATGTGTATGTATCAATATTAAAGAATTGATCATAAACTTTTGGGGGGTGATGTGTGATTAACTTCTATGTTTTATTAATATTATTGGTTAATATAGAAACTGCTTTGGGTCTAAAGCAGAACTAGGCCTGAAAAACTAAATCGAATGCTGGGAGCAAGGAGGGCCTAGTCAGAGAGAAGCCATGTAGCCTCACCAAAGCCAGACAGAACTTTAGCCAGTAAACTACAGCCATGTGGCCATACACAGATTAATAGAAATGGGTTAGATTAATATGTAAGAGTTAGCCAATTAAAAGTTAGAGCTAATGGGCCAAGTAGTTATTTAATTAGTAAAGTTTCTGTGTGATTATTTCAGGGCTAAGTGGCTGGGAACCAATAAGTGGCCCCCTCCTCATAATAGGGGGCAATGGGAGGATTTGAATCAGGGAAAAGACAGATCAAAATAATGTAAATACAGTACCTATGCATGAAACTTTTCAAAAAAATTAAAAATAATATGCAGAAGAAAAAAAAAAAGAAATGAAACCCACTAAAGGAGCAAGAAGCAAAGACATAAAAGGAAAATATCTTTCTGTATTCTAACCAGAATCAGCTATGATTCCAGCTTAGAGAATCGCATGGGAAATTGAAAATAATTGGGAACCCATTATTTTGGGATGAATACCATTCTCAGCCTAGATATAGTAAGGAGGGCATTGGGTCTTCTCCATAGCAATGTGCCTTACCCTCTCTGAAGTGGATGGGTGATGGAGGTGGGTCTTGTATCTTATCTGTTGATTTCATTGGTTAATAATAAAGAAACTGCCTCAGCCCTCATAGGACAGAAAATTAGGTAGGCGGAGTAGACAGAGGAGAATGCTGGGAAAAAGAAGCTGAGTGAGTGAGTCGCCATGATGCTCCCACTCCAGACAGACGCAGGTTAAGATCCTCTCTGGTAAGCCAGCTCATGGGCTACACAGAATATTAGAAATGGGTTAGAACAATATGTAAGAGCTAGCCAATAAGAAACTGGACCTAGCCGGGCCAGGCAGTGTTTGAAAGAATACAGTTTCCGTGTAATTATTTCTGGGTATAAACTAGCCATGCGGGCGGCCGGGTGCCGGGGACGCAGCCCTGCCGCTCCTATTTCAACAGATGGCGCCCAGACGTGATGGGCTAAATCCACTTAAAAACCTGAGAAGGCTTAAAAATAAGGGAGAGAGAGTTTAACACAGATTTTTGCTGTTTTGTTGGTGGCGTGCTGTAGAGAGATTCCTGATTCAGCAACAGCAGCAGAGAAAAAAAGCTGCGTCATTTTAAAGCGCGGCTTCCTGGTGCTGTGCTGCCAGCGTGAACTCTGGCTTTAAAGCATTTCAAGGCTTTTATGGGACTGGATGTTTGTGTTCCCACTTGGGATCGGAGGAGATTGCTCTGAGACCTGCCGATGGCTCAGCGTTCCCTGCCTACACCTGGGCAGATGGCGGAATCAGGCTTAGGCAGGCGGAAGAGCATGGCGGATTCCTGCTGCCATACAGAGACGCGTTTTCAGACTGCGCAGTGCTCTGCGTGTCAGATTTGGCTGTAACTTGGATAAAAAGAGTTTCTGTGCTGCACACTCAGTCTCAAAATTAAATTGCTGATTGCGGCTCCAATGTAAACTGCTGTTTGCCTGTAACTGTGCTCAGCTCAAAAGCACCAAATGACTCTGAGGCAGGAGCGGCTGCTCCTTGCTGAACTGTGCTGATCTCAGGCAGGAACTACCGTAATTACCTTAAAACCGTGCAGTTAAGGTTTAGACTGGGCAGGACACAGGCAGTACCGTATTACCTATACATGGTGCAACTTAAGTTTTTAAGAAATGCTTAACATTTTAAGAAATGCTCCTGGATAATAAAAAAAAAAATACAGATTCACAGTAAAACAGATTCAGACACCGTTGGATGAATGTACGTAGGCTTGGGGAAAAAAAGAGAATATAAAGAATAAAGTTAATGTCTTAAAAAGAAAAAGGGTAAAGTCTTTAAAGAGACAGAGTACAGAAGTACAGATAGTTATAGATTAAGAGAAATAAAGAAAAATAAGCCACGTAAAAATGAAAAATTCACAGAGAGTCTGGATTATGTACATTGTGTTTTCTTTAAAATTTTTGACTGTGAAGGAGCTAAGTACAAAGAGACATTTTATTATATGGGCTGCTAAGCTGAACCTGCACATATGTTCTAAAGGTATCTTGACTTCAAAATTTGGATCTAAGGATATGATGCTTTGGAGAGGGTCTTCTTTTGTTTCCACAGAGGATGTGACCCTATGGATTGCATCTATCCCGGTATGGTATGATAGACCACGCCCTCCTGAAAGGTTGCTGTGAACACCCTCAAAAAATTACTTCACTCAACTGCCAACCGAGATGAACCTGACACACAGGTTACACCCTAAATGATCTGATTAACAGTGCCCCCATTCAGCAGGAAGCAGTTTGGAGAGAAAAAACTACGCCCATGTTCCCAAATATTGTTTATAAATGTTCTTTTACATTTAAAGGGGGATATGATATAGATATGAATAATTTGCATTGGTATGGATTTTAAGGTCAATTTTGTTATATGTATATGTATTTTTGAACTTGATTAAGGTATTGTGATTATGTAGTTCACTTAAAATGTAATGTATAATTAGGAAATATAGGTTGTTAATGGATAATCATTGCTAATAGTTAAGCTTGTAGTCATGTTAGTTAGATTTTCTAGATATATAGAGATATATTTCAATTAGATAGGCATTCTTCATATCTTTCAAAGACTGCAGAATATGGCATTTAAAATATTTTAATAACTTAGGACTTTTCATGACAAGGAGACACGTCTGCTCCTGGCAGCACCAGCTACTTCAAGAGGAAGATGGGCATCGAAGAGGATCCTTATGGAGTTGGATAGTCATTTGGGCAAGAAACTGCTCTTGCCTGGACTGTTGCATAAACTGGACACAGAGAACCCTCAGAGAGAGGACTGCTGAACTTGCCTAAAGGTGAGATGGTCTTTCGGGGTTCCTGATTCATGAAAGAGTCTACAAGACATTCTACAGAACACAGCAGAAAGTGACTGAACTGTCTTTAAAATTTCCTGCTTCATGGAAATGTATCTGGATACCATGGGCCTGTAGGCCGAAGATGGATGCCCCAACGGTACAGAGGAACTTTGGGTGACTGTCCAGGCAGCGAGATGTCTCTGTCATTTCTAGAGTTTTCTTATTTCTTGTTTACTTAGATAATATTATATCCTTCTGGAGTCTTTGATGGAGTTGAAGAATGAATAGATAGTTATAGTTTTCCTTAGTTATGATAAGAGATAAAATAGGTATAAATATTGTAACTGTAATTCTTACTTGATAACTGTTTTGTTATATGTTATTTTACTATGTTAAAGTTAAAGCCTTTCTTTTTTGTTTAAACAGAAAAAGGGGAAATGATGGAGGTGGGTCTTGTATCTTATCTGTTGATTTCATTGGTTAATAATAAAGAAACTGCCTCAGCCCTCATAGGACAGAAAATTAGGTAGGCGGAGTAGACAGAGGAGAATGCTGGGAAAAAGAAGCTGAGTGAGTGAGTCACCATGATGCTCCCACTCCAGACAGATGCAGGTTAAGATCCTCTCTGGTAAGCCAGCTCATGGGCTACACAGAATATTAGAAATGGGTTAGAACAATATGTAAGAGCTAGCCAATAAGAAACTGGACCTAGCCAGGCCAGGCAGTGTTTGAAAGAATACAGTTTCCGTGTAATTATTTCTGGGTATAAACTAGCCATGTGGGCAGCCAGGTGCCGGGGACGCAGCCCTGCCGCTCCTATTTCAACAGATGGGGGCTTGAGGGGAGATGGAGGGAATAAAAGGAGGGGAGGGAGCGGGAAGTGGAATTTGTATGTAAAGTGAAAAAAGATAGTTTGTTTTCACTTTTTAAAAAATTAAAATCTAAAAAAGGAAAAAAAATAAAATAATCTTTATGGGAACAATAGAAACCATATATGAATAGGAGGATGAAAAGTCTAAGAAAAGCCTGACAAGATGGCTCAGCAGGAATTGGGGCTTGCTGCCAAATCTGAGCATCTGAGTTGGATCCCAGGGACCCACAACGTGAAGAAGACAACCATTTCCCATAAGCCATTTGTTGACTACCCATTATGTGAACCTTATTGTAAGCAGAGACTGCTTGTTCATTCCCTGGCTGTCCAGACCCAAATAATGACACAGAAACTATATTAATTACAACACTGTTTGGCCAATAGCTTAGACATACATTTTAGCTAACTCTTACATCTTATATTAACCCATAATTCTTGTTTGTGCTAGCTACATGGCTTGGAACCATTTATCAGTGAGGTATTCTCATCTTGCTTCCTCTGCATCTGTGTGAAGACTGATGAGCCTTTCCTTTTCCAGGAATTCTCCTACTCTGGTCACCTCACCTACACTTCCTGCCTGGCTACTGGCTATTCAGCATTTTATTAAACCAATTCAAGTGACAAATCTCTACAGGGTACAAGACCATTGTCCCACAGTACTTCCCTTATTTTTTCTTTTCAAAACAAGAACTCTGCATTTAATCTCCTTTGTTTAGCTTTTTTTTTCCTGATCATTATCCATAACAACTTGTAACCAACACTCTAAACAAAGACAAACATCCATAATTCATTTTTGGGGAATGTGGGTGTAGTTTTCTAGGCTACTTTCTGCTGATTGTGGGTTTTCAGGCTTTTTATTAACTAACTCTTACATCTTAAATTGACCCATAATTCTTGTATGTGTTAGCCACATTATTATTATTATTATCATTATCATTATCATTATTATTATTATAGTGAGGCATTCTCATCTTGCTTCCTCTACATATGTGTGACAACTACAGACTGAGCCTTTCTTACTTTCAGAATTCTTCTGTTCTGGCTGCCCTACCTATACTTTCTGCCTGGCTATTGACCAATCAGCATTTTATTAAACCAATACAAGTGACAAATCTTTACAGATTACCCTGTTAGTAAACAATTAAACAAATGTGATCATTTTAAAGAAGAAAAAAAAGGAAGCTCAAGAAACAAAAGGTAACATAAAAACATTTGATAGAGCCAGGCGGTGGTGGCACACGTCTTTAATCCCAGCACTCGGGAGGCAGAGGCAGGCGGGTCTCTGGGAGTTCGAGGCCAGCCTGGTCTACAAGAGCTAGTTCCAGGACAGGCACCAAAGCTACAGAGAAACCCTGTTTCGAAAAAAAACAAAACAAAACAAAAACATTTCATAGACAAATTAGTAGTATAGACAGAGATAAAGAGAAAATTAATGAATTTGAAAGTCTGTCCTATAGAAAACCTCCAAACTAAAATGTAAAGAAAAATTGGAGTATGTACTATAGCGTTGTCAATAACATCAATCAATAATAACTCCAAATGTGAATGCTCTAATTATATCAGTTAAAGAATAGAATTTCCCCCAAAAGACAGAAAAAAACAAACAAACAACATAAGACCCTCCTCCCCCCCCAAAGACCTTAACTACCAAGTGACAACAAGGAACCACTTTTAGCTGGGCAGTGGTGGCACGAACTTTTGATCCCAGCTCTCAGGAGGCAGACACAAGCAGATCTCTATGACTGAGGCCAATGTGGTCTACAGAGTGAGTTCCAGGACAGCTATGACCACACAGAAAAAACCCTGTCTTGAAAAACAAATAAGAAATATAATCACCCATATTTAAAGTAAATATATGCTACTTTAATTCCAAAGAAAACTGGGGGCTATCTTAGTTTCTTACAAAGTATAGCTGACAATTAAAGACATTATAGAAGACAGAGAGAAACATTACTTAATAATACAATCATAAACTATTAAATATATAATATGTATTAACCTAGATGAGTTTAACATTAGAACATCCCTCATCTTTTTTTTCCAGTGGTTCTCTCATACTTTTTCCATAGAGATGGGTTCATCTTCTGGTTCATCTTACCCATCCTGCCTCTCCTAGGTTTAAGGTAAATGTTTGCCTTGACAAGTTGGTGATCTGACTCTAAGTCAGCACTAGGAAATGATTGGCTGTTTTGGATGCTAGATAAGAGTTTCCTGCTGAATGTAGTCTATTTGGCTGTGTGCATATTTGTCAGGAGATGCCCATGTCCAGCATCTTGACAGTTTGGCCTGCTTAAATTTTGTATTGTATATGTACAAATTATTTGCATAGAAAAAGTCAAGCAGTCGTTCCCCTCTGTCATTACTTTGTTTGAATCCATATGTTCCCATGACACTATAGTCCATTCTCTCTCTGGATCCTACCCTTGCACTGAAGTCAACCTGTAACAATTAATATGTCATTCTTATGCGCTCTGCTGACCTAATTCTGTAGATCTGTGTAGAAATGATTGATGACACTCTCTTCTGCTTCTGCTGTTGATACATATACATGTATGATAGTTACGGGATGTGTCATTGTCTGAAATCTGGCTTCTATATTTCGGTCATTTACAGGTCTATACCTGACATGCATTTTTTTTTTGGAGCAACTGAATAGGACTAAAGCTATACCTGCTTTGTGTTTTCCCTCTCCACTTGAGTTTATAATCGTGCATCTTTTTACTACAAGTTCTTAAATTCATGTCCTATGTGTTTTTGCCAATCCAAAGTTATTCCCCCGACTGTGTTTAGTGTTCTTACATTCTAGGTCCTTATTGTGGTGATTCTTTTCAGCATGAAAAGTACCTTCTCCATTCATTTCTATTCGCTCTCCTCCACAGCCCCTTAGGTTTTATGAGAGAAGCACCATCTGTCCAGTGCTTAGGATATGGAGTTAATGGGGCACTGTCAAACTCTGGGACTTTAACCCAGGTATTTCTGTTAAACTTGTCCATATTGGGTTTCCTGGTCTGAGTTGATGAGGATGACTGACTAGGTCTCTACCTCTTCATGTAGTAGACTTTAGCCGGCCAGATGAATATTTTTCCACCCATGTATTACATTCTCCAGTTTCTTAGAGGACCTACCTAGTCATTTCTAGTCTCACCATCAAGGAGGTATCTACTGGGAGACCACAGAGTGCACATTAGCAATTCTAACTCTGTTATGTTTGTACCTATATCTTGTATGCATATAATATTGATCAATAAAGTCACTGAATAGCAAAATATGAAAATGGGGTCCTTCATTTTGACACAACTATTTTTAGAAAGGCAAGAGGAAAAGAGTAGATAATCCATAATCCACGTAGTAATTGATTAAAGTTGGATAGGTTGTAACACAGAAGAGATAGGTGATATGTTTAGCTTAACATAAAACTGTATGACTACAATCAGCGAAATGCAAATCAAAATAACTCTGAGATAACATACCTATCAGATAGGCTAAGATCAAAAATATTGATGACAGTTTATGCTGGAGATGATGTGGGGTAAAGGGAATGCTCCTCCACTGCTGGTGGGAGTGCAAATTTGTACAGCCACTTTGGAAAACACTGTGGTAATTTCTCGGAAATTAAGGAAACAATCTACCTCAAGACCCAGCAATACCACTGTTGGGTGTATACCAAAAAGACGCTCAATCATACCACAAGAACATGTGCTCAACTATGTTCATAGCTGTATTATTTGTAATGCCCAGAACCTGGAAACAGCCTAGATGCCTTTCTTCCAAAGAATGGATAAAGAAAATGTGGTACTTTAACACAATGGAGCACTGCACAGCGGCAAAAAATAACGACATCTTGAAATTTACAGGCAAAAAAACATAGAGTGAAGTAACCCAGATCCAGAAAGACAAATATAATATGCACTTACTCATAAGTGACTTCTAGATTTTAAGCAAAAAAAAACCAGCCTACAGGCTACAACCCCAGAAAAACTAGATAACAAAGAGTACCCTAAGAGAGACATGCATGGAGATGCATGGAAAGTGAAAAAGACAAGAATAAATTGGGAGTATGGGGCAAAATGGGAGGGAAGAAGGGGAGTGGTGAAAAGTGAATAGCCCAATAAAAACAATAAAAAACATGTATGGCTACATAGAGAAGTTTTTATTCTCTCTCTCTCTCTCTCTCTCTCTCTCTCTCTCTCTCTCTCTCTCTCTCTCTCTCTGTGAGTGTGTGCCTGCCTACAAAACATCAGGCAAACACACATACATTTTATTGGTCAGCAGAGAACAGAAATGACTTCTGAGTGACAATGGTCATAAAATGTTTTAAGAGCAATGATAACATCTAGGACTCAGGTATTTGTTTCTAATACTATTACCTAATAAAATGAAGTGGAGCTATTTAGAGGAATGCTTGAGACCAGTAAAGGAACTAGATCAGTTATTACTAGAGGAAAAACATCCTCAGTAGCAACTACTACAGTATGAACCCATATTATGGTGCCATGTCTAAAAGAGTCATAGGCAACAAGTTTCTAATGCAGAATGCTTGAAATTCTGAACAATGAAATAAAGTATCTGAGATCAGCTTGTGTTGTCATAACAAAGCACGATAGTCTGTAATTTAAACAATATAGTTTCATTTCTCACAGTTCTTGATGCTGCAAAGTCAAACAGCAAGTTTCTGCAACATGAGGTTCCTTTTAAGACCCCACTTCCTAGATCACAGATGACCACCTTTAACTGTGTACTCTCTTGGTGGAGATGAAAGGGTTTCTAACTTCTCTTCTTTGTGGTAAGGACATGAAACCTATCACGGGGCTAAACTTCCATAACTTCTTCCAAAGTTCATTACCTCTCAGATACCTCGCCTCCAAAAAATACCATTACAATGAGAGTAAGTGATTTAATAAAGAGATGTTGAGAAACAATATTCAATCATTTGTAAGATTGTATCATAAAGTATGAAACAAAATAGCTATGGATCATACATTTATAAGCAAATGATAAAAATCATGCAATAAATGAGTAGAGGAGAAAACAATATACCACGCTGAAATCTTGTAACAATAACTTATGGTTACTTCAACCTCAAGGAGGAGAAAGAAAATTCCCTCAAATGTCAGTTGTATACAGTGGCTTCCTTCCAAAGAATACAGTGTGAGAAAGGAAAAGAGCAATTTCATAGAAATGTAAACTGCAGATAGGAAGATGTATCAACATTAACTAATTAATTGTAACAAGTGTAAGTGTGCTGCCCACCAATGTAAGATGCTATAAACAGTAGGCTCAGCATAGGATATATATATATATATATATATATATATATATATATATATATATATTTGAGATTATATTACAATTTCAAGCACTCTATGTTTAAAACTGTCTTAAAAGTAGAATCTATTAAAAGAAACTTCATGGCCTTCATCATAATACCGTGAGATAGGATAGAACACACAAGTGATCAAAGTTAGATCCAGGGAGTTTAGAGTGCTAAATTTATGTGAACCCCAGAAGAGAAACGGCTGGAGAAAGTTTCCAACTGGAGAACACTATGGGTACATTATGGCAGGAAAGAAATGTGAGCGAAACTGCGAGTTCTCGTCACAGTTGGAGTGAAGGATGCATACTGAAGTATTCCAAGTGGGAAGCAGTCTGATTAAATGTATGACAAGCTGGACGTGGTGGCACATGATGATGATCTCGGCTGTGGAGAGGCGATGCTAGGCAGATTGCCAGACTTTGCTATCCAGCCAATCTACCTGACACTAGAAACTGTTGTCTGCCTTCCATATGCATGCACACAAATACGTGTGAGCATTACCACATGCAAGTGTACTCACACTCACTAGGAACATGCACACGCGTATACACAAAAACTTTATGCAAAACCCAGTGAATATCTGAAGGAAGCCAACACTACAAGTTGGCTTGGAGAATGTCTTGTATTATCTCGAGTAGCAGATGATACCTTGTAGCTAGGATGAGGTCCTTGGATACATGAATAGGGAAGGAGAGCTTTGTTTAACACTTGAGACCTCTTGTTTGAGTGAAAGACAGGAAGTGGGTCATTGGAAAGCAGTGTGAAGCCAAGTGGAGAGACATCTCTAGCCGATGTCTCACGTTCTGTGACGCAATGACAAAAATATGAGTAAAAGTGTAACAAACAGTACCACCTCAGACCATGCTGCTTCCGGGACCATACTAATCTGAATGGCCATTGTGATGCCCTGGCCCAAGCTGGGGCCAAGCTCCACCTCTGGGTATGTGGTCTTACTACAGCCAGAAGCTTTGTTGATATCTGTGGCCTATGGTACCACCAGCGGCCATAGTAAAGCTGGATCCCATAGCCTGGGCACCGGAGAGCTGGTCCTGCCCCTCTATGGCCCCTCTATGGCCCTGGGAGAACCGCCACCAACTCCCTTGTCTCTTGCAGCACCATGAGAGCTGGCCACACCTCTTACCATCCTCAAGGGGGAGCTGGACCACCCAGGCCCACACCCAGAGTTTTGAGTAGGCACACTCCAATATCTTTCCCCTCTATGACCTACCATATTGTGTGCAGGAACCAGTCCACGGGAACCATAGCTGTAGGATTTTCATGACTCAGGTCAACAGCAGGATACCCAAGAGGAGTCTCTGTGAGGGCACAGTATTGATGGTGTACCAGAAGTCAGAAGCCTTGAACCAGGCCAACAACTCAATTGCAGTGACCATTTTCTAGTAGAGCTGTTTGGGCAAGAGAGTATATTGTATAACACTAAGGCCACTACAACTAATGAATATATGAGGAAGAGTTGGGAAAGACACAGGAGTGAGATTTTGTTGTTGTTGTTGTTGTTGTTGTTTTTAGTTATTTTTTCTTTTCTTTTGTAGGGGAGGCTATAAGGATGGAGGCAGACATGGAAGGACTAGGAAATGAGTGGGGGTCGGATGTGAGCACATTTTGTGAACTTCCCAAAGAACCAATTTAAAAAACTGTTAATAAAAACCAAGTGGAGCAGAGCTGTGGATACTGTGGAGAGAGAAGTAAGGGAGAAGCAACAGGCATGTACTAATCTGCTTTTTCACTTAGCTAATGGCATTCTCCATATTTTTCATTATGTTACAAACTTTGATTTTGTTGGAGAAGACAATCCCCATTTAAAATGCCTTAAGGTTGCCTTCCCTCTAGGAAGTGCCCTGTGGTCCAATTCTATGCAGTGAGAGATCAGCAGATATCTAAGGGAAGACTTGATTACTTCATAATACAAGGCAGTCTCTACTAGCATCTCCCTCTTGCTTACCCCTCCCCCTTAAGATCCCAAAGAGACAAGGACATGATGCCTAAGCTTCAGTTAGCATAGTGTAATTAAGAGAAAGAATGTCACATGGTAAGGGCAACAGAAAGAGACAGGTTCTATATAACATAATACAGCTATCTCTAAACTTTAATTTGCACGACAGAAAAGGTAACATTTAGTTGAACTATTGTTGCACTTCATTCACGTTCCAATTGAAAAAGAGTAAGAGGTTAGTCTCAGAGTTTAAATACTAACGTGTTATGGAATACTGCTGAGTTAATTGTTAATTGGATGGAAGCAGAAGAGGCTTTGCTCCTGGGACAGACACCTTGCTGAGTAGCTATGTCTCTGCATAGGCTTGGGGGCAGGGCACTGTGCATCATAGTTAAGTTTTAATTCAGAACACAGTAGCCTAACTGTGCTTTGTGTGCTGATGCCCAAATTTCACAGCTCTCTCTACTATAATAACCAGAACACCCCCAAGCCATTTAACAATGAATAAGTTGCCACTCACTGTCCTGCTGGCGTCATTGTTCCGGTAATCAAACACTGACCAGAATTACCTTGGTGAGGAAAGGAAACTTTCAGCTTATAGTTCCTGGTATAGTCCATCATTTAAGGTAGGAACTGAACTTGGAGGCAGGAACTAAGGCAGAGTCCATGGAAGAATGTTGCTTTCTGCCTCACTTCCATAGTTTGCTCTGCTTGCTTGCTTTTCACACCCAGGACCATCTTCAAGAGTGGCCCGACCTACAGTGAGCAGAGTCTTCCCACATCAATCTTTTGTCATGAAAATGCCACCATTGTCATGCCTATAGCCTAATCAGAGAGAGGCTGTTCCTCAGTTGATGTCTGCTCTTCCCAGGTGACTCTAATTTCTGTCACGTTAACAAAACCTAACTGATGCATCCTTCATTTCTTTAAATTTAAATTACAACTCTTTAAAAACAACCCTTTTATTTTACAACCCTTTTATTGTATGTGTAAGCATGTTTGTCATCATGTATATACACTTATAACATCCACGAAAGCCAGAAAAGGATATCGGATCTCCAAAGAAAAGTTAGTGATGGTAACACTTGGCCATGTCGGAAACAGAAGCCAGGTTCTTTGCAAAAGCAGCAAGTGTTCTTAACTGTGGAGACAACTCTTTAGCCCCTACTTGCCTATTTCCGTATAGAGACTATTAACAAGAGGTTCCTCAGCAGGTGAATTTAATTCTCCACAATCAAAGGTGTCTCTGAAACATAAACTAGTCTCTCTACCTGAATACTGTATCACATGGACTCCAACTTTGCCTGGCACCTAGACCACAGTACGATTTTTTTTTTTACAGGCATGATCTTCTTAGAATAAGTATTCAGAATGCTTTATAAAATTTTAATTCATTCTTTATTTGCTGCATCTGAGTTTCAGGACCCCTCATCCTAGCTGCTCCTGGTTTCTCTGATTGCTGCTTAGCAATCTGTCCATATCCTTCTGAGTACTGGGTGAATCTTTTTGGAACATCCTAACCGACCATGAGTTTTCACCAACCCTGAATGTCATTAGAAAGTATCTAAAAACTAATAGGTGGATTTTGCCAGTTGCTCTAATAACCTACCTGATGTTCCCACTAATACTATTGAAAAATGCCATGCTTTGTAGCTTTCTTTTTATGTAACTATAAAACTTAAATGAAACTATTATCACATTGGAACATGACATTGAATCTATGATGTTAGGCCATGATCACTCATAATTTGGCTCAAAATTGGTGATAGCTGTGCTTTTGCATCAACAAATGGGACTTGGACCAACTCTCAGTTTTAATCCAATCTACTAAGATTAGACTATTGAAAAGGCAAGACTATATCTGTACCTACATATATATATATATATCAATAATTAATAGCAATCTTCCATAATTTGTTGAATGCTTACAATTACTTGGTACTATTCCAGAGATTGTCATTATAACTTATTTAATTTTTTACTATTCAATAAAGCTATGGAGTTAAATATTAGGAAGTAATCCCAATTGATCCACAAAGTGACGGAGAAATGATCACCTCATCCTCTTCTCCACCTTCTCTGATCAAAAGGACCATACATCTTGTTAGCCCCTCCTTATTATCTCTGTGTCCCTCTCTCTTCCTGAGTCAGGCAAAGAACTCTATGGTCCACTCCATCGGTGGTCTCAGAGTGAAAACACAAGCAAATCTCCTGCAACATTTCCCCCTTTCTGTGTAAATAAAAAGGAAAGGCTTTTAACTATAACAGAGTAAAACTATACACAATAAGAAAATTGTCAGCTATTGTAAAAATAAAAAGGAAAGGTATTAATTTTAATAAAATGAAATTACATATGATAAGAACAATTAAAAAGAAAGAAACACGTTCACACTCTCCAGTGCATTAGCATTTGGCAAATTCAGAGATTGGCAAACTTCATTATCTATCCTATCTTGAAGAGTACAAAGTTTTTTATGTATTTTACTTTATATCATGACTAAGGAAAATTTTAACTGTAACTAACTAATCTTCAACACCATCAGAGACGTTAGAAGAATATAATATCACCTGAGTAAACAGCAAATGCAGAGCAAGCAACTTCCAAAACTATGGAAACAACAGAGACTTCTGGTTGCCTGGATAGTCACCCCGTGTTTCTTCTGCAATTCTGGGGCATCCATCTTTGGCCTATAGGTCTAGAATATCTAACAGAATTTTTTTGCAGAGCATGAAAATTTCAAGGATTGTCCTATTTTGTCTTAAAACTTTGACCTTGTCTTGGCAAAGTTTGGCAGACACATTCTTTGAAAAAATGCATTGCCTTTTACTGTTACCCTGGAAAATCCAGTTCTTGGTTAATTACCTGAAAAATGACATTAGCTAGACTCAAGTTAAAAGTTAAACAAATGTATTTTTGATCAATAATTACTAGATCTAACACAATTATACTATGACATATATAAAGAGAGAAAAAGGAAAGACAAGAAATTGTTACTATTGCAACTGATAAAAACAAAGAGATTCTCAGACACTAAATTCTATTTAAATATTGAATTAAAGATCTTATATTCCTTATGTACGTAAGAGACAGGAGATCATATATAAAGATAATAAAACATGATTACCAATCTTCTTAATAAGATAACAAGATACATCAGAAGTTTCTTGGTCAACTAACTGAAGAAATATTTATGTTGACAACAGGGCACTGTAAACGTTCAGTACAAAATGAAAATCATAAAAGATTTATTTTATTTTCGTTTCTTGGCTCCCCTCTCATGTGGTGTGTGTGTGTGTGTGTGTGTGTGTGTGTGTGTGTGTGTGTGTGTGTGCCTGCACATATGCACGCGTGTGAGTGGGGGTACTCATGGAAATTAGAGGCGTTGAGTACTCTAGAGGAGTTACATGTGGATATAAGCCATCCAGTGTTCTGGAAACTGAACTCTAGACATTTGGAAAAACAATATATAGGCTGAACAATGACCGTTTCTCCAGCCCAGACATGAAATTATTTTTCATGCTACAATGTGGCAGGCCCTGAGATGCATCATGCTTAGTAAAGAGAAGTCAGACGTAGAAAAACATATGCTGCATAGTTTCATTTGTATGAAGCATCTCAAGCAGGCAGATATACAGATACAGAAAAAACAATTGATGATCACCTTTTATGACTGGGCAGAGAAAGGTGAGAGAGGGAGGGTAGGGGATGGAAAAGGATTATAAATGGTCATGAGAATTCTTTTTGGAATGATAAAACTGTACTGAAGTTGAATGGTTGAATGACGGTGGTGGCTGTGCATTGCTTGTAAATTTACTGTGAATCATTGGGTCCTGAGCCCAAAACGAGTGACTTTTATTACTATAAATTATGCCTCAATAAAACTGTTACTGAAAGAAAAGTATAAAGTACTGCTTGTCCAACAAAATTTATTTTAGAATATATATTATTTTAAAAATCGATATATAATAATACTAGGTGCAGGGTTATGCTATGAGAAAAATTATAAGCAGCTTAATAGGTTCAACAAAAGAGGCTAGTAAATTATAGTAGAGCCATGTGATTAATTCTATATAACTAAGACAATGATAAAATCATATATAGAAGACTAATAGTGTGGGAAAACGTTCATGGTATACACTAAGCTCAAATACTGCTAACTCTCTATGCCTTATGCCTTCAAACTTTTAAAGGATATAATTTTTGCACATAGAACATGTTACTAACATTTCAAAGTATTCCTAATACTTATGTAGTAGATTTAGGTCATAGAAGTGTGTGCTGTCAGTTCTGATTCTGAACCAGTTGACACAGAGCGTGGAGAATGACATCCTGCTACTTCCTAGTGCAAAGTCTTTTGAGCAGCAACAACAGCAATGAGCTAGATGAAAATATATGAATTCTTAATTGTTACTGTAATGGGCAATGATTGAGACAAACTGCTGGAAGAAACAAACGCATGTCATATCCCAATGTTCTCTTCCAGGCAGGTCTTTCTGAAAAAAGATCACATATAATGCAAAATATTTCTTCAAGATGTCATACTCTGACACTCTTCCCTGCCAGAAAAGATGCTGCCCACTTCTACTGTTTATTTCCATTGCAAGTGTATAATTGACTTGTTTCTATTGTTTAACCAGATGTCTTATGACATACCAGCCCGATGGCTAGACCCACAGAGAGAAGGGTGAGGGTGTTTGAGTCACCACTCTTTGCTTAATTCATGCAAAGTTTCCTTCCTCCTTATTTGCCTCTCCACAAGTTCACATTGACCTGTTCACTTCTTAAATGCTATTTCCATCAATTAACCTTGAGAGCACACTCTCCTCCAACGTATCTGGTTAGTTCTATCCTTCCCATTTATTTGTATGAAACGACTAGGAATAAATCTGAACATCTAATGGTGATTCCGTCTTCGTAGAATAATTACAGAATACTTTTATTTTCATTGCCCCCCTTTACTGTTTTGCATATGCCACACGAAGTTTCATTTCACATACATTCTGAAGCTCTTTGCATTTGTAATCTCAAAGGGGGATGCTAAATCATTGCCTGCCCCTTACGTGAGCTACTTCTCTCTCCTCTTAGACAAAATCCCTGACAGAAACAGTTTGTGGGAGGAGACATTGATCTGGCTCAGGATTTCACACCATGGTGGGAAGAGCCTGGAGGACTGCATCCTGACGGGGTTCATGGTAGAAGTTTCTTAAATTTTGGCAGATGAGGGTATACAGACCTCAGGTTAGAACCAGGGGTGTATATAATTTCTAAGGCCTACCTCCATCAATCCTTCTCTGCCTCAAGTCCCAACACTTCCAGAACCTCTGAGAAGAACACCAGCTGGTGACCAAGTGTTTAAACTCATGAGCTTGTGGGGGCATTTCACATTCAAACTGTGACACCCGTATCCTTTGCTCTTCAATGCTTAAAAAATGTCTGCAATCAATAACAATCTGGTGCAGACTTTTTTTTTTAATGTTGGCACTATTGACATTTTGAGATGGATAATTCTTTGTTGTAGGGAGTAAGTGTATTGTCATTATAAAGTGATTAGTATTATCTCAAGCCCTGATCTGTTAAATTCCAATAGCATCCTCCACTTGTAACAACTAAAAATATTGTAGACATAGCCCCGAATCTGCTGCAGGAATGTGTGTGTGTGTGTTTTTGTGTGTGTGTGTGTGTGTGTGTACAAATACATACCTAATTAAAAGTCACCATTTTATAGGTTCTTTTTCCATCCTACAGAATTTTTATTGTATATATTTGTATCTAGTTTCTCCAGGGATATAGAAAGTAGACTCCTCTGTAGGCAGAGTCTGGCCTCCATTGTCTGTAAATATCCTGATGAGTCAGTTCCATGCTGTTTGTCACCTGAGACCTAAGAAACAGTGCACAACTTGCATGGTAAATACTTAAGGGCACAGAGACTTTCAGCGTCTCCAGGTGTCCTTTGTGCCTTCTGCCAAGTTATTTATTCTCAGAACTTTGACAGAAGTGAGGATGAGCAATAAATAACAATGATAATGTCAGCAGCCACTGAGGAATGGGAATATTAATGCAAATCATTGCTTGCTATGCATAACCATGCAGGATTTTGATATCTGTGTCAGCCGCTAGGAACTGTATTCACCAGTGTATGCACACTGACTTGTTTTTGCAGAACGGTCTTTCTAGTATGTTTCCATAGGCAACTCTCCACCTGAATGCTCTCAGGTCACTATGAACTTTAGGAACTTGGTGTGAAAATGCTGCATTATTCCAAATATTTGTTCTCTTGCACATATAAGTAACTGGAGTGCTTACTCATATGCAGGATTCACAAATAAATGAAGTGCTTATGAAACCGGTTTTACAAATTTTCAAACTAAATTGCCTGTAAAATCAATAATTTGCAGTTCACTCATTAATAAGCCCTGGGTGATGACCAACCCAAGACTTGTCTTCAAATTATGCAATCATTTTAAAAAATACTTTATATCATCTAATAATGCTAACATTAGGTTAAATCCATTTCCTTTGTAAATTCTGAGCTACCAGATGCTTTCTATAACTAAACAAAAGCATAGAACTTGAATAATTTATCACGAGGTACCTAATTTTCATCTTTCTATTTAGGATTTGCCGAATGATAATCTTGACTTCAGATGTCGTATGCTTTCTGCTCACACATCCTCCTCAGCTCTAGTTGAAAAAAAAAAATCTGTTGTCTTGTCATAGTGAAGTTCCCTTATTTCTTCTGTGCCTTTTAAAAATCCTCACTGCCGAGGGCAGATTTAGAAGTTGCCCTGGTGCCCCTCCACCTACTTTCTGCATCTTTCTCAATTCCTGTCACACTGCACCACAGTCACTTCCCATGATTCTTCGTCCCTCTGAATAGATAGTGTAACAAAGGACAGAGAGAATCGCTATTTCTACTTCTAATAGTCAGTTATTGAACAACTGATCTGCTGCTGGTGCCCTGATGGAAGACAAGGACACAGGTGAGTTTCTTGTTAAAGCTGCCACCCCAGAGGAAACGAGAAAGCACTCCTAATGCAATAGGAGCAACCAAGTCCTGGTTACATGGAAACGTGTCGAAAGAGTCTGTCTTGACAGGGATTCAGGGAAAGATTACTTCAAGAAGTAGAGCCTAAGTTGAGTTTGTATAAATAGCGGGGCACCATTACACAGAAGAGAGGTCAGGAGGGGGGCTACTAGGAAGGCCTGGGTAAGATCAGGTACACAGTGAAGGCTTCAGACTTCAGACATCAAAGGCTGGCTTGTGGAGAGCCCCACAGGTGGACATATGTGTACCTCTTGACTTCATCTCTTCTGTTCACTTAGATCCTTGACCTGAGCAAGCCTTATAATGGGTAAGGTCTCCGTCTCAAGTGAGTTCTGATTTGACAGTGTTATCTGTGCTGTCTTAAAATGGAAGAAGAGCTGATAATAATTGTCTGGGTTACAAAGATTTAGTACAGCTGGAGGGGAAAAGGTAGACTTTGAGAAAGTGCCTATTTAGCTTAGGAGAAGACAAAGAGAATCTCTTGGGATTATTTAATGAGGGCAGAAGAGTGGGAATGGGGAGTGGATATGGCTAAGTATACAAATAGGATTCTGGCAAAACACCAGTGAAAGCCACACATCACGAACACCTGGTGTTCCCAACTTCACCCGCATTTGGGGTGCATTTTTGTGTTGTTAACTCAAAAAGAGAAAAGGTAAAGGGTAGTATAGGTTTAAAGCTGGAAGCTTTCAGCAGGAATGCACTGTATCTTTGGTTTACAATAGGAGGTAAAAGGCTGTGGGTTTTGACAAACAAGTACTAAAATCCAATTTATTCTTTCATACATTCCTTGCTTCAACCAAATCTGCACTGTGAAATAGAAATCCAGGTTTGTGCTAATACAAATGTAGGTTATGGACACAATTATGTTAATAATAAGAGAAGTGTTGCAGAGGGAGGCAAGAATAATGTGTATTTCTTTCCATTATATATGACAGATAATCAGCCCTGGCCGTCTACAATTAAAAGCAACAATGGTGCTCTTCTTTTTTTTATTTTTTATGTTTTTTTGTACAGGGTCTCATTATATTGCTCAGGCTGCCCTCACATTTATGATCCTCCTGCCTCCCAAGAACTGGGATTACAGATATATGTCACTGTGCAATCACTATAAGCAATGATTGGATGGTATATATCACAAGTATATCATTTGTTATAGTATACATCTTCATTTTTATGTTGCTTGCTTGGATTAGAATCTTTATTTTGAAGTATTGTATTTCTTCAAGTAATTATGAAAGTAAAAGATGGGTACAACATAATTTAGAAACATAATGAACAAAAATATTCATAGTTAATTTATCATTAGAAAAAAAGCAAGCTTTATGGAATCTTTAAATTATATCTGGGAGGCCTAAACCATAATAATTAGCAGAAATACTGAATTTGAAATGACTGCTTTTCCAGATGGAATACTGCTACTTGGATCTTTGGAGAAATGTTTTGTGAAAGTAACATAATTATAGATAGACAGCACACCCCCACCCCTATTTTTTAGGGAAATGGTCCTTAGCATATAATGACAGTTTTAGTATGTTGCTTTTTTTTCTGAAGAAGGAGAAAATTATTATGCCTTAGAGTTAACTGCCATAGCTTTGTATTTGATGTGGGAATAATTTAAACAGCAGTTCAGTAATGGTTACATTATTACAGTTCTTTTTAAATTGTTTATTAGCATGGTTTGCCTTGATTTATTCTGCGATATAGTCACAGCAACAGTAACCAAATGTCAAGGCAAGAGAGGGGCTTCTTTCTAAAAGCAGCTAGCTTGGATTCAGTTCTAGAAAGACTGAGCTACCTGGGGAGGCTCTTATTAGAGGCATTAAGATTCATAGAGTCCTGAAAGTGAAACAGAAGCCTCATAGGATTATAGTGTCACTGCCTTAGGAGAAGGTGGAGGGAGGAACCACCCTCCTTGGAGAAGGGCTTCAGGAGGAGGGAGTATCCTTAGAAGAGCTAGTATCGGTAGACAGATGTCCAAGCACACACCCCAAAGTGCATGTGGGAAGGAGACTTATTCTAAGAACCTGCTTAGAATTGCTCTAAGGTCAAACTTTTTGCATAGTAGGGTTTAATATCAAGACAATTCTCACTTATTTTATATACCATACTTTTAATGTGTTATACTTTTCCATAGATTATACCTTTAAAGTAGATTGGGCATATATGGCAAGAGGAGTTGATGGTTAAAATGACAGGAGATGAAGGAAAACAAAGACCACACCTCTTTTGCATCTTTGTTCCTTGTCTCATCTGGTGATATACACAGTATTGTGCAGGCTTTAAAAGTACTTTTATGATATCGCTACATAGGCACATAAGCAGGAACATGAGGACGGATCACGAAGCCCTTCTAGAAATCCTGAATTCAGTTGTTTCCCTACATTTGTGCTCTGCTTATTCTACCACTTTATTTGTAAATTACTGCTGTGGGTACAGGGAGAATGCTGGTGTTTGTTAGGAATACCACTGTCCCACATTGCAGACTTGTCAGATTTAAGAAAAAGACTGCCTACGTCTGGGGTGGCCGTCCTTTGTGAATCGGAAATGTAATGCAGGTGGAAAGTTAAGATTGATGTCATGGAAATAAAACACATTTATAGTGTTTATTTTTTATGTGTGGGTGTTCTGCTTGCATGTGTATCTGTGCACTATATACATGCAATACCCACAGAGGTCAGAAAAGAGTGTGATTACCTTGGCCCTGGAGTCACAGATGGTTTGGTACTTCCATGTGGGTGTTGGGAACCAAATCAGTCTTCTGCAACAGTAGCAAGTACTCCTAAGTGCTGAGCCATCTCTCCTTAAATACAATATTGATGTTTTAGTCCTCTCATGGGGTGGGAGGGGAAGATGGAAGATGGGTGTAAATACTGATGGGAATTTGCTTCTTTAACACAAGTCACACTTTGTGGCTCTCTGTCATACTGTTGACAGGCAAAATTAGTAACAGGAGGATGATGATTGTACGAGCAAGTTTTGAGTCTCAAAGCTTAGCGTGAATCACTTCCCAAACCTAAGGAAAAAACAAAATACTCTAGTTTTACTAAGAGCTATAGGGTGGTTTAAAGCTAATAAGTAAAGGTGTATGAAGCTAATTTAAAATGGCACAATCTATCTGATCCAAGCAAAACAATCCTGCAAAACTGTGACCTCTTCTTCCAAGAAACACACTAATTGCCTACCTTGACCCTAATTGAGAAAGAAAAATCTCATGAAAACTCCAAAGTCGAATAGCCCAAGGAAACACTTCAGGTTTCTGATCTAACATGTGAGGATGGTGGATCTCATTCTCTGTCCTTCCTAGTAAAGATAAGGCTGAACAAACAAGGAAAGTTGCACACCATTCTCAGATCCCTTAGAGGTGTCAGAGGGGCTGCAAAATGCTACAAGCCAAACTGAAAGACTGTCAAGTGAATACCGAGACTTGCCAGTGTGATGATTTCAGGCTCAAATTTGATAAATCTGAGAGCTAAAAGTTCCAGGGAACTCCAGACAGAGCATGAGAAAGCTCTGGCTTTCGCAATCATCACTTCTAGGATCTCGTCTATGTTCTCACAGTCAAAACTGGGCATGTTTCCTCTCACATGGCTGAAGAAAGAGGGGAAGAAAATTACATGCAATACAGTAAAGCAAGATTGCGTTCCTAAGGCTGTCTTCAAAGCAAACCATTTCCAAAGTACTTCAATTATATAGGTTTGTTCATAATCTCACCAACTTCAGGCAAGGGAATCATTGAACTATATTCCACTCAGCCTTCCATGTAGGGGACTCAAAATTGCTAATGCCAGTCCAGGCTAGTCAACCTGTCTGTCTCATTGAGGGAAAATGTAGGATGTAGTTGTGAAACTCACAGTATAGGAGCAAAGACTTCCGATGTCATCAAAGACTACAGAAGATCTCCTTCCCCACTGCATCACTACTGCTCATTTTCTGCTACTTCCCTTCCTACCTGGTATGGCCCTCCAGGATAAAAAATTCAAACTACACTATTCCAAAAAGCCAAAATGTTAAAAAAAAATACAACAAAAATGCAGTTTAAAGAAACAAAGCAATAATAAAAGCTAACCTCAGATACAACATGAGTGTGTAAATTATGAGGTTAACAATTTAAAACAGCCACACTTAGCTTACTATATTTCTTTCTAGAATATTATTAGATGGATACTTTATGATTAAGAGATTTATTTCTCATAACTGTGGGAGCTTAGAAGTCAGAGACCAAGATATCTGGATTTGATGAAGGCAGGGCTTTTTGCTTCGTCATACTATACCATGGAGAAAGGTGGAAGGATGAGAAATATGTGTTTGAGAAGCCAAGAAGAAGGCCAAACTCTTTTTTTTTTTTTAGTGAGGAGCTGCTCCTAGGACAAACAATCTATTCTCATTATAAAGAAACGAATCCATTTACTAAAGGCAGAACTCTCATGGACTAATCATCTTTTCAACTGAACACCCTCACCACTGTTCCATGAGGCACTGAGCTGCTAAAACGCGAATTCCCTAAAACATCAAGTATATGACTAATGACTTAGGAGCTCTTCTATTGCTGGGATAAAACATCATGACCAAGGTGACTCATATAAAACAATGTGCAATTTTGCTTCCTTCTCCCAGAGGATTAGAGTCCATGATGGCCGAATACAGGCATGGGAGTGAAGGCAGGAACAACTCCCATCTCCAACTCCAGTAAGGAGATAGAGAGAGCTAACTCAAAAGAGTGTGAGACTTAAAATCTCAAAGCTTACCCCAGTGACATATTTCCTAATTGTTCCCAAACAGTTCCACCAACTGGGACCAAATGTTCAGACATATGAGCCCGTAGGTGCCATTCTCATCCACACCACTGGAACTATTGTGGCACAGGCTCTGTTGAGAAGGCTTCAGTGGATAACGCAATTGCCAGAACTGATGTTCAGAGGCAGACAAACTGAAATTCAAAGAAAAAAAAAAAGAAAAAATGTGTGTGTGTGTGTGGGGGGGATAAAATGCAACCCAAAGGAAGAATGACATTGATGGAATCATCAACAGATAGGTATAATTTGCACAAGACTTATTTTTTTTTATTTATTATTTTTTGGTACAGGGTTTCTCTGTATAATACTTTTTTTTAAATATTTATTTATTTATTTATTTATTTATTTATTTATTATGTATACAATATTCTGTCTGTGTGTATGCCTACAGGCCAGAAGAGGGCACCAGACCCCATTACAGATGGTTGTGAGCCACCATGTGGTTGCTGGGAATTGAACTCAGGACCTTTGGAAGAGCAGGCAATGCTCTTAACCACTGAGCCATCTCTCCAGCCCATTGCACAAGACTTATTGAAATGCATCAAACAAATAAATATATGGAGAGTGGTGATACTTTATGGATACGAAGATTCAAGATGTTACTTCTTCCAATTTGATTGACAGATTTTTTTTTTTTAAATCCCAATGAAGAGAAGGCTGAGTAGTTAAGAGTATTACAGAAAACCTGGGTTAAATTCCCAGCACCCACATGGCAGCTAACAACTGTCTGTAACTTCAATTCCAGGAAATCCTATACCCTTTTCTGGCCTCCACAGGCACCAGGCATACATATGGTACACAGACATACATACATACATGCTGACAAACACTCAAACTCATAAAAATTGCAAACAAATAAATCTATAGAAAATAAACCCTAGAAAGATATTGCATGTAATTAATGAACTAGATTTGAGTTAGGTAAGGAAGTGAAATCTAGATTAGCCAGCCTTTGAAGAAGTTGGGAGATAAACATTCTCGGTGTCAAAGCTTATTATGAAGCTATAGTAATCACAAGAGCATGATATTAGTTAAGCAGCAGGCAAACAAGTCAACAGACTACAACAGTAGGCCCAGAGGTAGGCCCACGTAAATGTCTGATCTTTGACAAAAGGGCAAAAAGAATGAAACACAACAAAGGTAGACATTCCAAACAGTTTTTTTTTTTTTTTTTTTTTTTTTGGAAATGAAGAGAGAGAATTTTTATACCCCTTCCCTAAACTATCTCAACATAAATCTGGGACCTAAATGAAAAAGTGTCACACTGTAAACCTTTCTTACATAGGCTAAAACTTTAGTAACTTGGGCCTGACAATGATACCAAAAGGCACAAACCATGAAAGAAGAATCAATCAGCTAAATCTTATGAAAATTAAAAACTCCTCTTTTTTTTTTTAAAAGATAACTTACCACTGCCGAGAAATGGGAGTTCAAGAAACAAACTTGGAGGCCGGGCGATGGTGGCACACGCCTTTAATCCCAGCACTCGGGAGGCAGAGGCAGGCGGATCTCTCTGAGTTCGAGACCAGCCTGGTCTACAGAGCTAGTTCCAGGACAGGCTCCAAAGCCACAGAGAAACCCTGTCTCGAAAAACAAAAAAAAAAAAAAAAAAAAAAAAAAAAAAAAAAAGAGCTGAAGTCTTACCAGAATCCAGTCCTGGGGGAAGTGAGGAGCAACTAGAATTATCTCATTGTTGATAGGAATGCAAAGCAATACAACACTGTGGGAGACAGTTTGTCATTTGCTTGAAAAACTGAACATAAATGACACACAACCCACAATTTTCATCATTTGTATATGTTATTCTTTTGGTCCCTGCCCTACCACGCCCACTCGCATAACCTCTGACCTGCCCTTCGCCATCTTGGGACCCTTCCTCTTTCTGCTTCCTTGGCGTGTGCACGCGTTTTCTCTGTCTCTCTCTTCTTTTATCTCTCCTCTCTCCTTTTATCTCTTTTCTCTGTCTTTCTTTCTCCCTCTTCCTTAATAAATACTTATGGCTATTTTCTGTGTTTACGTCTGTTCCCTGCCACCACCGTGGGCGTGGCACGTGCCCTCCTGTAGCCGCTTTCTCATGGGGGGCTCCACCAACCAGCCCGGGGATCGTTTTTTAAGAATAACAGTATATGTTTAAAGGAGTTGACTATGTTTATCCTTATAGAACCTAGAACACAAATGTGCTTCAAAGCTTTAATCTTAACTGCCCAAATTCGGAAACATTAAAAAAAAGTCCTTCAGCAGATGAATAAATAAATAAATTGTGGTATATTCAGTAAATAGAATATTCTACGTAAGTGAACTAACAACAGCCTTCATGGGACTGACTTAGGCGCTCTGCATATATGTTATAGTTGTATATCTTGTTCTCCTATTGGACTCCTAACAGTGGGAACAGGGGCTGTCTCCAACACTTTTACTTGTTTGGGGGACCCTACTCCTCTTACTGGGTCACCTGTATGAGCCTCAATTAATGGAGAGGTGCTTAATATTGATAAGACATGTTTTGTTGATACTTGTGGGAGATCTGCCCTTTCCTGACCTGTCTCAGTCGGTATATGTGTTTACAAACACACGCACATATATACACACACACACATAACACACATACACACACTCACACACCATATATCTATATATATTTATATTTACATAAATACACAAACACTAATAATAAAAATATAAAACATTTAAAAAGATTTAATTTTATTTTATGTGTATGTGTGTTTAGTCTGCATGCATGTCTGTGTACCACATGAATGCCTGATGCCCACAGGGGTCAGTAGAATGTATCAGATCCCTTGAACTGGAGTTATAGACAGTTGTAAGCCTCCATGTGGGTTTGGGAATTGAGCTCGGACAACAACAGCAACCAGTGCTCTTAACCACTGAGCAATCCTGTCAACTTCTCAAGAACATTTCTCAAGGGACATAAATCATCAAGACAAGAAGATTTGTAAGAAACTTAACTGCAGATTATGGGTTAAAAGAGGACAATCTTTGTTCTAAGAAGCATACCCTATACACTGTACGAAAATTAACAGAGAAGATGAATTATCCATGCTTGCAATGGTTGAAGGGAGAATGATTTATTCTATGAAGCTGTTTTCTGTGATAGCATAATGGTAAATACATCGCATTAAACGTTTCTCAAAACCTGAGGAAGGAGCAATACCAAGAGAGAACTCTATAAATCACACATTTTGAGAGACAAGGCCTCATCGATGTAAATCAATCAATCAATCAATCAATCAATAACCTACTCTTACTTCTCTGGTATAGGGTTTTGGTTGTGAGTGGGGTGCTATGAATGTTAAGGTAGAATGTACAGAAAGATTTATTCTTGTCCTTTGTCCTGGTTGGCCTTTTTTTTTTTTTTTTTTTTTTTTTTTTTTTTGTCAATTTGAAACAGCTAAAGTTATTTGGAAGAACCTCAGCTGAGAAAATACCTATAACATAATGACACGTAAGCTAGCCCATGAGGTGTTTTCTTTATTTAAGATTGATGTGGGAGGGCCAACCCACTGCAGGTGGTGCCATCCCTGGGCAAGTTGTTCTGAGTTACTCAAGCAAGCAGCCTCAGCAAGCCCATAAGCAGCCTCCTCCAGGTCTCTGCCTTCAGTTCCTGCACTGACTTCCCTAAGTAATGGAGCGTGATCTGGCAATTGTATGATGAAATTAGCTTTTTCCTCCTCAAGTTGTTTTTGGTCATGTGTTTTTATTCCAGCATTATATAGTACTTAAGATAATTTTCTCCTCAATTCGTTGTGAAATATGAATTTAAAATAGTAAAATGTGCTTGAAAAATAAGCAATAGACATCACCATATATTTAAAGAGAAGATGTGGGACCTGATTAGCACCTGAAAAGATGCTCTAAATGCAAGTGAGGTGAGCCCTCACACTGGAGAAAGGTACTTGAAGATCCAGCATGTCTATAAAACCCCACACAACATACACACACAGATCACATGGAGATTCCTGCTGGCTCCATAGGTGGAACCAAGAGTCAGTTTTATGGGTCTGAAGGGGGGAAAACAAAAGTGAATCCTTCTGCTCCTTCTCAAGAGATGTCTTTGGTCATGGGCTTGCAAGAGATCCTTGGATCCCAGCAGACCACCTCTAGAAGAGAAGACATGAGGCCAAGTAAGGAGGATTCATCATTGCGTCTGTTATACCAAGAGGATGGACTAAATTGTGGCCCCTTCATTCCCAGAAATGTCTTGGCTTTGTATAAAAATCTTAGAAATATATCTAAGCGGACGGGTATTTGGTTATTTACTCCTTTAGTCTATTGGTGTTTTGGACTCAGGTATTAATTTGAGTTAGGAAGAACAGAAAGTGATTTGCCCGGCTAAGCCGGTGGACTGTGATTTATGTTCAACACAAAAGCAAGTGCATACATGCCCCAACTTAATTACAAAGCTGAGTAATTGCTCTGGTGGTGAGTCTAATAAATTAGATTCTTGTAATGTGCACAATTATATTTTCAATAGAAATTTTTAGTACATGGCAAGAATAATCAGAAATTTCTGCCCCGGCTTCAGGGTGGCCACAAGCCTCACAATCATGATGTCATAATTACACTTTATTTCAGAATACCTAAAGCTTTATAGCAATAAAATACCCCTCTATTCATTTCACCAGATATTGATTGAGGGCGGCTCTGTAAATAGCAGAATTCTAAACGAGGGATATGAAGATAATAAAACGGACAGATATCAAGTGCAAAATAAGACAGATAACAAACACTTGTAACCAAGATATGAATTAGAATGTGATGAGTGCTATAGAATTTGGGCCAGGTAGATTGTAACTTAAGGCAGCATGCCAGGGGAAAGCCTTCAAGAAAATGACAGAGATTGCCTGTGTGACTATGCGAAGTAACACATCACTGGTACAGCAACCCAGGAGCAGGTCAGGGGATTACAACACTTGTGGCGTGTCTACAAAATATGAGGATAAAGGTAGAAGGGTAATTCAAATATTTTAACACCCCCTAACATGACTGTGTCCTATTCCCTGTGTGTATATTATACTAGATGACAAAAATTAATTCAGGCTGCATATTAAATTAAGGTTTCTAAACAGCACACTGTAAAACGGGGGCAGAACCACACAGGTGAGCCGAGGCAAACATTAAGTTTCTCAAGCAGCAGAGGAGTGTGGCGTGATGTGAAACTGACCTGCACACTGAAAAAGGCAGCCCCGAGCCAAGGAAAAACGGCAGCCTCTGAAAGCTGGGGAAAGCCCCGATTTCAATCTAGTGAGGCCCACCGTTGGTCGTGGGTGGCATTTTACATGAAAAATAAAGTTCTGTGATTTTTAAGGCACCATACTTTGGGCAGCTTATTACAGAAAGTTTGTTGTAGAAAGTAAATAAAAATTTAACATATTCGCATCGGGGCACTGGACTCAGCTCCCAAAGTTCAGTTGAAGAGTGGAAGGAATGAGAATATGAGCAAATGGGTCAAGACCATGATGGATACATTCCACTGAAACAGTTTACCTGAGCTAATGTGAGCTTACCAACTCTAGCTGGACAGGGAA
>NW_026067903.1:16567503-16610473 GCF_014885135.2 Alexandromys fortis | reverse complement strand
TATATACACACACACACACACACACACACATACAGTAAAGAGGGCCTTGGACCTTCCCTAAAGCAATGTGCCTTACCCTCTCAGAGGATTGGATGGGGTTGGAGTGGTAGGGTGTGTGAAGGAACGGAAGGAGGGTAGGGAGTGGGAACTTGGATTGGTATGTACAGTGGAAAAAGATAGTTTGTTTTCTTTGTTAAAAATAAAAGAGGTTAAATGGAAAAAAAATCTAACATAATGAAATAGAGTGTGAGAGAGGTCATTAAGGGTTCTTGAATGCCACTGTGAGGAGCGGGTTTCTAGTGAGTGAAGAAAGGAAGAACTGCAGGTTTTGAACCCAGAGCTAATGTGATTTGACAGGCACAAAGTGGATTCTTGTGGCTGTTAAGTGCAGAGAAAACACAAAAGGGAAGAGAGACATTCGCAGTGAGAGCTGCTGCCATCCAGGGTCTGAAGGTGGCCGAAACCCATCAATGAGAAATAAATAGATTCTGCTGTCATTTAAAGGTGGAGATGTTGGGATTTCCCAACCAATTCAACTTGGAGTCAGAGACGAAGAGAAACATTAAGGAGGGCAGTCAAGTGTTGGGTCTGAGAACAAGAGAAGTTGCTGAGACAGTAATACCTTCTGGATGATGATCAGAATTTTGACTTTGGAAAAGTGGAGTTTGAGATTTTTCACATGTACTTTGATGGCAATACTGACCAGGCAGTTGGATGTACATTTCTGTACAGTTCCCAAAGAAGGTTTGTGATGGATATATACAAAATCAATGTCATAAATTTATTGGTTTGGACTTAAGAGGTCATCAAATGACTGAAACATGTACAAAAAAAGAGAACCAAGGATTGGCCTTTTGCCGGTAATCTATTACAGAATTGATGAATTTCTACCAATTGACACCATAAATTGCCATAATAAGCAATTACTTTATTGGCCTCATCCTTAAAACAAGCGTGCTCAGTCCAAGAGATTTATGTCGATTAATCAGTTTGCCAGACCGGACTGAAATCTCAAGGTCCAAATCAGGAGCACAAGAAGAGAGAGCACGAGTAAGGAAATCAGGACCGTGAGGGGTGCACCCACACACTGAGACAATGGGGATGTCCTATCGGGAACTCACCAAGGCCAGCTGGCCTGGGTCTGAAAAAGCCTGGGTTAAAACCGGTCTTGCTGAACATAGCAGACAATGAGGACTACTGAGACCCCAAGAACAATGGCAATGGGTTTTTGATCCTACTGCACCTATTGGTTTTGTGGGAGCCTAGGCAGTTTGGATGCTCACCTTATTAGACCTGGATGGAGGTGGGTGGTCCTTGGACTTCCCACAGGGCAGGGAACCCTGATTGCTCTTTGGGCTGACGAGGGAGGGGGACTTGATTGGGGGAGGGGGAGGGAAAGGGGAGGCGGCGGTGGGGAAGAGACAGAAATCTTTAGTTAATTAATAAAGAAATAAATAAATTAAAAAAATCAGTTTGCCAGATACCTGATGTGAAATAATCATAAGAAGCTCATACACATACCATGTCGACAGTGACTCTTCTGGAATAACGTTCAAAGAGTTCCACCTTTAAAGGGGGCCTGCATAGCACACACAGATGCAAACAACTCCCAACCGCATCTGCGGGCTGCTCTGTGCCCTTCTCATGCTCCTCTGCCCCGCCCCATGTCGCCCTCAGCACGCGAGCTGCATTAATTGGCATGTGCCTTTTAATTGGTGCAGGAAGCTAGCCAGTCTACTTCGCTCGGGTAGCTTTTCAGGAAGATGACTGGAGAGGGGAAAGGATCAGGAAGACCAAATTTTCTAATCTTTAGTAAATTCAGAACCGAACTTTAATTGTGGCATCTTATGGAGTGCTGATGCCCAGTTGTCTCAACTTTCTGAGGACATGGAAGTTTGCTGGTTCAGAATTAGCATTTTATTTTGATGACTGTAAGTAGTTAAAATAACAAAAAAAAATGGAGAGTGTTTATATGTTTTGATCTTTCCCTATTAAGTACATTATATAACTTTTTAAATTTACCATTGGGAAAAAAATGGTTAAACTCTTGAAGATATAATTTGAGCCTTTTCCCCTCTTAGAAGATATATTTATCGTTATCAAATGCAGAAAACTCAAAATCCAAAACAAAATTTCAAATTACTTACACAAACAACTGAAGCTTTTTACTTAAATATTCTCCAAAATAAAACAACATTTTATAATTAAAACGTAAGTGCTAAAATCCCAAATGATTTCAGTTTTACTCCCTGTGGTGTGCTGAAAGAGCAATGTCTTCATAGACTCTGATAGTTGAGCACTTGGCTCCCAATTGGTGGCATTGTTTGGAGATTGCTTAGTGATGCGGCCATGTTGGAGGAAGCTTATTAGTGAGGGTGGGCTCTAAGAATATATAACTTTACCCGACTTCTGGTTTATTCTCGCCTCCTTTTGCTTGAAGTGAAAAATTTATCTCTAGCTTCTTACTCTCCTTGCCAAGACTGCCACTTGCTGCCATGGCTGTTCTAATCAGTCAGCTTGCTACATAACTGATGTGAAATAGTAAGAGATCCAGTAATAGTAATGCCAGATCAACCATGACTTGACAGAAATAAGGAGCAAAGAGCCCTTCAAAACTGGCCTGTGTAACAAATATGAACAACTCCCAATAGGGGTTGGATTCATCCCTCTGGAACTGTAAGCTGTTATTCCCAAAGTACCTTTTGCCATTGTGTTTTATCATGGCAACAAAAAAATTAAATAACATACCCAAGAAAGCTTTATTTATTTTTTTTAAGTAATGGGACTCATAAAATTCTTTCCATCATATGGTCATTTGTAAGGACATATGGAAAATTTTGGGGTCCAATGTGTTTTTGGTACAAGTAAAAATAGCATTTCAAAACATTTTAAAGCATAAATGATTCTGCATAAGTGGTTCATTAAATCTATTTTGGTGTAAAACTGAGTGCTCTAGATTCATGAACAGTGAGGTAGAAGACTACAAATAGCCAAATGTGGTTGCTGTGTCCTAATAGGTCTTTACTTACAGACACTCGTATTTGAATTTCATGTAATATTTGTGACATAAAAATGTCTTCATTTTACTCCTACCCCCATCATCTAAACAAAGGAGATAGTTGTAAACTCACCCGTGATACAAACGCAGAGGGTGGATGAGTTTGACTGACAGGTCAGATTTCTCCTATCCTTGTTCCAGCTTTGATTGGGATGCAAAAACAAAATCCTTTACTAATATCTTTTCCGGACAAAGACTGGTTGCCTGAATCAGGTTGATTCTTGCTAAGTCAGTACTAGGTTGTGTGATCATGAGCATTGTTTCTGACTCATGGGCAATCCCTAAATACAGGTGGACTTACTGGAAGGAGAAGCAAAATGAAAACCCAATAAGCAATGGTTTTAGCTTACCTGTCAGTGTGTACTTATGCTGAAAGCAGTGATTAAATATTTTTGATCCCAATTCTTACTATCTCATATGATTGCATGTAGTCTTCTTGTTAGACTCCTAACAGTGAAAGCAGGGGTTGTCGCTGACGCTGCTCACTGCTACTGGGACTCATTCCTCCTACTGGATTGCCTCTTCTAGCCTTAACAGAGAGAAGAAGCCTCTAGCAGCGTCACTGCAACTTGATATACCTTGGCTGGATGATATTCACAGGAGTCCCACCTCTAGCTGAAAAGAAACAGTAGAGGAGGAATGAACTGGGGGGGAGGTGTAAAGGGTAGCAGAGAGGAATTGGGATAGGGAAGGGAGGGGAAACTTTGACTGGGATGCAAAAACAAACAACAAATAATCAAAAAATAAATAAAAACAAGATTGAAAAAATACTTTTGAGCCCCAAATTTGTTTTTAACTATCCTGTATTACTAAATTTTATAAATTTGAATGCATATCTTAGAGAAAGATCAGAACAAGCAAAACCTTTTCATCCATATTTTTTATTTTAACAGGAAATAGTTGATGTCTCCACTGAAAAAACTAATACATACACCAACACCCCCTATATATATAATTTAATATAGCCAAGGAAGTTAACAAATATAGTATAAAATTGTTAAATACTCATGTGTTTATTATTTTAATTTTAATTCGTGTTTTTGCCGTAAAACTTAAACCCACCTTTGAATTAAAAGTTATGCTTATTATGTATATGAAATGAAAATAGACATATAGCATATAAATAGATCTGCAATATATTGTGTCATTACATTTTAGTCAATATATAATTAGGAAAAATGTCTAAGCAAGGCACTTTGAAGAGCAATAGTGATAAAAGTACTAATTATGAACTAGCACTAAGACTTCTGACTCAACATTACTCAGAAACTATGTCTCTAGTTGACACTCAAATGTTTCCTATTCCTTTAGAGTGTAGGTTCCAATCTTCTAAAGCTGAAAGCTGCCTAAATAGGCCCTTATTATTCTCAGACTATGGAATTTGGGGGACTCAAGTTACAAAGATTTTATGATTTACTATATAAACTAATTAAAAATCTTAACACTTAAAAATTATTTTGGACTCTTCACAAATGAGCAGTAGACCGTCTACATCACTCCCACCCGCCTCTCCCAGTTCTTCTCTTGTCCCCTCCACTCCTTCTCCAATTCAAAATCTCCCCTTTCAAAATGATCATTGGTACCCTGCTTCCACACACACAACCTACTGAAATTTTAACCTCTAAAGGTCAGCATTTGATAGAGTAGGATCATGAAGTTGAGTGGCTTTTATTTCCACAATATTGCATAGATGTTTCCTTTATGGTTCAATACCTCACCAAGCTGTTCATTTGGCAGGTAGATTCAAAGGGTTTGTGCTGTATTATTTCCATTACATTACTTAATTCAGATATAAGCTAATTAGGGTTATCAAGGCTTTTTGCCTAGGTCTTCTCTTCTGATAACATTGACATTGTGGGTACATTCTGATAGGGAGATTTTTAGATAGTCATATGTTCATTCTTGGCTGGCTTTTAGTGACTCAGGTAGTTAGACTATCAAAACAAAAAGCAAAAGCAAATTTTAGTCTTCATGACAGAACTTTTGAAAGATGAGCACAAGTTCACGGTCCATATGTGTGCTCTGGGTAGACCAGAAGGTTCCCTGGTACATTTAGAGTCACAATGAGTAAGCTCAAGTGATACTTAATCTTGCCCTGTTAGTACGCAGATCTAAACAAAGACCTTTCCTCTTCAAGTCATCTGATCATTCTTTTAAAACTTGCTTTTAAATCCTTTGTTTCCCTATTTATAGCTGACGAAGTCTAAACATGTTCAGCTGCATGTTTAGGCAGCTATGGTGGTTTCCTTTGTTTTCTTTTTTGGGTTTTTGAGACAAGCTTTCTTTGTGTAACAGGTCTGACTATCCTGGAACTCACTTTGTAGACCACGCTGGCCTCGAAAACACTGAGATTGCCTGCTTCTACCTCCCAAGTGCTGGGATTAAAGGTGTGCACCACTATCACCAGGCTATGATGGTGAGTCTTTAAAAGGTTGTAAAAATCCAGAAGAACAGGTAGATCACTGTGAGATTGTTTCTCTTAGAAATGTCAAAAATAATATAGACTTTTGTACACTGTGGATAACGCTCTAATGAACACATAAATGCTGACATGTCTGTAGGCTTCTGATTTTCTTGTTTTATACATGCATATATATACACACATATATTACTCATGCCTATATCTACACTTATGTATGCATGTATGTAATTATACACATGCGTATGATATATACAGACATATATCATGTGCATACTCACATATTATACATCATATACACACATATATTCTGTGTGATGTCTGCTTTTTGTTTTTGGAGTAAGTAAAATAATCTAGTTATGGAAGCACAAATACAGCATAATCCACCTAGATACATTATATACAAGAGTCAAATGTATAGAGATAGAAGGCAGAGTAGTGTGCAGTGGGGAAAATTGGAGGTTGTAGTTTAATGGATATAAAGTTCCGACTCCTCTTCATCAAGAGGAATAAGGTGAGTTACTATACATCTCTGCATCTGTAATTAACAATGCTCTGATGAACACTTAAAAAGGGTTAAGAGTGGAGATTTCACATTAAGCGTTCTTACCACAACGGCAAAAAATAGAGTTGATTTTAATGAGTGTCTCCTGGTAGCAAATTGCTCCGTTTTATTTTGTACGCAATGTCTGCATATAAGCCTTATGTCTGAAAAATATTCTCACTGGGTATATAAATCTGCATCAAGATTACTATTTTCGTGTTCTCTCAGTATTCCATTGCCTTCTTGTTCTCAATGTTGCAACAGAGGAGTCACATGACATCTGAGAGTCTTTTTTAAAAGATCATCAGAGTTTCTTTGATGCTTTCCAGTTAGTGATAATGTTATCTAGTATAACTTTCACTTTTAGGATATTTTTTTAAAGCCTAAAAGCAAAAGAAGTATTCACGATGTGATAGATTGACCTCAGCTGACCTTCTTTACAAGCTTGATGTATTATCTCTTTCCCTCTTGGACTACAGGTAGGTATGTGGGTGTATTGTTTCCATTCCAGTGTGTTAATTACCACTTTAACTCGAAAGTATCTCTGTTGGAAACATTTTAAATTTCTTCTTTTTATTTATTTAAACATATTGATCATGATTTTGAATATTAACTTCATAATATGAAGGTTTTGCAACTTTTATGTCTCTGAGATTTTAGTATTTATTCATTTTATAGTGTGTTCATTTCTCTCTTCTATGCTTTTACTCTGAGTTTGTCTTTTTCATATTTTCTGAGTGAATATTTTTTCTGATGTATATGAATCGTTTCAGAGAAACTCAGTATTATTCCTGTAATTTCCTAGAAATATTTCCAACTAAGATTGATTTTTGAAATTTTTACTTGAATTCTTTGTTCTCTTTTTCACCTGTGAATTCTTTTTTCAAGGCTTGGTGAAAAACATTCAGAGTTAAAAATCAGAAGCAAGTTTTCATTGTCACGGTTTAAGGCTAAAAGTTTTCTTTATGTTTGTAACTCATTATTCTTATATTAACACAAGGGCTACTTTTTGTCTTCAAAATTTCTTAATTTTTCTCCTTCAAAATAATTCAAAATTAAAGAAGTCTTGATCTTTTGCCATGTGACTTCTCAAGAGTGATATTGAGATCAAGATGGTAATAAAATGCAAAGACAAAATGGTAACTTCTATTCAGATGTATATACCCAGTGAGAATATTTTTTCAGAAATAAAGCTTATATGCAGACATTGCATTCAAAATAAAACCAAGCAATAAGCTGATGGTTCATTGCCTAGGCTTCATCTCCAGATTCTGGACCTTCATATGTTGTAAAAGCAAACTCTCCAATTTAACCCTTTTTAGAACCTCACTAACCATCTTGACTCTCCAAGTATCAATTTTAATTTTCCTCTTCTGACATTTTCCATTTATACTTCCCCCAGCCCCGAATGGAATGTCCATACTTTTAACTCGAGATTCAATAACTGTTTCTTCGTAACTTTATGTTCAACCTCTTACTTGGACAAATTTGATTAATATAGTTTTACTGGAAAACTCAAAAGTACAGGAAGTTGGGCAAGGCATGTAAGGGAGATATAGTACTTTAATTCTAGAACTTGAAGGAGAAGCAAAAGGCTGAATTCAAGGCCACCCTGATCTACATATTGGGTTCCAGGCTAACTAGAACTGTCTAGTGAGATTTTATCTCAAAAATAAAATAGTACAGAAAGTTCAGCATTGCTAATCATGTTTTCTAGAGAATGCTCAGTGCTTCAGACTTTGAGCTAAAAGTTCATCACTCCCTTGTCAGTTCCTTTCACATACCCTGAGAATCACTTTTTAAAAAATAGATCACATTATTTCTATCAAGTGACCTTGTATACAATTATATTATGCAATTATAAATAAGTTTAGTTTTTTTTAAAAGATCTACTATTAAAAAAGTATAAAACCAAATTCATTTGAATAAACAGAGAATATCAGGAAAAATTGTAAGGGTTTGTGTATTAAACAACAACAACAACAACAGCAAAACAATACTTCAATAGAATGCTGGAATAATATGAAAACAAGCATGGCTGAAAAGGTAATATTTTGAGCTTTAGGGGCCTTCCAGGTTTATGTTCACAAGTCTTTGAGCCAGACTGCCTAACATTCTACTCTGTTACTGTGTTTATGTTTGCTGAAGGCCCCCAAGAAGAGGAATGGAACAGAATGCATGTTCTAACACTGACTAGCCCATCACGGTGGTTATCTACATGTTAAAGATGACAAATGACAGAAAATGCCACCAAAGACAAAAGGAGGATTTTTGAGTGCCTTAAAAGTTTTTGCCTTTAAGACTCCATTTCAGGGTTCAATTAAAGACACCACAAATAGCTAAAGGGGAATTAGAAATTTGAAGGTTAAAATCTGAAGGATAAGAAATCTACTCACAACGGGAATCGTCTGTCCATGTTTCTTTATTCTTCTCTCTTCAGCCCAGCAGTTCTCAATGTTTCTTCTTGGTCTTCCTTTCTCTACATTGTTCTTAGCTCTGCTTTGTTCTTCCTTGTCTTCCTCATTACAAATGTTCCCAGTCATGTACACCTTTAGAACCAGTAATTCCCCAGCCCTCACAGATTCCAGGGACGGAACTCTTGTGCCCCATAGAAAATCTGATAAGAGTTTGCACACACACACACACACACACACACACACAGAGAGAGAGAGAGAGAGAGAGAGAGAGAGAGAGAGAGAGATATCCATAGGAGTGGCTAGTACACTAGTACACATCTGGTGAACTCCTTAATGGAGAAAGTTAGTTAAGAAAAGGAATTAAATCATTGGGGAATTCTAGAGGGGAAGGGTAGTGTGCTATACTTCATTTTTTGGTGTTTAGTTAATAAAGGGCTAAAACGTTATTTTCTAGCACGCCACTGTTTCCCTCTCCCAGCATGCATACAATCAGGTAACCAAGCAATTTGCTAATGGTCAGATATAAGCTGATGGCTCTTGACCAGATAGCACATACACCACATGCTGTCATTTCTATGGGCCTAGGTCTGCAATTAGACATAACTGCTCCTAGGCGGTAGAAACAAGAAAGGGACCCAAGCCACTAAATTGTTAGTTCTGGCCTTTGCAGTTATCAGCCATTCTGGTTGTGATGTAAAACCAGAGCAGCAGCTTGGGCTGGTAGTAATTCTCTGTCCTTGGAGAGCTGTGAATACCTTAAGTGGGATGCTCTTTGCCTGGATCCTAAGCACTGACCAAATGCCCATTGATAAAGAGAATTGCAGGAAGGAAGCTCTCTGCACTTACCTAGGAGAGAGAAACAAGGCCTGGCAGTGGGAAACTGTTCTGAATCCCCAAATATGCAACAGAAAAGGAGTTAGCTACAGCAAAAAAGTCTACAGCAAAGGATAGACACTTTTTCACAAAGCAATAACACCAAAAGCCTTTCCTTTTGACTTAGCCTTTACCAGATCCCTTGGTTCTGATAAGTTGCTCATGAAAAGATGGCTGAACATTTACTGTATAACTTTGCAGCCAGTAGCAAAGGATTTAAGTAACAGTCGAGTGATGTTCTTCTCCCAAGTTTTCTGGTTGTAAATTGTCTTAGCTTGGCCTTGTTTTACTTAAGAAACCTAAGAGAGACAAACGTGAGTGATCTAAGCTGATGCATTAAAATTTGTGTTCCCTTAGAAATGCACCGTATGTAATATACCCAGCATATAACAAAAATATGGACTCAACATTACTGCAAATAAATAGTATGCCACAATTTATACATTTCTCTGTTGTTTTTTTTTAAAGGAATTTCCACACAAAGGATTATGCTTTGGTTTTAGCTTACTTTGTTGCTCCACAATTTCAAAGCACTCTGTTTTACAATGCAAGAATCAAGTGCCATAGGGTTAGGATTCAAGAAGAGTTTCGTGTATTTTGTACAATGAAGTACAATAGAATTCTTGAATTAGATGGATGATTTTATTTTTCAGCTCTGAAGTTTGGTATTTTGTAACTTAATATTTTTGTTTATTAAGGAGGTCTTGTTTTATCCCCAGAGCAATAATACTTCATCTTTAAAGAAGAAAACAAAGCCAACTCCTCAATAAGCTTAGAGAAAAGTAGAGGCATGTCATAGATATTTCCTGAATGCTGTGCAGATGTCCATTGTCAGTGTTCATGGACACAATAATCACAGAATATTGTTGAAGTGGTATACTATTTGTATACTTGGTCTATAGTGTGAGCAGACCACTCTTCTGTAAGTCTTGGGCCACAAGAGAAAGCTTTGTGAAGGTTATCCATAACTTAATCTTTGCAGCTAAAGTGGATATGGCCATTGTTTTCAAATTATGAGATCAGAAGAAAAATAAATTCAGACTTCCAAGGTATTTAATTTCTTGAAAGAATATTTTTAAAAGATCTACACATTTCTTTCAATTATAAAGGAATCATCATTATACTCATATGTGCTATTTCCAAATTGGGAAGGGGAGGGTTCTGAGGCTAAATGACGATGTAGGTCATGCACTGGGATTGAGTGGGATAAACAAAACACAGTCTTTTCAGGGAGAGTATTCAGATGATGGGTTTAGAAGAAATCCGAGCTAAGAACTATTTATATTCAGAGCATCCTAAATCATGGGCAGTATCTTCTCTATGTTCTTTCCACAAAGCCTGTCATGTAACAGCTACAACAATCTTATCAGTGGGGTGTAATAATTACAACTATTACACAAATGAAGATATTACAACACTAAAAAATGAAAGAACTCACCCGAATGTCATAGTAGCAAGGGCAAAATGCGATAGCATCTGCAATTGTGCTGTTGGGCTTTGGGGCCCTTTATCAAACCACTGTCCTATAGGCTGCTTAGTAATTATGGGTCAGAGAAAGAAGGTTCCTGCTGGGTGGCAGTGAGGAAATCAGATGCTATCCCATCTTGAAACTTTTGAATTGCCCTTTCAGAAGTTCTAATTATAGGACGGAAGGAAGACTGATTCCTGAAGGAGCCTTGGCTTTCAGAAAGCAGTAGGAAGAGACGAGCACAACCACACAGTGTGGGGAGCGAGCCAGAAAAGAAGAGAATGTGAAACGTGAGAGGAAAGGACAAAGCCACATTCCCACAGACGACCTGAATGGCTGGGCCAAGTGCTCAGCTAGGGAAGGTCTTTGCCAACCAGAGCATTCTTCACTGACTCCGCCCAACTGCCTTGTATTCCCAAAGGAGAAACATGGTTGGTAAGTCACTTACATGATAGCATGCTATGTTGTATCATAAATGTCTTGTCTTCAAAATGCATTTTAGAGAAATACAATAATATTAGTTTTAGGAATTTACAAATTTAGTGAGTTTAATTTAACCTTTTTTTCCTTTTGCCTGAATTTCTTTTATAATAAAGTCACAGAAAATAATGTCATTGAATAATTTTCCTATAGGTATTATCTTTTAAACATGCATAAATAGATTAAGGACATATTTATATATCAATGCAAAGAGCTAGATATTTAATTATACACTGACATTTCTTCACGATGCAAGATTGCTGGAGGACTCAATTTCCCCTGTGAATTTAAGATACTGCTTTACTTATAAACTTTTTGTTTATATGTGAAATTCTAAGTAATCTTATAATTAAAAATAGCAGATGTCATATATCTAATAGAGAAGTTCAGTCATTTGTATATTCTTTTGCAATTTAACAACTGCTGATGTCTAAACTTACAAGGGTGTAGAAGTACATAAAAAAGGGTTAGACCCTGTGTGATGGCTTTAATTGTCAACTTGACACAGAATCCCATGTGGGAATAGCCTCAGTGAGGGATTATCTACATTGCCTGTGGGAAATGGTTTATTTAAGTAAACTGAATGCACTGCTCACTGTGAGTGGCACCATTCCCTAGACTGGAGCTCCTGGCAGTAGAAGAATGCAGAAATCACAGCTCTCTCTGCCGTGATTATCATGTGCCTATCTGGATCTCCTAACATTTGGACTTCCATGTATGATGGGCTGTAACGTGGAACTGTGAGCAGAGATTAAGACCTCTCTCCCTTCTGCTGTTTTTGGTTGGAGTATTTTATCATAGCAACAGTAACAAACCGAACCACCCCGCTTTCCTTTAGCTAACATTCTAGCAGGTGATTGTGAAGATTATAAATACACATATATACCATCTAGTGCTTCAGTTGTTGTGCTGTGAAAAAGAAGATGGCCGCTCAAAAGGATCAGTCAGTTCATGACTTAGGGCCAGATTTGAATTTGTTTTTTATTGACAGGGATACCCACAGAGACAATTGACCCAAACTTATGGGAGCTCCTTGACTCTAGACTGACAGCTGGGGACCCTGTACGGGATGGAACCGGGCCCTCTGCAAGTGGGCAGCTCTTTTGTAGTCTGGTTTATTTCTGGGAGCCCTGGAAGTGGGACCAGGACCTACCTCTATTGCATGAGCTGGCTTTTTTTCTTAAGTTTTTTTTTTTTTATTTTACATACCAACCACAGTTCCCCTTCCTTTCCCCCTTTTCTCATATCCCCCCCCCCATCTCATACCCCCATCCACTCCTCAGAAAGTGTAAGGCTGCTCATGGGGTGTATACAAAGTCTAGTATATGAAGTTGAGGCAGGACCAAGTCTCTCCCCCTGTATCTGGGCTGAGCAATGTATCTTTTCACAGGGAATGGACTCCAAAAACACAGTTCATGCACTAGGGATAACTACTGGTCCCACAACTAGTGACCTCACAGACTGCCCAAGCTACAGAACTGTCACCCACTTTCAAAGGATCTAGTTCAGTCCTATGCAAGTCCACCAACTATCAGTTCAGAGTTAGTGAGTTCTCACTAGCTAGGGTCACCTGTCTTTGTGGGTTTCCCAACCATGACCTTGCCCCCTTTGATGAGTTGGCTATTTGAAGACTACTCCACATGGTGGGATGCCTTGCTCAGCACCCCACCACAAGAATGGGAAGGTGGCTTGGTCCTTCCTCAACTTAATGTCCCAGGTTTTGTCAACTCCCCTTGGGAGGCCTTATCCTTTCCAAAAAGTGGATGGAGGTTGATTGCGGGGAGAGCAGGAGGGAAGGAATAGGAGAGGAAACTGTGGTTGGTATGTAAAATGAATAAAAATAAAATATATAAAAAAAGAAAATAGATTTTTTTGCATGCAGAATATTATGATTATGGTTTCTTCTCCCCCAATACCTCCAAGATGCTCCCCATCTCGCCACTTACCCAAATCTACACACTTTCTTTCTTTCTCTACTAGAAAATAAACAGAAATAAACAGACATCTAAAAAACAATAGTGTAAGATAAAATAAAAATAAACAAACTAGAACAGGACAAAACAAAGAAACATATTAAAGGGCCAAAGAGAAAGCATGAGAAGCATATAGCTGCAAAGACACACACCCACACACAAAGAAATTTCATAAAATTGCAAAACTAAAAGCTATCATATATAACCAAAAGATCTTAAGTTCAAAAAATATTCCCAGACAAAACATTATGAGACAAAAACCATCTAAAGGTATCACTGAGTTCATTTTGTGTTGTCTACCTACTGCTGGGTGTGGGGTCAGCCCTTAATTGTGATTTGCATTTGGCTGTTGTGTGTAAGGCCACCAGCCCCTCTTCTCTACAGCGTAGATGATTTCCAACTCTAAGGAGTGAACAGCCATTATTGTCTTATGTCAACAGACTTAGAAGTCAGAGCATGAAGCGTGGTGTTTTATTACGTGTCTAATACAATTTCTTGGATGGCAAATGGTTGGGTTCATCAAAATCAATAAGATCATAGGGATATAAAACAGAGCAGTGTTTTGGAAAGCAAACAGATGACAAAAATCAAAGCATTTCATGTAACTTCCCCCACAGAAGGATGTGAGCAGAGATCAGATAACTTCCTGTCTATCTTCCCCACAACTTCTGGCCTCCCTTTGATTTTAGTCTCACACGTTGTCACTTAGCATCTCAAGGCTTCATCTCTAGTGTATGGATTCTGACTGAGTTCTTGGCTTCTCTCTATTTACCATTGCACTCTGCTCACTTTGTATTTCCTTCTTGCTCACCAAGACCACTACAACTTCATGACTGACAGTTTTGAAATGTCTGTTATTCAAGTGCTGTATGCTTCCTCCTCACGCATCTGATTCCCTGGCTCTTTGTCTTCAGATGATTCTCTGGTTTTCCATTCTATTCTGTTTTCCAGGGGAAATTGTTCTTACATAGGTTTGGTTTATAAATCTGAAAACTGAGGGTAGAATAATAATTCAAGTCTCTCTTGTTTCTGTTCAGGAATCTCCAGTCATTCTTGATATCAGGGAAAGCTTTGGGCTAAGTGATAGTCTTGAAAACAAATTGAGTTATATCCATGTTACAGTTTGTGGGACACAGGGACTTGTTCATATCTACCCTCAGTACAGTTGGTTGAAAAAGCTAATCTACAGAACTGGTTGAAGAGGGGATCTTTGACACCCTCTAAAACTGTATCAGTTCTTCTTCTACTTCCCTTCCCATTGTCCCCCTTCCTTCTCTCTGTCCCCATCTTTCTTCTCTTTCCTTCTTTCTCCTTTTCTTTCCCCTTCTCCATCTTCTAGAAATGCTTGACTGTGAATTGTGAATGAACTGGTGCATGGAACTGGGGGTATTGATATTTATCAGCCACTTCAGTGGGGGCTTGCAACATATAATGTACTATAAAGCATAGCAATATACAATACACTGTAAAGAATATAAGATGCTGGCATGCTATGCTAGTTGTCAAAAATGAGTCCCCACAATTCCATCTGGTTCCAGGTAGACATTGTTATTAGTATGTGTTTTATTTAAGCTGGATTTGAAATGATCACTGGGAGAGTGAGTTTCCTCTAGGAAGACCCTCTGTGATGTGAACTCTGTATAATTGATTTCTCAGTGCACCTTTGTAGATAGACTCTGTTCAATGCCACAATTAGAAGCCACTGGAAAATAGGCCAGAACCTGGAAACAACCTAAATGCCCCTCAAATGAAAAAAAAAAAATAATGACATCTTGAAATTTGTGGGCAGATGAATGGATCTAGAGAAAATCATATGAATTAAGGTAACACAGACCCAGAAAGACAAATATAATATATACTTACTTTGCTTCTAGACATAAAGGAAAAAAAAAGCCTACAATTCATAATCCCAGAGAATGTAGACATCAAACAGGACCCTAAGAGAGAAATACATAGATCTACATAGGAAGGAGAAGAAGATAATATCTCCTGAGTAAATTGTGATCATGGGCATCATGGAAGAAGGTAGAAGGGGAGAGGGGATGAAGTGAGGGAGTGAAGAAATATATATAGCTCAAAAAAAAAAAAGAGAGAAAAATTTAGAAAAAAGAGAGTGTAGCCCTTGGTAAGTCAACCATCCTTCAATAGAACGGCATATATCAAAGAATACATGGGCAACACAAACTGTACTTGAGGTTTTTGTTTGTTCGATTTTTAGGAGAAAATATAAAGTTGAGTGGGAAGGGAAGCAAGAGTAGATCTAGGAGGAACTATAGGAGGAGCGAATATGATTAAAACACGCTGTACATCATTGTCAGAGAACTAATAAAAATTTTAAGACTACTTAAAATCAATTCTAATTTTCAAACTTTTACCATAATTTAAAGCATGAATTTCTTTTGTCAGTTGGTTCATGGTTTATATCCAGTTCATTGAAAACTCCCTAAAAGGTAATATCCAAAAATAGAGAATTCAATAAAAGATGTGTGAACAATAAATGGCACTTGACTTCAGTGTTTACTTTGTGATGGAATTCTCACATCACATTCCCAAAGCAGATTCCAGTTCTCTAAATGTTGCATTCCCAAAATAAACATGTTAACAATGAAATGTAGATGACAAATGTACAGCCTTAGAGTGGGATGAACCTAAAAAAAAATTCTTGGGTTCCAAAACTTAGACATAAAGAACTGAATTTTGAGCTTATTAAAACATATTACTTCATACATTTATTTCTAGTGTTAGGTCTTGTGCTACTGTTCAATATACATGGATTTTCTTAAACTGAAGACTTATCGTGAATGTGATGAATTGAATAAAATATTTTAATGTCACAAAATTTAAAATGGCATAAAGCAAAACATTTTAGCTCTTCATGACATTTATTCCATATGGAAAGGGTGATGGGGATCAAAATTCTGCGCGCCTACACTGCACACACACACACACACACATTCAGGCTGTGCTTTTATCACCAAAGAAAGAAGAGTTATTTCTAGATGCATAAGGGCAAACCTATGCAACATAAATATTTTTATTTGGGTTTCTTCATGTCATTTTCTGGAAGCATTCACATCTGTCCCCTGATGAAATAGTGGGCCAGACTCAAGAGTTTATGCCAATATTGTCTCTTTAAACCTCTGCTCTATAATTTAAGTTACCTTCCCCAATTATACCCAGGTATTTTGGAAAAAAAAAAAACCTTCAAAAGATTGGCCAGGAGGTCTTGGGCAGGTGAAAACAGGGATGATGCCAGGTAGGGGGAAGAATATCTTCTTTTAAACATCCTAGTCATTCCTATGTTTTAGAAAACTCAGTCCAGACTTTCCAAATTTCTACATGTTATGTTAACATGTAGAAAAATATCTGAAGCATAGAGTATCTGCCATGACACATGAATGTTGCATTTTACAGCAGACATATAAAGGGACACAGCTGTTGAATGGGGAAATGAAAACTCACAGAGAGGATAAATGAATAATAAGCACACCCGAGTGGAGCAAAATAGAAATATTTTCATCTGAATATTCTAGAATGGTGGAATTAGTAGCTATTCCAAAATTGACAATATTGGCATGAGGCATATTCATTTTTTGTATATTCCTTTTATATGCCAATTTTCTTGGCCTTGTCACAATTTTCACTAGAATTGCATAAGAACATTTAAAATATTTTCCTCTAATTTAATATTCCAGAACCTTGAAAGTTTGAAGAACTTAGTTTTTCACCATTTCCAATTTGCAGGTTAAACCAAAGTTCTCAGTGTTGTTTAATGGCCTGCAAATCTCCCAAGGATGAGACTTGGCATTTTATAATACTTTCGCTGGTCACCATGAATACACAGGTCATAGATGAAGGAGTACAGAGCACAAAAATGGAATTCTAGATGCACCAAAGATACTTCATCACCTTCTAATGTTCAATAAAAATTGGACTGAGAATATAAATCCAGTTTTTTTAATTATCAATACCTTTAATCCAAGAGCCCTGAGAATAGATTAAGACTTCAGTAATTTAAATTGACTAGCAGGTAGGAAAGCATATACAACTATAATAATAATAATAATAATAATAATAATAATAATAATAATAATAATAATAAAGGATAGCATTTGTGGTTCACAAATTCAACTGCAGGGCCACAACTACATTATCTGTCTATGAAGTCAGTGCCATGCTCCAGCATTACTGCACATTGGCATGGTCTTTTGGAATCCGTTCAAAGCTCCATTTCTGTTGGATCCTGAGATGTAGGGTTTTTGTTCTCGTACAGAGCTAAACCTGAAAAGCCATAGTTATTTTCTTGTCCTCCACAATATTTTGTTTAATGTGTTTCTTATAGATATAGTAGGGCAAGTGAGCATAGATGAACGTGTAAAAGTTACAGCAATGGCTATTGAGAGCTGCCCTGCAGGTCAGGTCTTCCAGATGATTCGGCAAAAGCAGACGTCAGCACTTGAATGTGCAAAGATCTAGAAGCTTGACCCATAGTAAATATAGACTGGCACCATACAATGGACACAGACATTCTGAGAAGGATGACTCATGCTCTGCCTTCAATTTCGTAACACAAAAGACATTAATGAAAGAACACCAAAGACCTGAGTATCTCTTAACTTGCCATTACCAAAGTGTCAAGTGTCAAAACAATACAGAAACACGATTCCATCTGTTTTTCATATTATTTCCAAGAAACAGTTACAATATGTCTGTGGACAAAAAAAATGTAGTAACATAAAAGATAAAAATATCACTGCATATTTCCATCATTAAATATCAATAAAAATATGTGATAAACTTTACTTTCCTATGGCATACCTACTTATGAATACGATCTCCACTGTTACCAGGAAGGGGACTGGTAGCTGTCATCAGGGAAGTGTCTTACTGAGTCACCCCAGCTGCAACAAAACAAAAGACTTGATGGAAATAGCTCCTTTCATAAACACATAATCTAGAGCAAAACATGTTTTTAATTAGAGTATATAGCTATTTTTCAAAACTTCCTCACTTGCATTAAAATTCAATATTATTGTAGATAAAATAGCTTTATTATCACTCAATAAAAATAAAAACATAACTATGACAAACAATGCTGCTATAAACATAGCTGAGAAGATGTCCTTGTGGCACAATTGAGTATCCTTTGGATATATACCCAAAAGTGGTATTACTGGGTCTTGAAGAAGGTTGTTTCCTAATTTTCTGAGATATCTCAACACTGACATCCAAAGGGTCTCTACCAGCTTGCAGAAGTGTTTGTTACCTTTTCCCCACAACCTCTCCAGTATAAGTTGTCATCAGTCTTTTTGATCTTGGCCATTCTTAAAGGTGTAAGATGGAATCTCAGAGTTATTTTGATTTGCATTTCTCTGATGACTAAGGACGTTGAACATTTCCTTAAGTGTCTTTTAGTCATTTTAGATTCCTCTGTTGAGAATTCTTTGTTTAGGTCTGCACTCCATGTTTTTATTAGATTATGTTTTTTTTTTGGTTAACCAATTTTTGAATTTTTTGTTTATTTTGGAGATTAGACCAAAGTTAGTGAAGAACTTTTCCCATTCTGTAGGCCACCGTTGTCTTGATTACCATGTCCTTTGCTTTACAGAAGCTTTTTAGTTTCAGGAGGTCCCATTTATTAGCTGTTTCTCTCAGTGTCTGTGATGCTGGGGTTATATTTAGGAAGTGGTCTCCTCTGCCAATGTGTTCAAGTGTACTTTCCACTTTCTCTTCTATAAGGTTCAGTGTGGCTGGCTTTATGTTGAGGTCTTTTATCCATTTGGACTTGAGTTGGAAACAACCTAAATGCCCCTTAGCCAAAGAATGGATAAAGAAAATGTGGTATATTTCCACAATGGAGTATTACACAGCAGAAAAAAATAATGACATCTTGAATTTTGCAGGAAAATGGATGGATCTGGAAAATATTATTTTGAGGGAGGTAACCCAGATACAGAAAGACAATTATCACATGTACTTACTCATGGGCTATTTTAAAACATAAAGCAATGAAACCAGCCTACAAACCACAATCCCAGAGAACTAGACAACAAGGAGGACACTAAGAGAGACTTACATAGATCTGATCTACATGGGAAGTAGAAAAAGACAAGATCTCCTGAGTAAATTGGGAGCTTGTGGACCGTGGGGGAGGGTTGAAAGTGGGAGAGAAGAGGCAGGGAGGGAAGCAGAGAAAAATGTAGAGATCAATAAAAATCAATTAAAAAAGAAATCTGAAAAACTAAAAAATAACTAATAACAAATTACATGTAGAAGTCAATGGCTACTCCCATTTTTGATTAGTGCTCAGCATGTTATTATTACAAGGTTTATGCTGGTGTTAATACAGAAGAAAAATAACAAAAGTATGCTATGCAATTTGTAAAATAAACTTTAAAAGAAGAGGTGGATGGAGGTGGTAATATTGAGACTTCCAAGGAGTTTTTTATGATAAAATTATACTCTATACAAATACTTTTCTCTGAATCAGAAAATGATTGGATGGGAATGTCAAAATATAATAGTAAAGGGAAATAACCTGAGAGAAAAGACGTATCAATGATTTACAAGTATAAACCGAGTATACTATCATTTGCTATAAAAAGCATACTGCAAGCACACCCATATAAATACAACCTGCTGAATCTGTTTTGTTGTTGTTGTTTGTGTTTATATGGTTTCAGGGCTGACTAGTTTGTATTGCAAGTGATAGGAAGACTCATTCCTGGGAGACACTAATTTTCTCTCTTCCACTAGTCATAAGTTGCTTGTAATTCATTGTCTATGGGTGGAACCCTGAGAAAACTTTTACCTGCTGTCTTAGCATGTAGCAATAATAATAAAAGAATAAGAATTTTCAATTGACAGTAGGTGGAGCTATGCAAGAGGTTGAGGATGGAGACCTAGGAGGGGTTGGAAGGAGGAAAGAAATGTGAAAAGTAATGTGATTCTATTTTAACTAAAAAATGTATACTTTTTTAAAGACAATTAAAAACAACAAAAATGACATGGTGGAAAGGAACTGTGTAGAAGAAGACAAAATCATTGTGTTACTTAAAAAAAACAACTTTAAAAATAAGCTATTCGGTCTTGGAGAAATAGCTTAGGTACTTGCTGCCAAGTCCAAGTTCAATCCTGGCACCCACATGGTGGTAGGTGAGAACTAACTTCAGTTATCCACTGCCTCCCCAGGTGCACTGTGGTGTGCACACACACCCGCATGCAAGAATATAATTCTTAGGTGAGTGTACACACAGAAATAACTGAATATAACTGTGAAAAGTGAGTAAGAACCAGACATACTGGCACATGAATAATCCCAGCTACCCAAGAAGTGGAGGCAAAAGAGTATCTTAATAAGTTCAAGAGTTTTCCCACTCCAAACCAAGCAAACAGAGGCATTATAAGAATTATCAGCATAACTCATTATATTCCAAGTAATTTAGGGATATAATTAGGTAAATATTTTAATGGTTGGGGGAAAAGCTCGATCATTTAAGTACCTGACTTGAAATCCAGGAGAACTGAGCTTGAGTACCCAGAACCTATGCAAAAATCCCAGGGGCACTACAGGAACATGTATGTCCAGGACCGGTCAAGAGGAAAGGAAGACAGGCATATCCCTGCTGCTCAGTTGGTTGCTCAGCCATGCCAAAGCAATAAATTTCAAGTCCAGTGGTAGGCCCTGCCTCAAAATATTAAAAGCCATCCTAAAAAGACAACCAGTTCTGATCTCAGAAGCCTTTCTTGTATGTCCACATGTGAGTATATAAACTTGCACATATATACAGCACACAAGCACACACACACACACACACACACATACACACACACCACACATCAATCACACAAGGCAGAATTCTCAAAATCTGGTATCTAATCAAAAGTCAGTAGACATAGTAATAAGCAGGAAAATAGGACCCCAAAATAAGGTAGAAATCGAAACTATTGAAATTGATACAGTTGTTATTGCTGGCAGTGAATTGTGGTACTATTAAATGTATTTCTTACAAATTCAAAAGTTAAGGATTGACATAGACATCATGAAAAAAATTAAAGCTTCTTTTGACAAATGTCAAACATATAGATAGTATTGGGATGAATTTTCAATTGAATCTAGTAATCTCAAAACTGGATAATGTCTCCCTAGTTAAGAATACTGGTTGCTCAATGTGGTAGCTAGAACATAACTGGCCCAATAATCTCACAGGAAGTGGTAGCATTAGGAGGAGTGGCTTTGTTGTAGTGAGTAAGGCCTTGTTGGAGGAAGTATGCCACTGTGGGAGTGGGCTTTGAGGTTTCCTATGCTCAGGATACTGTCTAGTGTCTCAGTTGACTTCCTGTTCCTGCAAGATGCAAGACTCTTAGCTATTTCTTCAGCACCATGTCTGCCTGCATGCCACCATACTCCCTGATGTGATGATAATTGACTGAATCTCTGAAACTGTGAGTTATGCCAATTAAATGTTTCTTTTTTAAGAGTTGTCATGGAAATTGTGACTTATTTGAATAAATTAATTATCGACATATTTTATTTGTTTATTTATTTATTTTCCATTTTTTATTTATTCATTAAAGATTTCTGTCTCTTTCCTGCCACCGCCTCCCATTTCCCTCCCCCTCCCCCAATCAAGTAAAAAAAAAAGAGTTGTCATGGTCATGATGTCTCTTCAAGCTGTAGAAATCCTAATTAAGACATTCTTCCAAAAGACTCAGTTTCAATTTCCAGCACTCTAAACCAACCATAACTGGTTTCAGAAAATCTGGAATCCCTTTCTAGAACCTAAGATAACCAGGTATGCATTTAGTCCATACAGGCAGACAAAACATTCACACACATAAAATACTAACAAAAACTTTTAATCTAATAATTCTAGAAAAACCTTAAAAATTGTATAGCATATGTAAAGTATTTGTCTAACAAATCTACCTTTCTATCATCTATTTATCTTCTATCATACATATAATCTGTCTACCTATTTCTATTAGCTATCTGTCATCTGTCTATATATCTATCTGTCTATCATCTACCTGTAATCTATTATCTTTTGATAATCTATCAATACACACTTTCAAAATAGACATGAGAGTAGATGGTATAGAAAAAAAATAAAAATTAACAACCAAAATTGTCCACAGTTGATAAAAATTACAAACCCACAGGCAGACAAAGCTAAATAAATCTTAATGGGAGATGAAAAAAATCATATCCATGTCTTTCTAATCAAATCTCTCAAAGTTATTGACAAAAAAGAAAAATCTCAAAGGCATTCAGAGAAAAACACTGTGTTGAAAAGGAATGAGGATAATGATGACAGACAGATTTCTTGTTGGAAACAATTCAAGCTAATAAATATGCCAGTGATGGGGCACATTGAAAATCCTGAAAGAAAATACTGTCAATATAAAATTTGTTAGCTATAAAAAATAAATTTAAAAAACAAAGCTGCAGACAAAGAGAAGGTGAACAAACCTGTCACAAGAAAACTGCTACTGAAAGAGAGGACACAGAACACTCTCCAGGCAGAGGGCAAATGAAACCAGACAAACATACAGATCTAAATGGAAGGCATTACCTGGGTAGGATACTCTTATTATTTAAACCTGTTAAACATACCTCGTTGACCTCCCCTTCCTGGAGTTGGACCCTTGTCTCTCATGTGCCTGGCAAGCACTCTAGCATACAACTACATCATACCTTCCCAACTCCCCCTCCCCCATTTCTTAGGTTTGCAAGGGTTTAGCTAAGTCATCCAGGCTGGTCTTGAACTGGTTTGACAGCTCCAGTCGTCTTCTAATTGGGGATCCTCCAGCTTCTGAATCTTAAATGCCTGACATTACCAGTATTTTTCAAGAAGCTCATAGATACCTGATTGTTTAACAATAAGTTATTGGAGCATTCATAAGTTGTTGAATTAAAGTACATGACAATAATATCATGATGACTATAAAAGGGAGGAAATGGAAGTCGATTCTGATTCTACATGTGAAGCGGTGCATCATTTGAAATTGGAATATGGTAAGCTAAAAATCTCTACCACATACCCTAAGATAACAAAAAAAATGACAAATCAATTATACTAAATATAGTACCAAAGGAAATACAGCAGATAACATCAAAATACCAGAGATCAAGAAAATGATATAATCAATCAGACAATTGGAAAAGAAATAGGTGACAGTAGATGAACAACTAATCAAATCTACAACCACATTAAACATAGGTAGTCTATATACAGGTAGTAGTTATTTTTAAAACAATTTTATTTATTTTATTGAGCTATACATTTTTATACAGAATTTTCTCTGCTCCCCTCCCTATCTCTCCCCTCCCTTTCAACCCTCTCCCATGGTCCCCATGCTCCCAATTTACTCAGGAGTTCTTGTCTTTTTCTACTTCCCATGGAGATTAGATCCATGTATGTCTCTCTTAGCATCTTCATTGTTGTTTCAGTTCTCTGGGATTATGATTTGTAGGCTGGTTTTCTTTGCTTTATGTTCAAAAACCTTTTATGAGTGAGTACATGTGATAATTGTCTTTCTGGGTCTGGGTTATCTCACTCAGTATGATGTTTTCTAGTTATTTCTGATTTATAAGTCCATGTTTGAATTAAGAAATTTCTAAGGTATTGGCAGAGTATATCTTGGATGAGTCTGTGTTGTTATTGTTTTTCTTTTTCAGAGACAACCAGACCCTGAAATGTCTGCCATAATCAGAATTCCAATACCAATACAATTAAAATATTGTAGCATGTTCTACCAGTGATGGCATGCTTCTGCATGGTGGGAATGATGGAAGGAAATGGATCACTAGTACTATGATTTTAGGACTGTATCTTTCCTGTCTTCTTTCTATATGCCTCCCCTTTTGTTTCTTGTCTACCAGCTAAAAGATGGCAGCCTTCGCCACATACTTCAGTCACCCTGAAATTCTGTGTGAGTGCATCTAGCCAACCAACTATGCATCAATCTCCATGAAACCATCAAATGGAATAGTCCCTCCCTGTCCCTCTCAGGTATTTGTTCACAGTGACATAAAAGTGTCCAATACAATAACAACTTGAAAGGATTTCTGAAGTGTAAAATCTTAAAATATCATGATCCAACTATGGACCACATAGGATAAATGGTTATTAGCTACAAAGACATAGAGATGAATCAAATAGAAATGATTGAAAAGATATAGTATGGTGCTGTATACAAAAAAAAGCTGTAGTGGCCATATTAATAGCTGACCAAGAAGAATTCTGAGCACAGGCTATTCTGAAGATAAATAACCTTATTTTATAATTACAAAGTCATCAATTTGTCCAAGTGACATGACAACCATATAGATTTATGTAACTAAAAATCAAAATACCCAAGCCCATTCAAAAGGAAATAGATACTATAAATGGCAGTCTGTCTATAAAGTAAATTGAATTTGAAATTTAAAACTTGTCCACACACACATACATGAGGAAATATGCATATGTAAATACATATGCACAGGAGCATGTGTATACACATATATACATGTAGGCTTAGGAATTTTCACCAGAAATTTACAAAGTATTTGTAAAGATGAAACCTATGAATTCTACCAAATTCAACCAGAAAATGCTAACAGGGTCCCCTCTCCTTTCCTGAGGTCAGTAGTTTTCTGAAGTTAAAGGTGTATGAAGAAATTATAAGAAGAGAAAAGTACATCTGTCTTCGGGTCATAGCAATTCTGGCGTTGACCAGCCTGGAGCAAATTAAAAATGGGTGGTGTTGAGAAAGACAAGAAGATTTTTCTTCAGAACTGTGCCAAGTGCCATACTATAGAAAAGGAAGTCTAGTGTAAAACTGGATCCATGGTCCATTTGGAAGAAAGATAAGTCAGGCTGCTGGATTCTCTTACACAGATGCCAACACTAGCAAAGGTAACATCCAGGGAGAGGTACTTTGAGGGAGTATTTGAAGAATCCCAGAAAGTAAATCCCTGGAATGCAAAAATGTTCTTCGCTGGAATTAAGAAGAAGAAGGATGAAAGGGCAGACTTAATAGCTTATCTTAAAAATACTACTAATGAGTAATTTCGCTGTCTTATTGATTACAAAACAAATGTCTCTTGGCTTTTAATGTGTACCATAAATTAATTCATATACCAAATTTGTATCATAAATTGCAAACAATGTTTTGATAGACATTTCTGATTTAAGTAAAAGTGACTTTTAGTAAAAGAAAAAAACAGAATTATAAGAATATTAAGGCACAGAATAATATAACTCATGATATAAGTGTGAAAAAAAGTAGTGTAATACATACAAACTAAAGTAGACTTGGTGGGATATTCAAAATGAATCAATTCCCAACTTCAGGTGTGTATGTTTTATTAGATTATTTAACAGCTTAGTAAAACAGGAAATAGAGATTATACTAATTTAGCTTTAGAGGTTCTCAGGTAAAGTGTAAAGAAATTGCCATATTTTATGAATATGGAATTAAGATCAGAAATTCACGAAAAGCTTAGGAGAGCAGAGTGTGAGGAGAAGCAGTGTGGAGTGTAAATAGCTGGCCTGTGGCAAGGACCAGCTGCCCTCAGGTCATCCCCTCCAATGTTCCTCCTGATCACTAAAGTTTGGTGCTCATCAAAGGACCTCTTCTCCTTGCTGAAGAAACTCTTTATCTTCTTCCATCTCAAGGAAATCACAGCCTTTAAGAATGATTTTGGGTGTCTGAGAGGTACCTTGAACTCTCCACAACTGTACTTCCCAAGGTCAACCATTCTCCCATTATCTTAATCTCAGGAAACGGTGTGATTGTTGACCGGGGGGGGGGGGGGCACATCAGGAACTTGAGAAAACTTTCCTAACTCTGACCACACTCTACCAATCTCTAACTGGTCTGTGCTGGAGCTCCTACATGTCTATCAGTTTCATCCTACTTAGCTTTCACATTCATTGGCATCTCTTTGGTGATGGATGCTGCTCATTTGGTGAAAGGCAGCGTGTTTTGGTGTCAGAGCATAAATGTGCTGTGGTGTTCTCTCCTGATCATTCCTCGATCACATCCATTTTGAGAGTCCTTTTCCTAACTACCTCTCAAGTGTTGATTCCTGGGGCTACCTGCTCTCTTCATTTTTACATATGCCTGGCTGAACACTGACTATTGTGTCTTCTATTAAAAGTTTTATTCCTAAGTCTATACTTAAAATTTTTTACTGAATTGCTGAGTTTCATCCTGTGACTGCCTATAGCATCTACATTAAGAGGCAGAAAGCAATATAGACATGTTTACAAAATTATTATTTTAATTTACTTATTTTATATGTAATTTCTTTATTTTAGGTGTTTTATATGCATCTATGTCTGTGCACCATGTTTTTGCCATTGGAGGGCAACTGATGGCATTGGATCCTCTGGGACTAGTATAGACAGTTGTGAGCTGCCATACGGATTCTGGGAATTTAACTCAGATTCTCTGGAAGAACAGCCAATGTTCCTCATTGCTGAGAAATCTCTCTAGGCTCTACTACTTGCAAAAGTCTTAGTGAAATAATTTTCATCTCATATATATATATATATATTCAGAACATTGATTAAATAATATAAAAGTAGAATAAGGATTTTTTTTACATCTATAAAGTTTCAATTTTCTATCTTTTGGGTGTCCTTTCCCAGAAAGTTACTCAAGGATGTGAGCTACAAAGTAAAGAAGTTAACAAAAAAAAAAAAAAAAAAGCATGGAACTGGCACTTGGTGGCCCCACCCAGAACTGAGGCAAATGGAATCCTGCAGTTGTTTATATCACAAGATGAGAGCTGTGAGCACACACAGGGAAACACCAATCCACACTGCAGCAGAGGACCCAGACCTGCAAAAGAAGTCTCTAGAAGAAAATGAAACTGGATGGCAAATGACATGAAGTGATTATAGAACTTTAAAGTTAGTGATCTCTGCCCAGAAAAAGAATCTGATGGCAAACCGGGTTCTAATTTCAGCATAATAAAAGTTTGTGTAAGAAAACAAATTATGGTGTGGCACAGTTGGCTAACTAAAAGCAATGCTCCCAAAGCTATAATCATTGTACACAGAATACTGGTCTACCCTGATGGGGAATGTGTCAAAGTACGGAAGACGGAGCTGGAGTGTTGTCAGCAGCATTTTTTTCCCAGATAAAATGCAGTTGGTGAACTCTCTGAATAAATAAATAGTGGGATGAGAATACTAGCTGAAAATATGAAAAGTAAGAGTTGAATGTGATGGGTCCAAAGATTTAAAAGTCAAGGATGGATCAAGAGGGCAGTCCAAGATTGACGCTTAGAAGCCAGTGTGTTAAGTCATGTGTCAGTTTGCAGAACACTTTTTAAGTTTTCATTGAGGATGCTGTGAAGTTAGATTGAGGAGAGAGCACTGTGGTAGAGTGTTTACCTGTTATCCACTAAGCCTGGGAATTAATCCCCAATACAGAAATAAAATGAAGTTATTTTAAGTGGAATAAAACCAAAAATGGTGCATTGTAGAAGGAAGGGGCCGCTAGCTAGTTCCTGGCTGCTTAGACACGGAATAATCACACGGAAACTATATTATTGAAAAGCACTGCTTGACCTATTAGCTCTACCTTCTTATCTGCTAGATCTTACATTTTAATTTAATCTATCTCCATTAATCTGTGTATCACCATGTGGCAGTGTCTTACTGGCAAAGTTTTGCTATGTCTGACTCTGGCAGCTCCATGGTATCTCCCTGACTCTGCCTTTCTTTTTCCCAGCATTCAGCCTAGCTTTCCCTGCCTACCTAAGTTCTACCTTGCCATAGGTCCAAAGCAGTTTCTTTAATCATTAGTGGTAAACACAGCACACAGAGGGGACTCCCACATCACCTCCTCTTTTCTGTTTAAATAAAAAGGAGGGTTTCAACCTCAACATATGAAAATTACTTATAAGAAAACGGGTATCAAACAAGAAATACAGTTACAATATTTATATCATATCTACTTTATATTTTATCATAACTAAGGAAAACTATAACTATAAATTCTTCAACTCCATCAAAGACTCCAGAATAAGTGCTTAGAATTATACTAGTAATGATAACGATATTCTAGCACAGCAATATATTTGCAACATCTAATTTCCAAATGAGTCCTTCAGCCCCCTGCAATAGAAATTTCTATTTCATATGGCAACCTTTTTAGAATTTGCTTTCTGTTGCTATGATAAACCTCAAGAAAAGCAAGCCATAAAGATAACATTTATGTCAGCTTACATTGTGCAGTCTATCATTGTGGGAAGTCAAGGTAGCAACTCAGGACAGAAACTGAGGCAGACCATGAGGGAATGCTGCTTACTGGCTTTCTTCTCTTGACTTTTTCAGCTACCTTTTTTATACTTATCTTCCTAAGTGGCCTGGGCCCTTCCACATCTATGAGCAACCAAGAAAATGCTTCAGAGACATACCCACAAGCCTATCTGAAGGAGGCAATTGGTCAGTTGGGATTCCATCTTTTCAGGTAGGTTCCTGTCAAGTTGAGACAAACCACAACAGACCTGAAATGTCTTGTTCCCAACACGAGCCCTGTGTAGCTGTGCAAAAGCGTTGAGGCACTACTTTTGCAAAGTCCAAACATGTGTGGCAATGACAGACCCAATTATGAAAAGAGCAGGGTGAATGGGACCTCCCAGTACAAACCAGGGACAGTAGAAGACATGAAACTCAAAGAAACAAGAAATTCATCTGAAAGTTTTTCATGGAATGCGATAAACTCTCAGCCTCAACATCAGTATCTCTGCTGTAACCAGATCACACTGTGAGATGGGCCTCGGAGTGGAACCCTATGTGTGGGAGGAGAGGGGAAAAAGGCAATGACTCTAAAACAGATTTCTACTCTTAGACAAACCACATTACTTAATTATTTCACTCTTTTGTTTCACACATTGACCACAGGTTATCAGGGACACTAATAATATCCTTCATGAATACCCACTGATATTTTATACAGAATTTCGATTTACTGAAAAAATAAATCAACAAACCCATTTCTCAATGTTTTACTATAATCAATTCCTGAAGGTTTTGTTTGTTTGTTTAGTTGATTGGTTGTTTTCTTAAAAAATTATTTATTTATTATGTATACAATATTCTGTCTGCGTGTATGCCTGAAGGCCAGAAGAGGGCACCAGACACCATTATAGAAGGTTGTGAACCACCATGTGGTTGCTGGGAATTGAACTCAGGACCTTTGGAAGAGCCGGCAATGCTCTTAACCTCTGAGCCATCTCTCCAGCCCTGATAGGTTGGTTTTTTGTTTTGTTTTGTTTTTTTCCTCTTCTCAATAAATAGAAGTAAAGCTACCTGTTGGAGTTATCTGTTGCATATCATGAATACTTACAGGTATTGTGAGAAATCATGCCAGAGAAGAGGTCATTCAGGGCCTGCAGCTCGCTGGGACTTCATTGAAACCTGTATCCTAGATCTACACATGCGTCCATGGAGAAGGAGGTTTGGGCTTTCAATGATTTTGCTTCATTAAGTGATCTTAAATTTTTAAACTGCTTGATTGTTTCAAACATTTATATAGTGGACTTCAGTCATTTCCATGTCTTATCCCCTCCCCTCAGTCCCTAATTCTCCCATTGTCACCCTTCTTCACAATAAGCCCCTCTTCTGTTCTCATATCTCCGTTTTGTGTGTGGTCCCTGAGTAAGTTCCTTGTGTGGCTGTAGGAATATTCAGTGGAGCTAGCTAGCTCAATTGCTTGATTTTCAATGGACACACTGCTGAAGTTACTGACATCTCCTCCCCAAACTACCAATAATCCCTCTGGGAGCAGTGAGACCTCATGGTTCTTTTCCCTACCATCAGTGAAATGAGCCCAATCTTATGCAGGCCTTGTATAGATAACCACAGCTGCAGTGAATTCCTTTTGCATCACTGCTGTGTCGTGTACAGAAGACAGTTTTTGTTTTTCATTTTGTTTAGTTTGTTTATAAGCAATCTTGGTGAAAACAGAGGTACACTATAAAACTCTTCTATCATTACATGAACTAATGTCAAAAGAGGACCATGAGAGAAGGGCACAGTCAGTGGCTTCTGTTTTGGGATAACTCATGCTCTATTTAAATGAGTATATCTCTGGTTGTCCAGTGCCTTCTCTTCCTTTCTTTTAGAATTGACTATCTGAAGATATGAGAGAAGACTGGACCAACAGAGAGTCTTAGCACTCCCACAATCCTCTGCTTTGCTGGGGATGTTCGTGGAAGCTTGGGGCTGGCCTCAACTCACTGCCAATGCTCTGCAAATGAGGCACATTCTCTTCCTGGGAGCTTTCTCTAGACCATTCACCTTGAAGCGCTGAGCAAGCCTCTCACATCTGGGTGTTAATGACAGATATTCGGTGTCGCCTCAAATTATAAAATAGAAGCATCTAAGGAGATTTCTTCCCTTATTTATGGGAGGGCTGTAGAGGGTCAGAAGGTTTTGTTCTGTCTCCTTTACATCAGATATGTTCTTATTTACATATTTTGATATCTCACAAAAAGGTGATCGCAAAGTCTGCTTCTTGGATACTTTACATCCAAGTAGTTGAGAGGTAGCTCAACTATTTCTTTTCACTGAAATTTTACAAAAATAACTGAATTCTTTGGCAACTTATGAAAAGGTTGGCTATTTCTTGGAAAATGAAGGATAAAAAATTAGAATAGAAATTAGAGAAACTTACTGAAGAAATGAGAAGGCAAGTTTAGGCACAGAGGATGCTTTCCGAAAAAATATAAACAGCGCGAAAAGTAACCGACACAAACAGAACCACTGTACAACACTCAGGGCTGTTATCTCATCAGTTCTAAAAAGAAGTCATAACTAACTACTGTAATCAAGTTGTGACAGCAAAGGTAGCCCCCAGTAGCCCCCAATAGCCCCCAGTAGCCTCTTGAAGCTTCAAGTAACTTCACATTTCCATCATGAGTCAACCTTGGCCTCACACATTCAATTAATAGTCATTGATAAGTCATTTTCACTCCCTTCCATAGTGGTACTATGACCTTCAGAGATGTGAGTTAACCAGGAAAGAATTGAGGGTGGGGCTAGGTAAGTATTATGTTGATAGTTTTGTGTTATTTCAGTAATTGGCTAGTTTGTATATAGAACATGGTAGTTGACCCGAAATAAAACAAGCACATGGCAGACTGAAGCAATTTTACTCTTTATTTTAATATAAAAACAAAAATAGATTTTATGGTTGTAGAGGCATGAAAATAAGTGACTTAGTTGGGTGTCCTAGTTAGCTTTCTGTTGCTATGCTAAGATCATGACTAAAAGCAATTTGAGGAGTAAATGGTTTATTTCAGCTTGCGGGTTAACATCCATCATCCAAGGAAGCCAGGGCAGGAGGCCAAGACAGGAGCAACCCGGAGGCAGGAACTGAAGCAGAGACTGTGGAGGGACACTGTTTACTGGCTGGATCCTCCTGGCTTGCTCAGCTTCTTTTCTTAATGACCTGCTGCGAGTTGGCAACACCCAGGGTGGGCGGGGCCTCCCTGGATCAGTTGGGAGTTCAGAAAATGTGTCACAAACATTTCCACTGATCAATCCCATTGGGACAGTTCCTTAATCAAGGCTATCAAGGATCGTTTGTGTTTTGCTTTATTTTGTCTTTTCCCCAGGTGGCTCTTGTTTGTGTTAAGTTTATAAAAACTAACCAGCATACCAGGCATGGAGTCTCACACCTACAATTCCTACACTTGCCAGGTGGAAGGTTCTAGCATCCAAGGCCATCTTCAACTATGGAGAAAATTCGAAGCTAACATGGGCTAAGTGAAATGCTGAAAGAGTGATAAGGGAAGGAGGGAGAGGATGCAGGAGCTATGGTTATAAAGCAGAGACTACTCAAGCCAACATCACACAAGCTGAGCTGGCAGTCTTAGAACAAAGAAACTCTCACAGTATCTCCATTTAACAAATACAGATTATGTGTGCTGGAACTAAGAGCTTCTGGTGGATTTTGTTGGGTCTTTTAAGTACAGAGAGACCAGCAATCTGTGAACAACTTTAATTTGAGTTTTCTTTTTCTGTTTTTATTTCTTTCATATCTTTTATCTTAAGTGCTATCTAAAATTCAAATCTATATTGAATAAGGAAGAGAGCAAGTACCCTTGCATTATTCAGCTTTTCAAGTGAATGTTCTGTTTTTTTCAGATTAAATATAATATTGGTTATAGGCTTGTTGCATACAGTCTTCATAGTTTTCTGGTATGTTCAATCTGTTCCTAATTTCTCCAAACCTTTTTTTTTGTGAGGGTGTGTTGAACTTCTCCAAATGTTTTTCTTACATCTACTGAGATGATTATGTAATTTATGTCCCGGAGGATTTTACACAGTGTATTATATTAATTGATTTCAGACTTACATCCCTGGGATGAAACCTAACTGATCATAACGTATGAGCTTCCTAGTGTCTCCTTTGAGATACGGTTTACCTCTGACAAGAAGGAAAGAGACAGCAAATGCTAGTCAGAATGTGAGAAAAGAGGATCCCTTATTACTATTAGTAGGAGTGTAAATAAATAGGTGAACTGTTAATAAATATGTATTATATAGACATAATAGAATTTTATTTACTGGTAAAGAAAAATGAAATTTTCAGGAAAATTAATGACCTGGAAAATACATGAAGTAAATAATAAGCTCGACTCAGAAAGATAAAGGTTAGTGTTCCGGCTGATGTGGATCTGAGTCTGCAGCATCCATGTGTGCATTAGTAAGATGAGTTCATGCAGACTATGAAACCAAGAAGGAGACCAGGAGAGGGGAAAGAGAAGTGGTAGGGAAAGAGGATGTTAGCAGAACATAGAATGCAAGGAGACAGGAGGACGTGGAGAGGGTGGAAGGGTACAATGGTGTGTTAGGAGGTTATAGAACAGATGGGGGAAGAGAATCACAAACAATATTTTTAATGATGCAATTAAACTTAGTACTACGTATCCATCTATCTACACGTTGCGCCTCCTGAGGTTAGAAGGCCTTACCTAGACCCTTTAGATCTACACATAGCTCTTCCCAGCTACTAAATATCCATGCTATACTACAGTACATGCCCCTTTCTGGCTTACACACTCCATACCATTCTTCAGTGCTTTCAGTCTTTTCTTCTGAAAATCGCAATTTAAAGAGTAGACTTTCCTAACATGCTTTACAAAAGTGAAACCCAAGCAGGCAGAGCTTTGCTGACCTGCATTCCCTGGCAGATATAGCTACAATGGGCTTCCTATACACTATCTTCTCATGTTGATAGACGCTGTGTGAAGTAGGTCCTTATACTCTCACCAGCAAGGAAACCACACCCCAGAATGGCCAACAGACTTCCTCACTTTTTTACCAACCTTGTAATCAGAAAAGCCTGCTGTAAGGCTCAGATCCTTCCTTAAAACTTCAGTGCTTTCTTGTCAGATTCTAGCTTGTTTTTTTTTAAAAAGAGAGGTTGAATGTCACACCCGTGAGCGAGGTCCCGAGTGTAGCGCTGGTTTTAAGAGTATAACTCAAGCTGGAGCCCAAACATACTGGTGTGTCAGACATCATCGGTCATGCTGAAGGACACAATTTTATTGTTTTATTACTGCAGAAGGCAGACTAATATGTGACTTACACGCTGTATTTGCTTCTGAAGTTGTACATAGCTGCTTTTATAGCATATTCAGAAATATTTGTCTAACAGTTACTTCAGTAATTCAAATATTATTCCTAATTAGTGTCTTAAGATATTCTGACTAGGAAATGGGAAGGCTACGTTAAAGAAGTAAAATTTGATTTGGGATTTTATAACTTGAGACAATTCTAGTTATTAATTTAGTATATATGTGTACAGCTCACAGTGTGCATTTGGTGGTCACACGGCCACCACTTTTAAGAGGTAGTTCTTTCTTTTCTTCCACAATGTGGGTCCCATGTGCTGAATGAATTGAAGGCATCAGGCCTTTCAGCAAGTATTTTTACCTGTTGAGCCATCTTGTGGCTCAGATCCTGGATTTAAAGTACATTCAATTGCTTAGTTTTCTATCTGCTGCATTAATTTTTTTGTCTCATATCATGTTTCAATTTTACTCTGGGAAAATCTTTGTGTCCTTAGGTGAAGATCTGTAAACTAAAATGATATAAAAGCTAAACAAAATACTTTGGTGAAATAAAATAAGAATTAGTTATAATATCAGTGTTTTAAAAACATTTCTTTATAAATTATATAATTATTTCCCATAATGAGAATTTGAATCTTTGCTTGGCTGTTCCAGTTCGCCCAGAAGAGGACACAGCTGCACTGGAGACTGATTATCTAAAATCCTTGCCGTCGAGTGAGGTGAGAGTGAGGTAGCATGTGTACTTATCTGTACCAAATATGCATAGGAATTTATAGAGGATAGCCTTTAGAGGAGATAAAGGTAGCCAAAGCAAACAGAGTCGTGGACATAATCCACAGACTTCAAAGCCCTGGGTATGTACTATCCCAGTGATGCCACTGTTCTCCTGCCAGTGCCAATTCAGTAAGGCTGAACCATATGGCCTCTGCCCTACCCACTTGCTCTGGTCTCAGGCTTGGGTCAGCTTTTCCCTGGGTTGATTCTCCTCTGCTCCCGAATCTCCTTGTCCTGATTTGGAACTCAAGATGGAATCTGATTCTGACTCCTGTTTGAGACTTTAGTGTGGCAGTTGCCTTGGAGGACTCTTGACCATTGGCCTGTAATAAATGAATTAAGTCAATTCCTGTGATTCATCAGAAAGGGAACTCTCTGATGTGGCTTGAGTATATCTCTCAAAGTGTAGTGCCGGCAACTGGATCCCTAATGCAGTGGTTGGAAAGGTGGCTTGGTGGAAGGTAATTTGATGGCTTAGTACAACTTTTAGAGATGGATAAAAAGGCCATCATTGTGAGCCTAGACTGGTTGTCATAGATTTACCATTTTTCTCTCCCTCTCACCTGTGTGGTGCTTTTGACCATGATATAAAGTAGCAAGATGCCAATACCTTGGTCTTGGACTTCTCGTTCTCCAGAGCCTTGAGAAAAATCCCTTTCTAGTCTTCATAAACTACCCAGACTCAGGTATCCTGTTATAGTAGCACAGACTAGGACACATTTATTATCTAAGTACTCCATTCCGGTATCTCATACAGCTGGAATCTTTGAAGTTAGGCAAAATTCTTTCCACGTTCTTTTCATTGAAATTCTGTGTGGGTGTTATATGTAAAATTGCTATAAGATTTATTAAAGACTTTTCAGAAACCTAGTGTTTACTTATTGCTACTGTTTATTATAGTAGTACCACCAGTCAACATAGTCATTATTTTGTCATTCCCTCAAACTCTTCCTCAAATATATTATTGATAACTAATTGGAGAATTTAATGTATATATATATGCATATACATATGTGAGTGTTTATTCATTTGTGTTTGGCACACATGTGTGGACAAGTTCAAGTGAAGGCCAGATGACAACTTTGATTTGCAAATAAATCATTCTTTTGAGATGAATTCTCTCACTGGTCTTGAATTCACCAAGGAGAATAGGCAGGCTGGTAAGCATGCCTGATGCTGGTCTTTGAATCCCAGCACTGGAATGATAAACATATACCACCAATCCCAGCTCTTGTCTGTTCTTACATAAGATCTTGAACTCAGGTTCCTGTAATTGCAAGACAACCAACTGTTTTACTGCCTAAGCTATGTCTCCACAGCCACACTGAAGAAATTTTTAAATATATTTCATTAAGTGCATTAAGAGAAAGAATGGAAGTGCATAGGATATGAACTCCAACACCACACAGTTTAAAGTTTGGTGAGGAGAACAGCTGTGAAAATAATCAATTATAATTCAGAGTTAAATAAAAATGACATAAGATGGAATCAGAATGTCACGAGTAGGCAGATAAAAATGTAGATAATTTAGGGGTTTATGAATGTTTAAGTAATGAACTGGCATTTGATTTCAAACAGAGAATGAGAGTCACTTAACAAGAAAGTATAAAATATTAAAATATGTTATATGGGGACTGCAGAGACAGTGCAGCAGTTACACGAAGCATTTGTAACTTTTGGTGATGACCGGGGTCAGGTTCTTAGGATCCAAAGAGCAGCTCACAAAAACTTGTAACACTAATTCCAGGTAACCCAGGGTTTCCCTCTTTGGGCTCCTGTGTGTAAGGGGTACACAAAGACCCATGCAGGCTCTCCCACACATACACACGAATGAAAATAAATAAAATTTAAAACATCACATGTCAGATTTGGCAAATGCTCACTGGAACTGAACAGAGGACTTTAGGGGCTATGTGGGAAATAATTTATACTTGAATGTCACCTTCATGCTGACTTTTATGGACAAAAGCCACCAGAATGAATGGCCTTCTTTGTGGTGTATATAGGACACAAGGGAGTATCTATGACATTGAACTAAACCTCGTCCCTTTCCAGTACATCGTAAATCGCCAACGCTAGTGGAACAGAGCTGTAATCCAAGAGCCTCTTAGCAGCTGCGTGCTCCCTCCCCCAAATGAAAAGACAATAGAAAGTTTGGTTTTCTCTTTGACCTGGAATCTCTCTGGAACACCTTTTTCAAGATGTCATGTCTTCCTGTGAGTGTTGACTCCCTTTGGAGTGCTGTTTGTCATGGTCACCATGACCATGTGGCATTTGCTTAGGTTCTGGAGATTTTAATAGTTTAATCTTGAACATAAGCTTTTTAACCACTGAGCCCAAATATAGAATTTTAATACAGTTATTAAAGGTTCATAAAGTATTTCATGAATGAGGGAAATTATGTGCTTCTTTTTATACTTTAATTAAAATGTAATTATACAATTATATCACTTCCTCCTTCCCTTTGGTCACTCAGACCCTTCCAGTTCTCTTCCTCCGACTCCTCCTATGCCACTAACTCTCAAATTGGTGTCTTTTCTTTTTATTATTATTGTTACATATATGTATAAGTATATAATTACAAACTGCTGAGTCCCTTTTTGTTGTCTGTATATGATTTCAAGGCAGACTACCTTGTGTTGGGTAATAGATCAGTATGCTCATTCCTTGTTAAGCTAATCCTCCTTCTCTCAGCAATGACTATTAGTTGCCTGTGGTTGTTTGTCTAGACGTTGGCACCCCATGAGATTTTCCCCGTCCACATTTACATGTGTGACTGTTGGTATTGTCATTGTTCAGGCCTTATTTATGCAACAGTTTCTATGAGAGACAGTCTCAGAACAGACTTCCTGCTCTTCTGGCTCTCATAAGCTTTTTGCCCCACCTCCGCACAGACCTCTGCTGTGAGTCGGTGTCCCCACAGGAGATGCATATGCTGAAGCTATGCTCCCCGCAATTTCATTCATCTTTGCTTTGTGTCTACTTTTGGTTTTCTACAGTGGTTTCCATTTGCTCTAGAGAAACTTCTTCGATGAGGAGCAACGGCCATACTTGTCTTTCAGTATAAGAATAATATTTAGAATGTACTTAAGGAATAATGCTGGTTTGTCCGCGTAGCCTTAGTAAATTCTCTTCTAAGGTCTGTGACTTCACCAGGCCTCAGTTGTGGGCTAGATTTATACTGCCAGTCATGGTTCCCCTACTGTTGAGGAAACATAAGTCCACTTAGACAACGGTTGGACCTTTATAGATACCTCATCATGGGGGTCATTAACCCCAAAATCCTCCTTCTAGTAGTCTAGGTTCCATAGTACCATAAAGAACTATGTAGACTTCCAAGGGACAGAAGCAATTAATATTCGTAGCCAGCCGTGACACCTCTGGACTGTTAAAAATGTGTGCTTTCTGTTTATATCTGCCTCACTGTCTTAAACTTTACACACAGATTAAAATCCCAGTGAGTCACAAAGATTGAAGCAGTTCCAACTCTGCTCTCGTGTAAAACCTGTACAATCATGGTTGTGCCATGGTTTATTTCAATTTACTCTTTATATCAGGAACGTACAGTATACCGTTGGAGACAAATACAAACCGTACCTGAAACGAGTCCTGCCATTGCAACCTCCCATGAAGTTACTGTCAAAAAGAACTCTATGTCTGCCAGAGGGCAACTGTACAATCTGAAGCTCTCCAAATTCGTGTTCTCAGAGAATAGGATGTCTGCTGAAGGATAAGTAATCACAATATGCTAATTTGAACCCTACCGTGTGTAATTAATACTGAAAAAGAAATGTAGCAATGATTTAGAGCTTAGACCAACAAAGTATTTTTCACACACACACATAAAGAAATGCTTTATCACTGATATTGCTTAGAATAATCAATTTCTGGTCAGAATTTTCAAATAATTTTCAGTTTTATTTTTATTTTTGAGTATTCCATATCAATCTTCCTCCTTGTATCCTGCACATAGAAGACATCCTTGACTGGTACAACCTCTCCAAAGAGCTGATGAACTGCAGAAACTGGAAACTTCTCATAAACTATTTGCAGTGAAGCAAGATCAATATTGAGAGAATCTAAGCTTGTGCCCAGGAATATTAATAGCACATGTATAAGTTTTTATACATGTACACATATGTGAGGTTGTAGATCACAAAACTAGAATGAGGACTACAGGAAAGAGAAAAGAGATGTGGGGTGTAACACAGTGCATGTAACACAAAGGTGGTAAGCGGACCATGGGATGAGGAAGGGTTGGGGACAGGGGCGAGGACTAACAGGAACAAAGAAGGTATGAAAATGCATTGTTTTGTACCCTAATTAAAGAACACTCACAAACTGTAAAGAGTCTGTAGAGACTGCTGTCTGTTTTCATCTGGTGTCAAGTGAATACACCACAGCATTTAACCTGCCTCAAGGCACCTAGAGTGACCCATGGGCAATGCTTTGAGAAGTGGGGGAGACTCCAGTGGAAAAAAGCCAAGATGTATTACCTACGGCAGAAGACTAAGTGTCCAGCAAGATAGCATCACTCATACTGGGGAAGATCACAGTAGGGAAGTCCCAGGTGGCATCTTTTCAGAACTCTTATGTGTTTACCTTCTATGAGATGCCAGTGTGCAGGAGAATTCACAAGCTGATTGGGTAACTAATTCCACCTGTCCATTTCCTTTTCCCTTTTCCTCTTTCCCGCCTTTCCTTCTTAAAAGTAGGAGGAAGCAGCAAAACAGCACAGTGCACAGGAGTCAAAGAAGAGAAAAGATGAAGGCTAAAACTAAAACTCATCCCTGTTCTTACTGCTATTCCAATGTACAGATCAATCTTGGGCCCTCAATTGGAGATAATATAATTAAATATGAGCAACTCTGTATTTGCATCCATTGTCTTATACCAGTAAGAGGCAAATATGATAACATTAGCCAGGTGCTAAGAGATCTAGCTGAACCTATTTCAGGGCAATGAGAAAAACAATAAAGTGTGCACTGTTGAGCTCATCCAATCCATAAACCTACAGCACAATCCCATCCATAAACTACACTTGTCTGTCAATGATTTAAGAGGCTGACAAGCCTTCTTTACTGTCCCCAAGACCATCATATGTCTTTGATGTTCTTACTGTTTGCAGACATGCAAGGACTTCCCGCTTCAAGCCCCTTGACAGGAGATCTCCTAGCATTTCCCACCTTCTTATCCAACTGCTGAAGGTCTGAGTCTCTTACAATCAGATTTGGAATACAGAAAGTTGTGTATACATTGCCTTAACTGCCCAGGAAGCCCCAGAAAAGGATGGCGAAGATTGTACTAGTTTGTCTCCTCTTTCTCTTCCTCATGTGCCACATCCCTAAGCCTCACACACAGGGCTTCAGGGAGAAGGGAAGTTACTTCAGCTCCCTTTGGCCCTGTCACTGAAGGTACATACTAGGTTCAGTCCGACCGAGAGCTGTAGCTAAATGCTCAGTCCTTTCTGTACCCTTTTTTTCTAATGCTCAGATCAAGCTGTCCATTTTAATTCCTGTGCCAAGTTTCTGTGACACTGACTGGGAGTGTTCTCACTTTCCTCATGACTATACTGTAAATTTCCAAAAATCATACCAAGTCAAATTGTAAAAATTAATCTAAACAGCAAATATAGGCTTTGTGACATTTTAATGGGGGTGGTTCTACTGGGGAAAACAGTTTGAGAAGTGTTAGAACACAAATGTGGATGCCGATTTGTTTATGTCTTGTTTCTCCCAAATATAAGCATGTCCAAACATCGTAGGAAGGAGTCTGGAAGATGTTCTTAAAGCTTCAGGGACAAGCTGCAGCGACAGGAGAGGGAGTGCAGAATTGTCAGGGAGGTGGGAGGGGTCAGTACAAATTAAGTGACAGGAACATTTTCCTTTAGAGATGACAGTTTTGAGTAGCTTCGCTAGTTCTGCAGCTATGTTTCTCTTCAATGCAGTGCAGGAGCTGTCTCTGAAGCACTGCCCTGCAGATGCTATGCATTTCTGTGTTTCACATTTGCAGTGGGGATGTGATGCATGTTGGGTTGCTTGCTGACTTGACAGAACCAGAAACCAAGAGTCTCAGGGAACAGTTTTAGGCCTGCAAACAATTCTGAACCTTCTGCCTTCGCACCAAAACAGACACAGATATTTTTCACAACCTAGCATACTTTTTTGTATGTTTGGTTGGTTGGTTGGTTGGCTTATTTGAGACAAAATTTCTCTGTGTAACAGTCCTGGCTATTCCTGGATTCGCTTTGTAGACCAGACTGACCTTGAACTCTGAGATCTGCCTGACTCTGCCTCCCAAGTGCTGGAATTAAAGGTGTGTGCCACAAATGCCTGACCAACATAGCATATTTTAAGCTATAAATTAAATATAATTCTGGTGATCCTATTTATCTTCCTTGGGCAGGAACTTTACCTATACTTCTTTTTTAACATGCATATGTGTGATGTATGCATGTATGTATGTATGTTTACTCACATGCACCCGTGTGCAGTTGAGTGGAAGCCCAAAGGTGATGTTGACTGATGCCCAGAACCCTTATCCACCTTATTCGGTGGTGAGGCAGGGTCTCTCTCTCTCTCTCTCTCTCTCTCTCTCTCTCTCTCTCTCTCTCTCTCTTAAAATTAATTAAATTTATTAATTTAGTTTACATACTAACCACAGTTTCCTCTCTTCTCTCCTCCCATTCCCCTTTCCCAACCAAAATCCACTCCTTTTCCGTTTCTATTCAGAAAGGACCAGGCCTCCCATGGCTGTCAACAAAGCATGGCATATCATGTTGAGATAGGATTAAGCTCTTCCCTTTGTATTGAGGTTGAGAGGGGCAACTCAGCATGTGTAATAGGTTCCTAAAAGCCAACTTAAACATTAGGGACAAACCCTGATGCCAATGCTAGGAGTCCCACAAGTAGCCCATCCTACACAACTGTCACACATTATGTAGAGAGCCTAGGTCAGTTCCATGCACCTAGGTCTCTAGCTGTCAGTCTATAGTCTGTAAATTCCTATGAGCTTAGGTTAGTTGTTTCTGTGGGTTCCCTTGTGAGGTCTTGACCCCCCAGCTCATACAATTATTCCTCCCTCTCTTCAACAGGATTTTCTGAGCTCAGCCTTGTTCTTGGCTGTGAACCTCTGCATCTGTTTTAATAGTTACTGAATGAAGGCTCTCTGATGACAATTGGGGTAGTCTCCAATCTATGAGTGTAGCAGAATATCATTAAGCCTCACTTTGTTCATTTTCTTCTCCAGTTGTGCTTGGTTCTATTCTAAGTTTTTAGGCCATCTAGCCTTTAGGTTCTGGCAATCCAAGCAGTGTCAGAAGTGGACTCATTCTTGTAGTTTGGGTCTGAGGCTGGACCAGTTATTGGTTGGTCACTCCTTCAGTCTCTAGGTCACCCTTTCAACCGCTACCCTGAGTATCCCATAGGCAGGATTGTGGGTCAAAGGTTCTGTGGCTGGGCCAGCATCCTAATCCCTCCACCGAAGTCTTGCCTGGTTGTAGGAGATGGCCAGTTTAAAGCCACTCAGCCACTATTGTTAGGAGTCTTATCTGGAGTCAATCTTGTGAATTCCTTGGCATTTTCCTTGCACCAGTTTTCTACCTGACCTCTAAATGTCTCCTTTCCAGTCAACTTTTCAGTACTCTTACCTCCATTGACCCCCTGATCCAATCCCTTATGCTGATATCTCTGTGGAGACCTGCAAATGCCACGCCCCGCACCCCCGTGTCTGTGCTCTGTGCACTGGCACCCAGTTTGCGAGCTTCGGCCAAGGGGCTGGAGGTTAAAATACACAGACACACACAGACAGAGAGACAGCGACACAGGTCATACTTGAATTCCCCAAGAATGCCCCCTTTATTGTGTTCAGGGGCAGATTATATAGAGATAGCCACGTCCCAGCCAAACCCACCAGAAACCACTCTCCCGCCATTAGGACCTCCTGAAGGTCTCCTGCTCAGAGCAGCTGTAGGCACTCAGATCAAAGGATTACAAGAAATTCAGGATCTGGGGTCTCACTGCTCCCAAGACCTTATGTTCTTATCTCCACCTGCCCACCACCCCGCCCCAAATTCACATATGAGAGCTCCTCTATTTCCCCTTCCCTGGGAGATCCTGTGTCCCACCTTGAACCCTCCATGTTACATAGCCTCTCCGGGTCTGTGGATTGTAGCATGGTTATCCTTTACTTTACAGTTACTATCCACTCATAAGTGAGAACATACCATGTTTGTCTTTCTGGGTCTACGTTAACCCACCAACAATGACGTTTTTTCTAGTTCCATCTATTTGCCTTCAAATTTCATGATGTCATTGATTTTAACAGCTAAATAATAATTGTGTAAATGTACTATATTTTCTTTCTCTCTGTCTCT
>NW_026067903.1:16555648-16566100 GCF_014885135.2 Alexandromys fortis | reverse complement strand
TCAGTCCAAAGAGCAATCAGGGTTCCCTGCCCTGTGGGAAGTCCGAGGACCACCCACCTCCATCCAGGTCTAGTAAGGTGAGCATCCAAACTGCCTAGGCTCCCACAAAACCAATAGGTGCAGTAGGATCAAAAACCCATTGCCATTGTTCTTGAGGTCTCAGTAGTCCTCATTGTCTGCTCTGTTCAGCAAGACCGGTTTTAACCCAGGCTTTTTCAGACCCAGGCCAGCTGGCCTTGGTGAGTTCCCGATAGAGCACCTCTCCTGTCTTGTAACTAAACAAACATGTGTTGGAACTATATTATGCCAGTTTACGAGACTAAATTTTTAAATATTAAGGATACTTTCAGTCACTTAAATTATTATTATCACTTAAAATTATTATTATCCAAAATTGAAACCTATGAACTTAATGCCTTCTAGTGATTTGAGTACCTTTTCTATAAATTGGGTTCGTAGTGTTATTTGTAATTCTTATATCACGAAGTGGCTTTACTATATCAGAGTGTGCTGCCATAATTATTTTCCTATTCTTGGGTTCAGTAACACCACTGGGAGATTCGAGTTTGTCACCACGGGAGTCTTTGGAATGTGGAAATGAGCTTTGCTGCAAACCATTCCTAATACAGCAGCTTGTTGATCATCTAGATCTAAGACATTGATGCTATTGGTGTAGTTTAAAGCTGCCTTGGGCTACCCTTCTCTTTGTTTCACTAAGACACTCAACAACAAATCATGCATGGCTTCTATGTGCCAATAGCTTCTAAATTGTGACTAGGACAAAAACGTAGAATATATTTTTACAGCATTTGAAAAGTTACCTCACTGATGAATAAATGAGATTCTAGCCTGTCTTTGCTGTCTCATTTATGTCTTCTTATGAGCATAAAAATGATAATAATCATTCATATCAGAAACATGGACTGCTTCTTAGCTGAATTAGAATCAAACAGGGTCTAAAATTGTGGCAGCATTGTGAATGACCAAAAAGAAATGATGAATTTGTAAAGAACTATTAAATCATATAAAGATTACCACTGTTGCTTTTAATTTGCAAAAAGGAATGTTATATGTCTTATTATTTGTAAACTGCCTAAAATTGTATAATAAACATGCATGTATAAATATGCAAACTGTTTTAGAAACCGATTGTTAAATGCTCTCCAGCACACCGCTGCTGTGAGTTTTATTATTTTAATATTACTGATTAGGCAACTGAGCTTCACAAATCACAGTTTCTTGTCCTGGAATGAGTCATAAATATTAGAGATATGACCTGTTAAAATTCAAACCTGCATGAATAAAATACATGTCTTTTTCTTCGTGTTCTGATTTAGCATTAATATCTATGTTTGATATGGTGACTTGCCTTTAAACTTTTATGCTTGGATCGACAAGGACAAGAAGATTCATTCGGCCTGTCTTCATACTCTCCTTGTTTTTAGCCTTGGATTTACCTTTTTTTGGCTGCCTGGCAGTGTTTCCTCACCTTCACATGGATGTATAAAATGAGAATAGATTTTCAAATAAAATGAGTTGTTCAAATATTTATTTCTGGTATGTAACTTTAAATTTCAGTTTTAGATTTTAGGATTTTTACCTTAGATAGCATATATAAAGGTCTTCAATACACACATACATGTATGCATATGGAGTGGGATGAGAGATACGCACACACATACACACACACACACACACACACACACACACACACACACACAAATAAGAGGAGCCAAAGATTCAGATTCAGGAATTTCTAGTGACTAACTAAATCATAAAAGAAAGAACTGAAGCAATGTTAGATAACAGTGAGTCTTGAGAACACTGAATAGTATATAATCTTATGCCTCCAAACTCACTTGCCTGTAGCCTAGATTAAAGCTGGGGTCCTCTCCATTTTCAGTCTCTGATGATACTTTTCTATAAGAGTGTAGAAACTTAAGGAGAAGTAGTGTCATTGGAATGCTAAACGAATCATCTGTTTTTGTTTAGTTAAGATTGTAGGGACTTTCATATTAAAGTGATCTCATCTGGTGTGTGTGCGTGTGAAGGAGCAGACCATCTATTCTTTCAGTTTACCAGTGACAAAATTCAAAATTCCTATCCCATAATCTCTACTGAGCCTTAATGGTCCTCCTACTTCTTGCTCTTCTGGTGATTCAAAGGGGAAAAGGAGCATTGACAACCTTCAGGTTGCTTAGTAACTTTTCAAAAGAGAGACTCCTCAGCTCTTAAAAAAAATCAGAAATATCATGTATCTGGAAACTCTGGCAGGTGCTTAAGAGAGCACAAACAACATCCACTCATAGAGTTTGAGAAACAAACCCTGGGGGACTTGGTTTCTTCTACTTTGGACCACAAGTAGGAAAAAGACCGTGTTTGTACTCATTCTAGGAGCAATCATGCACATGCTAAGTAATAAAATTTATGAGCAGAAAAGTATTTTTTTTTAAAAAGAGAGACACCAGAACTGAAAGATTATACTTCGTGAGACAGGGTTCAAATGAGGCAAGGCTTTGGTGAGATGAAAACCATTCTACCTACAGAATGGTCTGGGAGGAGCAAAGCATCTTTTCTGAGCTTTGAGGAATTTTCCAAAGAAACAAAGTGCCACATGGACATTGTGTTTTGAAAAAAAAAAAAAAAAACTTTAAAATAAATCTAAAATAAGTCACTAAAGTTTTTGAAATTTCTAAAAATCAGGATCTACTCACAGTTTTATATGATTGTGAAAATACTTAAAAGACACAAAGAAATGCAGTACCAAACCATGTTAATTGGTTAGCTTGCGTTAGAAGAGTATTTGAATTAAGAAATTTTGACAACAAATTTGACAACAAATTTGGTTTACACTTTTTTTATTGATTTTATTGAGCTCTACATTTTTCTCTGTTACGCTCCCTGTCTCTCCCCTCCCCTTCAACCCTCTCCCAAGGTCTCCAGGCTCCCAATTTACTCAGGAGATCATGTCTTTTTTCTACTTCCCATGTAGATTAGATCCATGTACATCTCTCTTAGGGTCCTCGTTGTTGTCTGGGATTGTGATTTGTAGGCTGGTTTACATGTCTTAAATGGCTTTGCAATTTTAGATTTGGACAACAGTCTTCACCAAAAATTGTTCCACCACATGAGAAGTTCATACTAACAGCTAGAGAAAAGGGAAGACAGACAGACAGACACAGACAGACAGACAGACAGACGACAGACAGAGGAAGAGCACATACAGCTGTCGGTTAGCTGATTATGTCTTCAACAGTTGTCAGCTCGACACTGGCTGGACCTTAGTTCCCTGCTGCAAATGTAGATTACAGTGTGTTTGCTCCTTACTAAGTTGCAGCTGATTGTGTTGTGTATGGGGGAAAAATTTTGATGAAACTTGAGTGCAAAAGCAAGCATCTGTTACACAAAATCAACAATCAAGAAGTTGTTGAGACCATTTCACCACCACTTGACTGAAGAATATGCTTAATCCATTAGAAAAGTTATCTGTGCAAACTTTCTAGACATTATTTGCAACGGTCAAAATTAAATTAAAAGAACTCATCACTTTACACAGCCCTATGTGCAAATAAGTGTGGTAACTTCTGGATTGGAATCCCACATAGCAATGAGAATGAATATCAGACTAAAACAAATGGCTGGCACACGGGTGGCTTCAGTGTACCAAAGGTCGAGTCATAAAAGTCAAAGAAAATGTACTATGCAATTCATACCTTTACAAATGTGTGTCAAATTGGCCTGTATGTGTAAGTATATAAGAAAAGCCCTTAATTGCTGATGGCGTTCAGTTCCTTCACTTATATATGGGTTACCTGGGCATTTTCAGTTTGGGAGAATTTATGAAACTGTTCATTTTAAATGCACACATTTCTGTGTGCACGCTACCCTTAGTTGAAAGTTTCAAAAAGATTTAGCACTCATAGTATTGGCTTCGTGCTACTCTGTAGAAACTGCAGCTTCTCTAAAGCACTAAAAATGGAAGCCGTTTCATAACCGGAGACCGAAAATAAAATCAATGCAGTCTACTAAATAACAGCATGTTTTAAGTTAATTGTTAAAATGATTGCTGTAATAACAAATACATTTTCCAAAAACTACTGCAGCTTTTCAAATGCCCACTTTTCCTTTTCAAAATTACCCTTATTCTGATTATAGATTGAGTGAATGTCTTCTTCAAGAATGCTAGAAGCTGAAGAAGATATAAGGAAGATTATGGAAGTTTTATATTAAATATAATTTTGAGGCATATCCTTTTGAATGTGTATATATAAAGTTGTATGTACTTGTACACCTACAATTATAGTCTTTAGTTCAAAGACTAGATGAATTATCTATACTCCATTCATGTGCTACTACTTTATTTTAAACTTGATGAGTATTTAAATGTAATGTTTAAATCTTTCTAAACACAATTTGAATGGAGACTATAATTAAGATTACATTAAAGGTTAGGAATCTAGCTTGTTGGAGAGCATTCATCTACTTACAAATTTTATTTTTACCATATGGAACATTGCAGCTGACATCTTTTTAAAAACATTAATTTTATAGAGCTATACATTTTTCTCTGCTACCCTCCCTATTTCTCCCTTCCTCTTCAACTCTCTCCCATGATCTCCATGCTCCCAATTTACTCAGGAGATCTTCTCTTTTTCTACTTCCCATGTAGATTAGATCCATGTATGTCTCTCTTAGGGTCCTCATTGTTTTCTAGGTTCTGTGGGATTGTGATTTGTAGGTTGGTTTTCTTTATGTTTAAAAAACACTTATGAGGGAGTACATATGATAATTGCCTTTCTGGATCTGGGTTACCTCACTCAATGTGATATTTTCTAGCTCCATCCATTTGCCTGCAAATTTCAAGATGTCATTATTTTTATTCTGCTGTGCTCCATTGTGTAAATGTTCCACATTTTCCTTATCTGTTCTTTGGTTGAAGGGCATTTAGGTTGTTTCCAGATTCTGACTATGACAATCTTTATACGTTAATGTCAGCATTGTTTACTTTGACTATTAGATTAAAAAGGAAAATTTTCTAAGACTTGCCAAAATGCATATGACACATTATTGATGAGGTATTGATGTGTATTCTCAGTTGCCATTTGTAATAATGGTAATTTCCCTGAATCCTTGCCACAAGTAGCCATTTTTCTTTTATTTAAATTCATACTAGAGGGTTGATAAATAATATTTCATAGGTCAAATCTGTATATCTCATCATTCTAGATTTTCTTGATTCTTCCTAACGACGAATACTCATGTGAATGTTATTCATTTGTGCTCCCCCTTTTAAGCATTGTGGGTTGTGCACTAGGTTGAGCTGGCAGGTGGTGGCCAATCCAAGGCTGAAAGGAATTATCATTGGACTATCTAGTAGGAGCAAAGTTGGCAGGTAGTGCAAAAAATGGGCTGAGGAATTCAGGGTCCTGATCTTGGTGGCTTTATCATCGCGAGTGTTGCTGCTGAGGCTGGGCTTTACCAGAAAATCCTCAGTAGTCAGAAATGGGTTGTGGAGCAGCACACAGGCTCCATCAAAACCCGGAAGGCTGGGGGAGAAAAACAACTAATTTCTGTCTCTCTTACCCTGGGGAACTTCTAGAGATACCCTTCTTGAACCATGAAGGGGCTTGGAACAGACTCAGCCATGATTCAAAGCACAATTGTGTTACTTTTGGAGCAAATGATGGAATGTTTTTCCAGCTGGCAGTCTCTGCGATGACATCCTTTGCTTACCTTACCTGCGAAATTTAAGAGTTTTGGCTATTAACTCTTTATATAGCCAAATGACAAAAAGCTCCTTGTCATTTTTGTCATCTAATACACCATCGTTTACCTTTGAACGTATTAACACATGAAACTCAAAAATATGACACTTCTTTTAAGTGCTTTTATTGTTGAAATTTTTTGCATTTATTTCAGAGATGGGGGTCTCATATACCCCAGTATTGATTCTAGACTCCTATATAGCTAAGGCTTGACTTCCCTACTTCTCCTTCCCATGTGCTAGGATTATAGCCATTTGCCGACAAAGATGGTTTTCTATGAAGGATTTATGATCAGTAAAACAGCCTTCCATGTTGTTTCTATTTTCCATCATAGTTCTATGTCTTCCATTTAGCTTTTAATTTTTATTTTATGTGTGTGGGTTGTGTCCATGTATGTTTAGACATGTGTGGGTGGGTACACATGTACACATGCAACTGTAGGTCATAAGTGGAAATCAGGTGTCTTTCTCAGTTGATCTTCACCTCATTCTTTGAGACTGATTTTCCACAATACGTGGAGCTGAGGATTTGGCTGGAGTGGCTGGCTCCAGTCCCAGGGGTCCTCCCACCTCCACTCCCCTGCATGGATCTCATAGGTACTCGCAGGTGAACTCAGGATTTTTCGGTTTGTGTTTCTGAATGTGAGTTCTGGAGTTCCAGACTCAGATGCCAGCCAAGCCCTCTGCTTACAGGGCTGTTCCCCAATCCCCATTCAGTTATTTAAAGTTTCTGAAATCAATTGTAATAAAACAACATTGGGAAGAAGTGATTATTTAATCATATACTTATTTCCAGGTTGGATTATGAGACTTTTTTCAAAATGGTCTGGGATATCATGCTATATGATATTATAGGTTTTCTACCTTGTCTTTGTATAGTCTGTCCCATGTTCTCTTACATGGTTTCTGAGAACAGCCCCTTTCTAACTAAGGTAACTCTCAAAAATTTAGTATTTTGTTAGCACATATTAGTTATACATAATAATGAGTTTCACTACGATATTTTCACTTACGTACATAAAGGATTTTGATCATCTTTACCCCTGGATTCTCACCTCCCACTCCTCTTAGTCCCCTCTTGACAACCAGTCCAATTTCATGTCTTATGTGTGTGTGTATATGTGTGTGCGAGTGTGTATATGTGTGTATGTTTGTGTATGTGTGCACATGTGTGTATGTGTGTGTGTTTGTATATATGTGTGTACATGTGTGTGTGTGTGTGTTTCATTTTGGCTGTTTATTGCAGTATGAGAATTTCTTTACAAGAACTTGTGCATCTTACTGGCAGCCACACTACTGAAGGAAAAGTCTCTCCCTGATACACCAATTTTTGCCTATATATAAATCTTCAGGGAGAGGTAGGGCTCCATACGCCCTTCCGCACTCCATGACAGGATGTTGACAGAGCCAGTTTTGTGAAGCTCTTGTGCAAGCAATCCAAGCAGCTGTGAGCTCAGTAGAGCAACGTGTCCAGAAGTCAACCTTTCTCATACTACTCTCTGTTTTTCCTCCAGTTCCTACATTCTTTCTGTCCCTTTTACAGTGTTCTCCGGGTCTTAAATTAATAATTATACATGTCCCATTTATAGCTGGTCATATAATAGTTATTTATTCCCTGTTATTGACAAGCCCTAAGTCTCTGGAGTTACCATCGGCTGCTCAATGTAAAGAAATAAGAGGCGTCTCTCATCAAAGCTAGCAGCAAGATGATTCTACTGGCACGAACATTCAAATGGCAACTGGACAGGCACACAATACCCATTGACAACACAGCAGCAGTAGCTTTCCTATGTGGGCCTTTGACTCTCCAGCTATAAACGCTGGTCAGGTTTACGGTACCAGATGCGAACACCTTCCCACGGAATAGCCACCCAATCTAATCAGAAGGGGGTTTGTAACCTTCATAACAGACGTAGCACCATGGCACCAGTGTCCCTGTCTTCCCTGACTGGTTGGTATCTTCACACACAGGTTCTGAGTAGGACTGTGGATGAAAACGTGCTCCCAGTCATCTGACTAACTCTCTCCTGGCTCTCTGCGGGCTACCAGCAGGAAGAAGACTCTACCCCAGTTCTTTCTTGATTTGTCTGTGTCCTAGAACCAACAACATGCATACCATATTCAGTTATAGGTTTTTTCCAACCACTTCTGGAGGATCATCACAAACAATGGCCTATGTCTGTGTTGGTTTTGCAGTTTCAGGGCCCCTCTGACCAAAAACTCATAGCAATGCAGCTTATACTTGACACTGGGATTTTGGTGAATAACCTTTGGCTTCTTGGAGCAGCTTTATCCACCCACATGGAGTATCTCCATACAAATTTTTTTGAAGAATTTTTTGTTTTGATTATCTTAGCAAATATCAGTTCTCTGTTTCCCCTTTCAATACATCTTTAGTTAACTTTGGATGCTTAGCAGGATATTTCACAGTCATGACACGTATTCAAAAAAACTGTGGTTCTTTTGTAATGATAAACTTGAACTTTGAATTTATGTTTCTAAAATGCATTTATTTAGCTCTTGAACATGGCTGTCTATCATAGGTTTTTCTCCAGAAGATTCTTAGTGAATTCCATTGAACATATAAGTTATTTTGAGACATATAATATTAAAATCTTCAATCATTCTAATTCAAAGACAACACAGCATGTCTTTAACCTTTTCAATGTTTGGTCTTTTCTTTTTTCTTTAATATCTCTGGGTAAAGATTTCATATTTGTTCTTTAGCTTTATATCTGGAATTCTGTTGCTTGCGGCAGAAGTTAACAGCACCTATAACCAGATTTTTAAAAAAGCAACATCTGTCGGGCACAGGTGACAGTTACTGCAATTAGGTAAGATAAAGAAGATGCAGTTCACTTGCAGAAAGAGTTTACAAGTCCAGTTGCCGAGGAAAAAATATACATATGCTGCTGTTCCACGCTTAATGCAAACTCTCATTTTAAAGGTGAATTTAGAAGCCATTTTGGAAGAACAGATTTATAGATTTTCCTCCCAATTTCTGCTTGGAATTTCTGTACAAATGAACTTATCTAAGAACTTTTTAGTATGTGCAGGAGGCTGTACCTTCTCTTTTTGATTGTGAACAGAAGTAGATCACAGCCTTTATCCTCGGGTGACATGCAACTTGCAAATGAGCAAGATCAAATATCTGTGGAAAGGCCGAATCCCTTTCCAAAGTGGAAAAATAGCTCAACATTTGATAGTCACAAATACATCATAAGTTGTCAACAGGAAAAGGTCGACCAGTAGTAGAGACATGAGTGGAATGATTCAAATGGAGACAGAGCTAGAAGCAGCAATTCCACTACACTACACCACACACACACACACACACACACACACACACACACACACACACTATTTGACCTGAGTGTGTTTTACCTTATAATTTTGCCACAAATTTTTAAATTTCCTATTAGCCAATTTTTTCTTTCTGTCTTCCCCATGTCAAGCCGAGATTGGTTTTCCTGTATTTAACAAGCTATACAATCCCATAGTAGAGGAAATGAGAGCTGAAAATAGATGAGGGTAGTTTTTAAAAAGGGAAGATAGAGTGGAAACCAAAGCAGGTGTATTCAGAGTTTTTTGCATGGTCTACCTCCAAGTTGCTAAGGGTTGCTAAGTAGCATTTCCCTTGCTAGCTTTGCTGAGGCTGACCCAGAAAGCATGAGGTGGGAGGACAAGGACGAATGAACAGATGGACAGACATGGACACATGAACAGATGGACAGACATGGACACCTGAACAGAAGGACAGACATAGACACACCTATATCTCTCCACACCAGCACTGCCCCTGCTTCCATCTGAGCCTAGAACTGAGGGTACATGATGGAGCACACCGGCCAGAACAGAGTCATCTCCATTTCCAGGCCCCTTGGCTATGAGCTTTTGTTCATATCTTGTATTAATGGAAGTTGGTCGTTTTCACAAATTGTCTTTAAAATTTTTTATACAGTGGCAAGTGGTTAAAGCTAATAATTCAAGTGGTTTGCTGGGACAAAACCTGTGTCATTAAAATCAGTACCTCTTCAGACAAAAGAAAATTAATTTTAAAAATCTTAAATTGATTCTTTTAAAATGTCGTAAATACATACAATATATTCTGATCATATTCACCCCTCAACTCTACTTTTATTCAGAAGTTTTGCTTATATTCATTTCCGGAGATATTTTATAATAGTATAGTTTTGAAATGGTACATTCTGAACCTTGGATAGCTTTGTGATTTTCAGCACTGATTCATAATTTTTAAAAAATATATGAATGCAGGAAGGGACCATGTGAAGAAAAAGTGTCTGGGCATGTAATTGGTAAGAGATAAGAGATAACAATTGGGGTATTTTTGATAAACATGTATTATATACATGTACGAAATTGTCAAGGAATACTTTTAAAAGAATCAGGTCTCTTGCCAACCCTAAGGTGGCTCCCTTAATTAGGATATATATTTCTCTGCTCCCATGTCCACTCTTCCTTTATCCCAAACATCCCATTCCCCCAAGCTCCCCCAATCCTCCCCTTCTCACATTTCTCACCCCAATTTCCCTCAACCCCATGCCACCTCACCCCCAAGTTCCCAGTTTTTGCCTGGCAATCTTGTCTACTTCCCATAACCAGGCGGGTGACTATATGTTTTTCTTTGGGTTCACCTTCTTATTTAGCTTCTCTAGGATCACAAATTA
>NW_026067903.1:16550375-16554856 GCF_014885135.2 Alexandromys fortis | reverse complement strand
AACTAAAAAAAAAAGAAAAAAAACTGTAAATACTCAGCCCCATCTATAAAAGATCTTAACTAATTCACCTCAGTTTCTAGGAGGAAAAAGTATTTGTAACTCAAATTTTAAATGCACAGACCTGGTATTGAGAATGGAAGTCATCTTGTTCATTTTCTTCCCATAGTAGAAATATCTAAGTTCTCTTTGTAGATGTAAGGACTGTTCTATAGTGTTTTCACAATTTAGAATAATTCAGCAGAAAGAGAATATTATGTTACTGTTTGCTGAGTGAGAAAAACAACCAGAGAATCACCCCAATCCTCTCCAGTTTTTTTTTTCTGATAATCGGGCAGATTCTAGAACCCCTTGTGAAGGAGAATTTCTTGCAATTAGAAAGGTCATTGTCAGCACATCTATCACAAGAGACAGATTAACAAATTAATCTAATCAAAATTACATGTGGCCTGGCAGTCTTCAGAAATAAATCCTCAAAGTCCCCCCCCCACACACACAAAAAAAAAGAATCAGGTGCATGCTTGTTTAAACATAACATAGGGTTACATTTAACTCAAATAGTATCTCAATTAAGAGTTTCTCTTGCATTTTAAAGTTAACTCTTATAGATAAGAGAATAGCTAGACACTTACAACTGTTTTCATGGCATTCAGGGGGTGTGGCCAGAGAGTAGGATCTCTTAAATTCCAGAACTCAAGATCAGCCAGAACAACATGGCAAGACCCAACAACATCCATGACAACACAAACTCACAGAACTGCATTTTCCGTTTGTTTTCTTAGGGGTACTATAAAATCTTTTAATGATAAAAGTAAACTTCTAGGCTAAATTATGTATTTTAAAGCTTTTTAACATGTTCCCAACCAAATGGTATCTTTAGCATTATGAAAAGTCTAGAGATAAAGAGTTTCTGTTGACTCCATCTCATTAGTCTTGACCATAATGTATTTAGAATTCACTCCAGGAAAACTATCTAGATGCTTTTCCTTTCCTACTCTCTCCCGAAGGACACACAAGTGTATCAAAATGATGGAATTGGTACTCATGATACAGCTGTCAGCTCTAAAGGGATTAGTAACTGGGAAAAGAAATATCTAAATGAGTTACAATGAAAATCATGAACAATAAATTAAAGGGACGAGAACAGGCTAAAAACTTCTATGATAATATCCGAAAATTCTTTTTTTTTTTAAAAAAAAGTATGATGAACAAACATTAATTGGTTTTCATATTTAAATGTTCAGTTTAGAAAGAGACTAACCAAAACTGAAACATGGAATATAAAGTAAGGTTAATAGTACACCTTCAGATTTCAGATTAGTGGTCGTAAATTAAGATATGGGTATTGGGAAAGGTAGCCAACACTAAAGATCTTTGAAATCTACCACTGAAGGCACTTTGTATAAGTAGGTGTGTGTGTGTGTGTGTGTGTGTGTGTGTGTGTGTGTGTGTGGTGTGTGTATAGCTTCTCCAGGAGACAGTTCCTCTCCTAGATGCCATAGGCTATCAAACAAAAAATCCAGTGCTAGATAACTCCTTTGGAGTTGTTGGTCATTGGGGTCCCAAAGACCTCCAAACTTTACAGGCCTTGGTTCTTGGTTATCCTCCAGAACTTAACAATAAGGTTCGACTGCCAAAGACATCTCTGACGTGAAATCAGACAGGGAGAAATCAAGCTGGTGCCAACCATGAGACTCCCTGTTCGCATGCTAGTTTTCATAGTGCTGAGTGGTGCTACGTTCATTACTAAGGAGAAAGACAGTCATCTGTCCTACCCAGCTGTGACCCAGTGAACTACCATGAGGACGTGTCTGGAAGATACACCCACTGGTGCAACAGTGGTACAAACGTTATGAGGGTCACCAAGCATGATGTGATATGACTTAAAGGATGCTTCCATGGTTAGGTAGAGCACAGGCCCTAGGGGAGAAACTGCTACTGTATTCTGATAAATAGACAGCATGTAACAGACTTGTAACAGCTTCCTGTTATACCAAAAAATTAGTACATCACCTCATCAAAAAAGCTTTTTTTTTTTTCTTCAGTAGGTGGAAATCAAAAAGAAGTCACAGCTGGTCAGCATGAAGAGTCTAAAAGACTGAGGAGAACTCAGCCCTAAATGGATCATCTATATTATACCTGTACTCCCAAGTGTCTGGGATCACTGAGGAAGAGGGACCAGATAGAGTACAAAAGGCAAAGACAGTAGATGACCACAGTGGAGCAGTGTTTTCCTGAAACAACAGGGCAAATGCATGTAAAAATTCACAATGGTTGTTATAACATGAGAATGAAATTGAAATGCAATTTGTGCCTTGGCAATGCTGAAGCATGCATGGGCATTCCATATATGGCGGTTCTGTTGAACTTGTCCATATTAGCTTTCAAGTTCTAAATTGATTAGGATGACTGACTAGATCTCTTCTTCAAGAGGGCACCAGATCTCATTACAGATGGTTGTGAGCCACCCTGTGATTGCTGGGAATTGAACTCAGGACCTTTGGAAGAACAGGCAGGGCTCTTAACCACTGAGCCATCTCTCCAGTCCTGTTACAACATGAGTAAGACAAAAATCTCAACATGGGGGAATGTACTTGTTATGAAGTCCCATCCTTAGCTGAAAAGCTATTGGATGCTTGGAGATGAATAATCAGCTTTCTTTAAGGACATGGCCCTGATGGGCTAGCCATGTTCCAATAGAGGGCCATATACCCATGCACAGAGGGGCTTCTAGAACTAAGTGGAACCAGTGGGCTAGATGTAGAAAATATAAAACCAGGAAAGAACAGTGGTGAAGAGGTTAGGGGAGGAACTCAAGAAAAGGAAATAGGTGTGGATTTAATAAAAAAGCATTATAGGCATGGATGAAATTCTTTTAAATTTTTAAAAAGATGTGATTAAGTGTATGTGTTTTGCTCTGGGCGTAAAAGACAAGTCAAAGGTGGTTGGATTTCAGTAGGAGATACTCCCCTGTGTCATTATTCACTGTTGCCTACTGTCCTCTGCCTCTGTCTAGCTTCCTTGTGCTATCTGTTGTGTGTGTGTGTGTGTGTGTGTGTGCTGTACGTGCTTGTGTGTCTGTGGGTGTATCAGTGAGGCATGTGTGCAGATGCCTGAACAGTACATCAGGGGTCTGGCTCTATCCCTCTCTGCCTTATCCCACCAAAACAGGAACACAGTCCTTCAAAAAAAAACTGTAGAGTTGAGAGCCAGCAAGCCACATATTGTCCTGTCTTTGTATTCCACAGTGCTGGGGGTGCAAATGCTCAGGTGCAGTCACACCTAGCTTTTTATATAGGTCCTGGAGATTTTAACTCAAGTATTTTCATAATTGCAAATGCTGTTATCCACTGGACCATCTCCCTAGTCCCCTCATGGCATTTTATGTCTAACAACTCATAAAAGACCTCCATTCTAGTCCTCTAGCAAGCCAGGTAAAGATTTAATTAATTAATTAATTAAATGTGTCTGTGTGAATTTATATTGGTGTGTAGTTACCCGTAGCGATCTGAAAAGGATGTCAGAACTTCTGGAACTGGAATTACAGGTAGTTGTACATACTCCTGAAGGCCCTGGGAACACAGGCAGGTATTTTGAAAGAATAGTGAGTACTCTAAGCTACGGGGCCATCTCTCCACGCCCCAGTAAGACACTTTTTAAGAGGAGCATATCTACACTTTGATTTTTCTGTTTTTCTTTAGTGGTTCTTGGCTCTCTCTGGCTTTATCTTTATATATTCTTTGTCTTCATAGTAACATTTAAATGACTTGCTATAATAGAGACAGCATTTAAATAACCATTTGTATACAGACTATTTATGAAATAAAGATCCTCTATTTTTTGCTACAAACTTTTCTTTGCACATTAATTAGACTAGCTTATCTTCAAAATGTTTGTAATAGAATTAGGAAATTTTACTCAGTTTGTAATGTAACAAGCTTGCTTGAGACCATTGTATTGATGCTGGCAAAAGACAGGTGACTTCTAGGTCAGAAATGAATTAAAAGTATAATTATGCTTATTCCAGAGTAAGAAGCACAAAAAGATTTTTACTGATTTGGTATATTTACTAAACTAAGAATGATGAACAGGTGTTACTGGCAATCTGGGTCAGGATGGGCAATCAACAATTTCACATTTTCTGATTGCCTCTCAGTCAAAACATAATGCTTCAAGAGAAGAATTACTAAGCATAAGAAAAGAAATGTGGGGGCTTGAGAGATGGCTCAGAGGTTAAGAGCATTGCCTGCTCTTCCAAAGGTTCTGAGTTCAATTCCCAGCAACCACATGGTGGCTCACAACCATCTGTAATGAGGTCTGGTGCCCTCTTCTGGCATGCAGGCATACACACAGAGAGAATATTGTATACATAATAAATAAATAAATATAAAAAATGCCCTTAGAGAAATGGATGACAAGTATAACAAAAAGTTTGGGGAAATGAGTAAATACGTAAATGATACTCTGGAAAACCAAGAAAAAAA
>NW_026067903.1:16499947-16549847 GCF_014885135.2 Alexandromys fortis | reverse complement strand
TTTTTTTTTCTGCAGTGTAGTACTCCATTGTGTAAATGTACCACATTTTCCTTATCCGTTCTTCAGTCAAGGGGCATTTAGGTTGTTTCCAGGTTCTGGCTATGACAAACAAAGCTGCTATGAACATAGTTGAGCACATGTCCTTGTGGCATGATTGAGCATTCTTTGGATATATACCCAAAGGTGATATTACTGGGTCTTGAGGAAGGTTGTTTCCTAATTTTCTGAGAAATTGCCATACTGATGTCCAAAGGGGCTGTACCAGGTTGCATTCCCATCAGCAATGTAGGAGTGTTCCCTTTTCCCCACAATCTCTCCAGCATAAGTTGTCACCAGTGTTTTGGATCTTGGCCATTCTTACAGGTATAAAATGGAATCTCAGAGTTGTTTTGATTTGCATTTCTCTGATGACTAAGGATGTTAAACATTTCCTTAAGTGTGTTTCAGCCATTTTAGATTCTTCTGTTGAGAATTCTCTGTTTAGGTCTGTACTCCATTTTTTTATTGGATTATTTGTTCTTTTGGTGACTAATTTCTTGAGTTCTTTGTATATTTTGGAGATTAGACCTCTGTCTGATGTGGGGTTAGTGAAGATCTTTTCCCATTCTGTAGGTTGTCATTTTGTCTTGTTGACTGTGTCTTTTGTTTTACAGAAGCTTTTTAGTTTCAGGAGGTCCTATTTATTAATTGTTTCTCTCAGTGTCTTTGCTGCTGGAGTTATATTTAGGAAGTGGTTCCCTGTGCCAATGCATTCATGTGTACTTCCCACTTTCTCTTCTATGAGGTTTAGTGTGGCTGGCTACGTTCCAATCTTATTCCATCTCTTAGAGACCTAACTTGTGACTATATTTAAGATTTTTAAAGTCTTTGAAAACAGAGTCAAGTTAAAATGAATAGGTCCTGAGCTGCTTTTACGAATGTTCACATAAGAACAGCAGAGACACAAGTGTGTACAGACTGTAAATGCACAAGGAACAGACAGACCAGGAGGACAGTTCCAGAAAAGACAGCAGGGTCAATATTGACTCCCTAGGCTTCAAAATTCCAGAATCACACTTGTCCACATCACTACCTTAGTAAACTTTGAAATCAAAGCACAAGGCCACAATGAGAGCAGATAAACCCGAGATTCTACTTAAAAGTGACTCATCTCCCCAAACGCCTTTTCCCTCTCCTCTTAGGGCATTTGGCCCTAATTGTTGATTTGAATTATCCATAACCACTAAGAACAAGCCTGCTCTCTGACCTTTAAATAACCATCCAAACAGATGTTCACTTCATAGTAAACAAGAAAACACAAATGGAAAAAATGCAATGAGATGTGATTTTATATTTATCCCTTCAGATTGTCATACACGAGAGGTTTGGCATAAATTATCCTCACAAATGTTTTCAACATATACTAATATGATACCAATGTTTCTTGAAAAGGCATAAATGTTACATAAAGAGCACCTTTATTCAAGATTAAACTGAGAAAATAGATATATTTTCTATATTACATGACATTTTTAACGTGTTTCATGAACCCATGAAGGAGGGGTTAACATTTAAATTATATTGAGATTTAAAAAAAAAATTGAATGCTTTCATTTAACCCCTCAAGCTTCTGACTTGTTGTGCCTATACAGTATGGACATCATAGCTTTGAAAATTTCCCAAGACAACTGGTGCTCAACCTGCATATAAGCCTCATGCTTTGCACAAAAGCGTGTGCCAATTACAGACGGGCCATGAAGTAGATAGGCACGCATGATTAATGCTGCTGTTGGTTATTCTCTTTGAGCTGTTAGTGTTGACTTCTTCCCCAATCAACACCAAGCTGTTTTAGATCACTGTCACTTTAAATAACAGGCTTAGAAAAAGGTGCTCTTACAGGGGATTTGGCTCTTCCTGAAAGAGATGTCCTTTCTAATCAATCACACCCACTGAAGGTCATTTCTGCCACATTGACACCTGTACTATGCATTTCATGCTGTTGATGATGGAGATTTGAATAATTTATAACTATGCTCTCTGGCATCAGTGCATCTATGAAACACTCACGTTAAAAGTCTTCGGGAGATCTGACTTTTTATTTCCTATTATTTTTACAATGTTATTGTTTTGGGGGGATACAAAGTCTCACTCTGTAACCCAGATTAGCTTCTAACTCACACTCTCATTATCTCGGCCTCCTGAATGCTAAGACTGTAGGCATACGTCTCCTTTGGGATTTCTATTAAGAGATCAACATGTTTCAGCAAAAGCCCATTATACTACTATAAAAGAGAACGAAGCCATAGCAAGATTTTCCTGGCATGCACTCCTCAGACATAATAAGATCATAAAAATAGTAACAAGTCACTCCACGATCGTCCTATCATCTTCGAGTCCCTGGAGTCAAAGATCCCAGCTACTCCTTCACTTTCCAAAAGTTTTCCTTGACTGAGCAAACACCTAAAGAAAAATAAGGTGGCTCCTTCAATCTTTTCCTGGCTTATTTTTGAGACAGAATCCCTCACTAAGCCAGGAATTTGCCAATCCAGCCACACAGGCTCCAGGGATCATCCTCTCTCCAGGCTGCCACACCTGGCTTCTAGGTTGGTATTAGGTTAGAATTTACTTGGGTTCTTAGGCTAGGGATCAAACTTATACTTCTGTGGTAAGGATTTAGTTACTGAGTCATCCCCTAGCCTTGTCAATTATATATATAGCGAATGGGTGGTAATAAGCATTTGGGTCCTGGAGATGGGCCTAAAAGCAGAGAATGGGACTATGCAAGTAGGGGAGTGAGATAATACACCAAATATACTATATACTATATACATTGTTGATAGGTTAATGAAATTTACAGAATAAAGAAAAGATGGAATGTTGGAAAAGATGAAAAAAGTGAAATTTTAGACTGTGTGTCTCTGGGAAGTCCATTTCACAAAAGTTATCTCTCTAAGGAATGTTTCCCACCATAAATCTCCTCTGGAAAAAAATGTTTTAACATATACTAAAAATGCGGCAGGATAACACATGTCCCACAGCATGGTTTATAATGTTCCCTCTCTTTTGAGCCCTACCCATGCTTCAACACGCTCTCACACGCTCCCTGTTCTTCTGCTTCTGCCAAGTTAGACACGTCTGGTAGGCAAATGTATTGCATGTTTTTCCTACCTCTGACCATCATAGTGCAACAGGCCTGCTCTTTAGATTGGATTCCATTATCAATCATCAGAGTTTCTGTCTCGGTCTTTAAACACCCGTTTTAAGAATTTCTTTGAGTCACATGAATTAACAAAATTTAGCTTCCAATCTATCCTGCCTCTGGGGCAATCATGTCTTTGTAAACATCCCTTTAATGTTTTTTTATATCTGTGGTTATTGGGCTCCATTCTGCCCTTGATGTTCACTGTGGTAATTGTGACATTAACTAGACCCTACTTAATGTCTGCAAACCTGGTTACTTATTAATTTTTCTCACTCAAATGACTCGGGTGATTTTTGTTCTCTGTCTGGGCTGTTAGTTAATAAGTAAAGTAAATATCTGTGAATGAATCCAGAAATTTATTTTATTAGAATTCTGCCACAAACTTCAGAGAAATTCCATAGGACTGTTGGTGTAGACGTGTTTATCCAGGAGTCTTTTCTTTGTTTGGCCATGTGGTTCATTGGCCATGTTTTCATATTTATACTTACTCATTGTCACTTATTTTTTTATTTAATCCTGTGTGTGTGTGTGTGCTTGCGTATGTGTGTACATGTTAGGCAGAGTGTGGTACAGGTGCATGTGCATATATGTACCTGTGTGATGAGGCCAGAGGTCAAAATCAGGAGTATCTCTTAATTGCTTTTTGTATTCTTATTGGGAGAGAGACGCTGACTGAACCAGGTGCTTGCTTTGTCTAGATTGACTTTCAGTAAACATGAGATTTATCTCGCTGGCCTTGGGATTACATGTACTGTCACAGCTCTGCCAGTTTGAATCAATGGATCCAGACCTGGGCCCTCTTGCATGTGAGGCAAGCTCTTTATTGATCTCGCCATCTCCCAGACTCTGTCCATTCCATTGCACCTATCCATCTTGAGTTCAGGTATGATCTTGTCCCCTTAGCCAGAGCTGCCTACTTAAAACACAGAGAATCCTCTTTCAGTATGAAATACAGTCTTTGGGAGCTGGAGCCAGTTACAGAAGCACCTTTTTCAGCTGACACCCTTGCTTCATGAATAAGTCAGGTCTATGCTAAGTTTTGTTTCCCATATCACTTTCTGAAATACAGAAATAAAAATAATTATAATGGGAATATAATAGCTAAAACTGGAAAATATTTATTGAGAGAATTCAGTGTTTAACGTGCTCAGAAGCTTTTAAACACTAAGGAATGAGTTGCCTCCTTTTGTGATCATCATTAAAGGTGACATGTAGATTTTGAATATAAAAGTTAATGCTACCCAAATGTTCTCACTTCTGTTCAGGAAAAGAAATAAAGAAAATCCTAACCACCTTAACATACATATAAGTAAATATAACATCTCCTTGCCAGATTAGCCAGGTTTTAGATTAGAAACCAGGCCAGCCTAGAACTTAAAGCAACATGATAGAAACGAAAGGGGAGCCCCCGATTCTTCTGATTCCTAACCTGTAAAATCAAAACAAAACCCCCAGATATTGGTATTTACATAACGCTTAATTGGACTTTCGATTTGCTTCTACACAATCGGATGTAGTTCTTTGGTATGTGAAGTCTAAGAAGGGAGGATCAGACTTAATGCTTCTTAATCCAGTGCAAATTGTTCACAAAGATATTGAGATGGAAAATGATTCTCCAGATGGAAAACATCCCATCTCTCTCTTCGGAGCTGTCGAAATTCTTTTCAGAATGAGTACATCAGCCATTTTAAAGATACTTCCTTGTTTGCCTTCCATGTAAAGATTTTTTTTCTTCATTTTATAACATAATCTTTATCAATCCTTTTAAAAAATTTAAGTGTGTGTGTGTGTGTGTGTGTGTATGTGTAATGCTTACATGTGTGAAGGCTAGGAGCGGGGGCTTGATGCCCTGGAACTGGAGTTGCAGGTGGCTGAGAGTTACTCAACCTGTGTGCTAAAAAACCTCAACTCTGTTTTTTTTGGAAAAGTAGCAAAGTGCTCTTAATGACAGAGTCATCGTTGTAGCTGCTATAACAATCTTAAATCTAAGTTTCTTTGTATTATTGGCAATTTGTTCATCACGCCTCTTGATTAAAACATGAAATTGTAGATAAAACACATTTACTAATTGGCATTTTTTTAACAGATTTGACAAAGACACAAAGTTCAGAACACTCTCTTACGTTGCTGTCGCCAGTGCCAAATTCCTCGGTGATGGTCACCGTATTGACAAACGGTGCCAGTGTGCGTGAAGATGGCAGCATCTAAATGAGATCCTGTCTTTCAAAAGAGCACCCACAGGGGGAGGAACCAGAATGAGCTCACTGAGCCCACAGCCTCGAAGACCATCACACTAGGTCTTGATTTCCCATCTGTTTTGAATTTCTTTACGCCTGTTCCATGGTTAATCACTCCCTATAGGCTTCTGCCACATCCCAGCTACTGTGTCGTCTTGCTTTCTTATCTCAGCGCTGAGATTTGCTGGCAGTCTTGTCCAGGTCATTTATAGCTATACTTCTCGTGCCAACCCCCAATGGACTCTGGCCTTCTGACTTCCCAGTACAAAGATAATTACAAGATTATTTTCCACTTAAAAAAAAAAAAAAGCCCACAGAACCAAAACCACGGTATTGGTTAAAGCGGATTGCTTGCAGCTGACCACTGTTGGAAAGGGATTTATTTTTACATCCCCACTTCAACATTAGTGATAAACAAAGTGAGCAACGTGCAAAAAATAACTGTGAGGTTTAGGTTCCGCTCGACACAAACAAGTCAAATCCAAATTTAGGCTCTTGCTGTGTCATTACCCAAGCCCCAGTTGTTCTAGGTATTGTGGCACATATGGTCGGTGAGATCACCCACAGACTTCAGGCTTCCCGTTAGATGACCAGATGGACAGGCTGAGTTCCCAAAGAGCAAGAGGACTGCACTGGCATCCCACTTCCTAGTGCTGGAGAGTGCCTTATTTGGTGCATTTATCAAGGTGTATTTTTCCACCTATGTTTTCTAACACCCACTTTTGATATATTTTATAAAAGTTTGATTATCAAATTATATGTGAGGCTTTCCCTCTGATGACACTATTAGCGTATCTTTACCTGTCAGTGATAATTTAGGGTCAATAACAGTCAAGTACAGTTTTAGAACTTTAGGAATATTAATTAAAAATATTCAGTCAAATTATAATTTTTAATGTGTTTAATTGAATGCTCTTTGTAACAGGGAGGAGGAGTGGATCTGGAGGAAAGGGGAGATGGTGATGGGGATGTGTGAACATGCAATCCCTCACCCTTGAGATAAGAGCAGGCCTCCCAGGGATATCAACTGAACACAGCAATAAGACCAGGCACAAACCCTCATTATCAAGACTGCACAAGGCAACCCAGTAGGAGGAAAAGGGTCCCAAAAGTAGGCAAAAATGTCAGACACACCCCTACTCCCACTGCTAGGATTCCCACAAGAACGCTAAGCCACACAAACCATGACATATATGTAGAGGATCTAGAGCAAACCTATACAGGCTCCACGGTTGCCCCTTCAGGATTTGAGCCCCTATGGGACTTGCTTAGTTGATTCTGAGAGTCATGTCCTAGTGTCCACGACCCCTCTTGTTCCTACACTCCTTCCTCCCCTCTGCTGTGGGGTTCCCCAAGCTCTGCTGTGTGTTTGGCTGTGGGTCTTTGCATCTGCTCCCTTTAGCTGCCAGAGAAAGCCTCTTTGATGACAATTGAACAAGGCACTGGGGATCACATCTCTTGTTTGATCACTTGCTGTTTGTCCTCATGAATGGATGACCTGTGATTGGAGGAACAGAAAATGGGGTGATATTCATTGTCAACAGAGCATAGTTAAAGAAACAAATTGCCTTTAGATGTTATCCTAGTAATCTCGTTGATCTTGGTTTAAGGGAGAGAAGACCTGAAGATACGGGTTTATTATTATTATTCTCTTAACAGGCTAAGTGAGGTTGGTTAGTATAAAACAAACATCCAAAATTGTTTTAACTTTAGAAATCTAAACACACCCCCACACAAAGTCAACATTTATTAGTAAATCATCCTAGTTCCTGCTGTGATCCAGATACTGGAGTCTGTTCTTCACAAAGATGCACAAGGTCTTGCCTCCTAGCTAAAGAACCTGAATCTATTAGGAAGGTAGAAGCAGAACAAATAGAATAAATATATGTACTTGAAGCATTTTACTATGGGAATCTGCAACATATAGATTAATTTTTATATTGTCTTTGAGCCTTCTAAGCCATTTTAAACTAAATTCTGTTGAATTCAGTTGAATGCTTCCAAGTGAAGTCAAGGCAAAAATAGAAAATTATTTAGAATTTATAACTGACTATGGTGTGTAGTTATCACTTCAAAAATTTTAAGATTCTATCCAAGAGAATGCAATATTTTCTATGCCTACTCTTTATTAATGCTCTGAGATATTCAAATACATTGTTTCCCAAAGCATATTATTACTGAAGGTGACCACATCTGACTTTTTAAAAATGTTTGTATACCACTGTGATCCTGTTTTGCTTGTTGCTAACCACACTTATTGACTTCGCCATGTATATAGTGCACATTAACTCACACAAGCACATCTACATAATAAATCCTAATAAAATTTTAGGAAAGGTGTATTAGGGTGGATGCTTAGGGACCAGTAACAGGCCATGCTTCCTAAAGGAGCTCTCCCAGTGTGAACTTTCCTAGATTGAGGGTGCAGTAGGAATTTTGACGTGCAAGTGAGAATACGTCAGCAAGAGGTAGGCTCTGCCTTATGTTAGTTTCCTTTTTTTTTTTTTTTTCATTTGTATGAGCTACTGGGTCAGCTCACATCCTCTCTGCTACCATCTTCATGTAACCACCATGTTCTCAGGAATGAGGGTTTCAGTAAAGCGGGCAGATTCTGTTTATCTCTCCAGACCCCTGGGGAGTCAGATGACATCAGAAAATTGAAACGGACATCTTTGTCAACAATGGGGAAAACGTGGTTCAGTTTGGTTAAACCAGATATCAGCTTTCTTATTGTCCTATATGAGAAAAAGAGCAGATGCCCAGAGTCAGCAAACAGCAGTCAATGCTGTCTACCCATGTCTACTGCAGAAAAACAGGACAAAAGAGAACCAGGGATGTATGTCATGGAACCTCTGCTTTTAGATGTCATAGACAGACTTATTGAGAAAGATTTCTGAAACTCAGTCTGAGTTATTGCAGAGAAACAGAATTGGGGCTCACACGAAGAAGGCAAGGGGAACAGAAACCATAAATAATGGATCATGTCAGGAATTGAATTTAAGATCTTTAGAGAACACCCCACCCATCTCACAAAAGGAAGACATGGTTAGTATACAACTTTAAGTTGAAACGGTATCCAGAATGAAACCGGGAACAAGAAGAGCCCACTTCCAAACAGTAACTGTTGAGCCCACTCTGTGATTTTTAAACATACATGCATTATTACAAATAGAAACACTTTCTTAATTCTTTTCTATTAGAAAAAGTTTTGCAGAAGTAAGGCAAGATCTTGCAGCTTTTCAGGCTCTAGTCACAAGACTACCCCAAAAATAAGAAATTTGTTTAGGATTCCATTTGTTTTCACACTTTTCTAATTTAAAACCTGTCCATGTACTGAAACCAAATTTAGGCAACAAACACTAATAGAGTAGCTTAACATTTTAATTTTCGGTTTGAGGCTTTTAAACTCCTGTCTTCATATGGGGAGGGGGTATTGGGAGGCTTAACAGCGTTTAATTTCAGAGCACTGCTCTGTCTTCTGTCAAGGAAGATTAAAGGAAAACAAACAAACACACAAACACCGTACACCATGCTGGTATGCATTCACAAGTTACTGCTGCAAATCCTTGCCTTGACTCCACTCTGCAGAGCCTCACCGTGAAAGGGACAGAACACAAGAACAGGAGGCATGTGGTGCTTTGTGAAAAATGCCGTGAGCACTTGGCTTGGCAGCCCCCCCCCCCCCCCCACACACACACTGGGAAGAGAAACAAGCACGGAGTGGAGTCACCTGGCGTGGAAACCAGGTGATGGGAAATTGTATCTGAAGACACATCTAGAGCCTTAAAGAAATGTGCCTTTCCTTAAAGCTGTTAGACCAGTGTGTTATTTGAAAGGCATCAGTTTTGTTTTGGTTTGTGATTTAAATAGGAATTTGTTTTTAGAATTTCAAACATGACTACTGTATTTATACTGTTTCCAACCCTCTTCAGATCTTCTGGTGCTTGTCCTACTACCTCTCAAATTCTTGGACACACACACACACACACACACACACACACACACACACAAGCCTACTGAGTCCATCTAGTTTAGGGCTAACTGCACTTAGTATTAGCTAACCAATCAGGTGGCTTATCTCAGAGAAAGACTGATTCTCCCTCTCTTGGCAGTTGTTAATTGCTTGCTTATAGTCTTCATCTATGAGAGAGACCCCCTGAGATTCTTCTATCTCGAGATGTCATCTGTTACTGGAAATGTTCAGGTCTTCCTTAAGCAGCCATGTTTGAGATTTCCTGCATGTAGCTTCCCTGTCACAGCTAGAAGGCACAGTCTCATAGTCTAAATCCTGCTCCTTTGGATCTTACCATTTTCACCTCTTCTTTCCTAAAGTTAAGTGAGCCTAAAGTGCTGAGGTTATGTTGCAGATGTAATTGGGAGACTTGGGCACCAAGCCATTGTCCTCTGCATTTTGACCAGCTGTAGTTTTCTATAATATCTCCATCTGCTCCATAAAACTTTTTTTTTTGATATGGGGCAAAAATAAGTAGCTTTGGGTATCAAAATAAGTATTTAGACTGTAGTTATAAATTATAGTGGTATGTGGAAATCACAGTAGTAGGGTCTCCTCTAGGTTGCATGGCATCATCAGCCATGGGTACTGGCTGGTTTACAGTATAAACAGGAACACTCTCCTTTTGTGGCATTTCTTAAGTCCAGTTAGGTGGCTGTTGGTTATCCTGAAGACATTAAGTACCAATACTGCCCCTTTAAAGATATCTTGCTGTACTTATGGATTTTATGGCTGGGTTGAACTGTTGATTTTTTTTTTTCCACTTGCAGCTTGCATCTCAGCTCCAGCCAGTCCTCAGGCAGATGCTTCCAGGTCAGTACTGGCTTAACCCCACACCATGTGTTCGAAGTGGATGTTGTCTTTAGCAACAGAATCTTACCTTCTGGTTCTGGGAGGAAACGGAGGACAATGGAAACAGCCAGTATGACTGTGGGTACCTGTTTGACTCAGCTAAACAACAACTCAAACGGAGGAGCGCCAATGACTGGGGTTTTTGTAAGATGGCTCGTGGGGGGGGTGCATTGTCATTGTCTTCCAAACAAATACAAAAATGAACAAACTGTGTGTGTGTGTGTGTGTTAAGTAAACATAAAATAATGCTTCTCTCTATGGCTTTTTCACGCATCAATGGTGATAATTACCTCTCCCCCTCTCCATCTCCCTCTTTCTGTATGTATGATGACCTCTCTTCCCAGCTAAGTCCTCTTACCCCCATTTTCCCGGTCATATCATCATGTCCTAATAACCACCTCTCCAGAGATCCTTCTCTCCTCCCATATGGTGTTTTTTTTTTTTTTTTTTTTTTTTTTTTGCATTCCTAGTGTAGTGGTATAACTGGATGATATAGTCAATTTATTTTTAACGTTTCGGGAATGCACATACACACAAAAACTCTAACTACATTCTAAATACCCCCAGAATGTATGGCTCTCCCCTCCTCATCAACGGTATTTCTTTCTGCAGTATACGGTGACTATTATAGACCTCAGTAATTGGTCAAAATGCAGACAATAGACTGCAGGTTGCCCAACCCCATCTGATACATCTACAACACAACCCCTGTGCTCAATGCTCAAAGAACACTGGGGAAGAGTGGGGTAAATGATTGCGAAAGTCAGATGACCATGGGATCTGCTGTGAGAGAGTTTCTTCTCTATGTGACAGGGAAGCTGCGCACATCACAATCAACAATAAGGTGTCACCTAGAAAAGGCTGGACCAGCGCAAGAGATGTGTGACCGGTGCTGAGGTTGGAAGAAGATGACACTGGCAAGATTGATTGGGAGCAAACTCAGCAAGAATGCTGGCGTGAGAGCTGAGTTAGATGCTAGGCCTGAGAGTGGGGGTCTGGGGTGGGCTTTGTTGATGGAGACTCGCCAGGGAGAGCTGTTGCGGAGCTGCATTTCTGGAGCGAGGCCTGGGAATGTGGAGATAGGGTGGGCCGCGGCTAGCAGGTTTAAGTAAGAAAGAGTAATTAACTTGTAGCGAGCTGGGATTTCCTTTCCTGAAGGTTTTATCCTCACGACGGACCCTGTAGCACTCCGATAATTTCCCAAACCTCTTGTCTAATTTTGAACATTGAAAAATTAAGGTTAGGGTTTAATTTTCCTTATATATCCATGAATTATTTGACTAACTAGACATGGCTAATTAGGAGTGATTAAATCTACAGTTACCAAATAGAAATTTCTGTAGTTTTTTTCCCAGCATGTATTAGTATATTTAGCGACACATATATATGAGATACTAAAAGATGGGGAAAAATATAAGACCCTAAAAGTGTTTTGTATTTGTCACCCTCTCAATAGAATTGGAATAGTTAATTGGAATCAGCACAGGTAGGCAGTGATTTTTATTATACCTGGTTGATTAAATGTGATGACAATGGGATGGGATGGTTTAATCGTCACCTTAGAATCTTTAAAGAATTCATTGCTCTTTGAGCAGGCTCACGTCCCTCATTCCAGAACCATAAATAACACCAAAGCAGTCAAAATCAGCAGTTTGTCCATCAAAGAGAACAAGGTCAGCCTAAGTCCCCCAATCCCTACTGCCTCACGTCACTCTGATGCTCATTTCTGGGCCTTCATTTCCTGGCAGGCTATATGTGGAGGATGCCCTCCTCTGCTAAGTATGTCTCTGGAGATGCCACTGTCTTTCTCCCCCTCATCTCTGATGTCATCCCCAGTGGCTCTGGGGAGTAAGGGAAGAAAATGACTCACTCCCCATGCTCCTGAATGGAAACCTAAGTCACGGAAGCCGTAGAAATGGTAGCAGCAGAAAGTGCAAGGAGGGCGGAGGCGAAGTGTCAGGAAAGGAAGAAGTACCACTGACACACATCTGCGCGAGAGAATCTTTTGGGGAACTTAAGCAATGCCACAAGAGCAGCGCCCTCACAGTGATGGTCTCTCAGCTTGAGAGCCAAGGCCCATTATCACACACAGGGCATGTCTCTCTGCCAGGTAGGCCTGGCAGGAACACAGTCAAAATGGGAGGATCTCTAAAGAGAGGAGCATCAGAGAAAAGAGAAAAGAGGCAGGTGCAAAAAGCTGAGCAGATGTTTTCCCTTTCTTAGGGTGGCTGTCCCTACTTGAATTCCAGAATGTGTAATGGATTTCTGAGACCAGAGCATTCTAGTCATGAAACAGGAATTACTAATTCATTCACCTCCCCCTACTCTCCCAAGTCTTTTGGTTTTCACTTCTGTGGACGTACAGATCACTGGTTTCTGGACAGCCAATCACTATGAGCACTACTCACTATTATGTATAATCTAATTACTACTGTAACCACTAAACAGAAACTTAATGATATTCATGTAGTCCAAACCAGCTATAGAAAAAAAAGTTTCATCCTACTGCTGAAAAGAAACCCTTTTACACGAAAATATATTCTGGCTTAATAAGTAAAAAGTTGGAAAATGTCACTACCACTGTGTTTTATGGTGAGGTCCCTCTGCAAAAGGCTAGCCACATTCATCACTGTTTTCAGTTTCACAAGCACCTTTTCCCAACCTTGTCCCTACCGTGCTGTGTCCACATGTACTAGTTATGAAGTGGGGAAGTCCTCTGTCTTTGAGCAGGTTGAAATGTCAGGATTATTGGGAGTCACAGAGTTTTTGCTACTGAGCAATAATATATATATGGAGAGAGGGATGTAGACAGATGTGTGTAGATGCTGCTAATAAGCTCAACCTAGTTAAAGTCACATGTTCTCAAATACAGGACATTCTGAAGGAATGGAAAATTTGAAGTATAGATTAACTAGTACAGACTTAACGTTTATTTCCTCTTAAAATTCCCATGTTAATATCTGATCCCAAAATAAAGTTGGAGGTGTGGCCTCTGGAGATGTCTAGGTCACAAGGGTGGAACCTTCTCCTGCAGCATTACTGACTTAGAAAATGACCTTTATCCCTTCTGCCATGTGAGGCAGGGGAGGAGATCCTGGCTATGAGCAGCAAGTGGTCACTCAACAGACACCTAATCTGCCAGCACAGCAATATCAGACTCCTTGGCCTCAAGATGTTAGAAATAAATTCCTGTTTCTTATAAGCCTCAGCTTATGGCATCTTGTTATGAAGAACCAACTAGCTGAACTAGGATACACTGGCCCAGTGCTTACAGAATAAATCCCTGCCTAGCCACTGTCTGACTTAGGGTTTCTATGGTTGTGAAGAAACACTGTGACCAAAAGCTACTTGAGGTGGAGTATTGGTTTTACTTATATTTCCAGGTCACAGTCCATCGCTGATGGAAGTCAAGGCAGGAACTCAAGCATGGAAGGAATGTGGAGGCTGGAGCTGATGTAGAGGCTACAGAGGAGTGCTGTTTACTGCCTTACCCCCATGGCTTGATCAGCCTGCTTCTTCATAGTACCATGGACCAACTCAAAGGTCCATAATAAATTGGGTCCTTCCACACCAAAAAAGTAATTAATAAAATGTCCTATAGCCTTCCCAATTAGCATTCCCTCCTCTAAGGTGACTCTAGGTCGGACCAAGTTGACATAGACCCAGCCAGCACAGCCACCATAACAGAAGCCCCTGAGACTCCTACACTTTCTACTTACGATTGGCAAGTCCTCTAACAGTATTCCTCTCTGCAAGTCTGACCATCAGAGTGCACTTCATTGGATACAGAAGAAACGGGAAAGGAGAGGGAAACACTGGTTCTCCCTTAAATACTGAAGCCTCCCCATCCTCTGTGATTTGCATGGAACTAGAGCAGTGGAATGCTGCTGCATAGCTGTGAACCTCCCTAGTTGTTAAGTGCGCTCTTCTCCAATAGCAACGACTCCTGACTCCTCTCTGCTTATGTAATCCTTAAAGCCCAGATGAAGCCTCACCTCCTCCCTGAGTTCTTTGCTGCACATCTCATTTGGCCCTGACAGGGATCTTCCCTCACATCCTGCAGCATATGTGCCGACATCCTAATTTAGGTATAATTTCTCTATCGTAAAACTTTCTCAAATCATCTCTCTGCATCCTCAACGACACTGAAATAATTTAAATGAAATATAATCGAATTCAGGGCCAGTCTGGTCAGCAGGATACAATGCTGCTGATATTGTGACTGGACAATTCTGTTCTCCACGCTGTGGGGTTGGCATTCTTGACCTCTACTGTTTAGATGCCAGACGCACCCTCAGAAGTGGCAAAAAGAAAAGATCTACACGATTGCTAACTATCCCCTGGTGGTCAACACTTCTCTTAGGTAAGAACTACTGATCTACCCTGATATTGAAATACTTCTTAATATCAGTGATTTTAAAGATGAATTTATGTATGACAGTTGGTTTTATCAGTTATGCTTTCTACCCTAAATTAGGGCACACTGATTGCCCACACACCTTTCAAATGATTGTTAACTTTGAGGACTTTTGGGATAAACACCCAAACCTAAATCTTTAGGCAATGTTCCAGAACTTTCTTCAGATCTCCTGATGGTAGTAAGAAAGGCAAGTCAAGGATGGTGAAGATGATAAATTATCTTTGACCACTTATAATAGAGAAATAAAGCTCCCTGGGGGTGAAAAGCCAGATGAAGCTTTGGAAACAGTTGGTGTGGGTTGAAGAGATGATAGCTCAGCAGTGTGTACTGTGCTCGCAGAGGACCTGAGTTCAGTTCCAGTTCCCTACATGCATTTTCAGATAGATGCTTTTGGCTTCCACAGGTACCTATGCCAATATACTCACACATGAACATACACGTAATTGAAAATAAATAAGCAAATAGTGTTTACACAGTGTTGTTGTGACAACAGCTCCATCTGTTTGCTGCTCCAGCTGCCGCCCCCCCAGATTCTGCCCTGCCAGTCCTCTGACCTCAGCTTCCACTGCTGTCCTGTAGTTAGTGCCACACTCACCCCACCTCAGCGACAGGCTTGGACTCCACCAGCTATGGTGGAGTAACCCACTGTGAGGTGCCCTTAGGTGTGGTTGGTTTCTGAGCTCAGCCCTTCTATAATACATTCTAGAACTGAATGTGGGTCAACCCCAGTGCTTACATAAATGGTGTACCCCACTAATGGCTTGGTTAATGATGGATGTCTAGAATGTCTGTTGGTACCTTTGTGAGAGCTGTACGGCCCTGCTTCAGCATAAGGTCAGAATAGCAAGCTGCTTGCTTTATACCACTCATGATTTTCAGGCTCCCTGAGCCCTAGTCTTTTTTTTCCACATTCTATTCATAGTACCCTTCTGTCTGGACATGGAAAACTAAAGACATCCCACCGGTTCATTCCTATTCCTAAACACCCCACAGAAAAGTAGGTCGGCTTGCTCTGTAATTGTAAAGTGGCTTCTAAGACTTCATAAAGGAAACCAAGTGCTTTGGTAGGGTAATTATTTCTTATAGAAGGCACACACTTTGCCTTTACCAACCAAATCCCTCCACAAGTTCATAATTTAAATAGCCATTTGATTTTATTTGTTGAAATTAAGAAAGTGGGGTAACGTTTATCTTAGTCACCTCTTTAAAGTAGGCTGGGGAAGGCAAGGACTTCACTTTGACTTCTTTTTCCACAGAGACATCTGTTTTTTGTCTTTTTGAGATTATAATATAATTACATCATTTTCCCTACCCTTTTCTGTAACATGAAGGGCTGCTCTTTGGGATTTCTGCGCTGCCCAGTAAGCCCCAAAGAAAAGAAAATCACACAGAGTCTTACATTACTTATAAACTGATTGGCCCATTAGCTCAGGCTTCTTATTAGCTCTTGTAGCTTATATTAACCCATTGTTCTTATATATGTTAGGCACATGGCTTGCTACCTTTAACAGTGGGGCAGGTAACATGTTGCTTCTCGGTGGTCTGGGCAGGAATGGCAAAGGAGCTTCCTTCTTCCCAGAATACTTCTGTTCTCATCACCCTGTCTGGTTGACCCACCTATACTTCCTGCCTGTCCAATCAGCGTTTATTTAGAACATGATGGACAGAATACAGAAAATTCTCGCTCACCAGTTTTCTACCCCTAAACTGTTTCATATACTCATCCTTTATTTCTTCTATATTCATGACTCCTAATTTGATCAGTTGCTATACATGTGCACATGAGCACACACACACACACACACACATTCATCTAAATATAACCTTCTCAGTCTGTCTAATGTTACTTGCATGCTTGTCTTCAGGGCAGACGATTTGTTGTTGGATCACCAATTGGTGTGCTCTTTCCCTGGGAAGACTATTTCTCCAGCCCTCAGCATTTCACTTTCGCCTGTAGTTATTTGTGTAGGATTAAGGCCTCATTGACTTTCCCTTGTCTACTTTGGCATATCTATTGTTCTCATCCTGTTCAGCCAGTGTTGTCTGTAAGACTTTGTTGGTGTAGTGTCTGACATTACTAGGAGATACAGTCTTACGGCAAACTCCCTGAGCTCCTGCCTCTTCTTCCAGCCACTCTTTCTGCCTTGGGTGTGGAAAGTGTTTTGTAAATATATCCATTGGAATCCATTAACCTAAATAATTTTGAATTTGTAAAGATTTGTTTTGTGTTCTAGGATGTTGTATATTTTGGAACTGTTTTCTTATGGTGCTAAGTAGAATGTGTATTTCTTCGTGTTTGGGTAGAATATTCTATAGCTATTTGTTAATTATATTTGATGGAAGATGTCAATTAATGTTGATGTTTCTCTGTCTATTTTTTGTCTAGATGACATGACCATTGAAAATTGAGTTGTTGAAATCATTAACTATTAATGGATAGTGTTACTCTGTGTCTTTAAGTCCAGTAGTACAATTTTTATGAATTTGGGTGTCCCAAAATTTGGGGCATATTTATTTGAGATAGTAATGTCTTTTTGGTTAACTGTTGCCTTGGTTTGAATAAAGTGTCCTTCTTCATCTGTTCCAATTAGTTTTAGTTTAGAGTCTTTTTTGTCAAGTATTAACATATTGATATCTGCTTGCTTCCTGGTCCCATCTGAGTTGAGTACTTTGATTCATCCATTTACTATAAGATGGTGCCTGTCTTTAAAATTAAGATATGGTTCCTATAGAAAACAGATAGATGGATTTTTCTTACTGATCCATCCAATTAGTCTGTGACTTTGGTTGGAGAATTGAGGTCAATGATGTTTTGGGGAAGTTTTCATCTATGATTGTGAAAATCAGGTCTATGTCATTGACTTGAAAGTCTTCTTCTTCATCTATTATTATAATTTGAAGATTTCTTTGGCTATTTTGGATTTTTTTATATTGTCCCACATTTTCTGTGCATTTCTTGTCTTTGTCTTTGTGTGTATGTGTTTAACTTTGTATTTTTTCTTATTTGGTCTAGATCTTCTACTTCAAGTCCTGATATTCTATCTTCTGTTTGATTCATTCAATTTATAAGGATTTCCCTTGAATTTTCTAGTTGAGTTATTTGGTTTTTTTTAATTCCAAATAAAACACAAGTTATTTGTTTCATTTAAACATAAGTCCTTTTCAATGTTTCTGTCTCCTTACTGAATTCCATCTTAAGTCCTGGATTGCCTTTGTCATGCTCATCAGCCATACCTTTGTGTTGCCTTGGACATCACCCAGACATTTATTCTTAAGTTCCTTCATCCTTTTTCATTTCCTTAAGCTGTTTCTTTGTGTCTTCTTCAAACTCCTTAAATTATTTGACTGATTTTGTGATTGTTCTTTTAAGTTCTGTGTTCTGGGGTTTATATGGGTAAAACTCTTCGAAAAACATTTCCACAGGACTGGTGAGTTTGGAGGGGGAAATCTTTCACATTGCTGGTATTTTTACAATGAGATCTATGCATGTGGACCTGTTTTGATAGTTCTAATTTTGCTGTTATCAGAGCAGGTTGGAAAAGGGACAATGGGCCAGCAGGTCCATCTAGAGGTTGGAAATGGCTTAATGGAATGAAATCAGGAGGGAACTGGGCTTGTGTATGGTCTGTGCTTCCTGGTCCAAGTATGGAATGTGGGGGTAGGCCTGACTGAATGGTAGAGGTTAGATGTGGTGGAAAAGAGACCTGTGGTTTTGAGGAGAGGTAGAGAGAGGGTCCTTGTTGAAGTGAGTTTAAGGTTAGCTGGGCCTTGAGACACTGACTCAGAAAAATAAATGGATAAATATGTAAATAAAAATTATGTTTAAATATCTATGACCTTCTTCTTATTAACTTGTCTTCTAATAGCCTCAGCTTTGTACCTAGGATAGGCAAGGGAATGGCATTTTTCTACCCTTCATAGTCTCATCTTCCATAAAGGTCAGGAATCAAAAAAGTGGGAGTACCTTGGGACCTCTCCCACAAAAGAAACCACCAAGTCCAATTTGTGTTGTCCATACAGTTCCTGGAGTGCATAGTCAAACTCCCGGTGGCCATCTCCTCTTCTTCTTCTTCTTCTTCTTCTTCTTCTTCTTCTTCTTCTTCTTCTTCTTCTTCTTCTTCTTCTTCTTTTTCTTCTTCTTCTCTGAGTCCTTCCTTACCTTCAATCCTGCCAGTAGCCATTTATTGTGAAGAGCTATACTTCAGCATCCTTATCACAATTTTTAAGCATTCTCTTTGATAGCTTCCATCTAGATTGTTACTTTTGTGGAGGGGGGTGATAGTGGTGGGGAGGTATTACAGATGGCTTTATGTCTCACTCAACTGTAAGTCTGTAGTCATAGATACCACTGATGAAGCAGCTTCCTTCTCCTTTCCTGTCAGCAGGAGCATAAACCACAAGTATCCACCAGGCCTCCTGCTTCAGAAACACCTCCTTGTACCCTTCCTCTGTTTATCTGGTGTTTAATTTCAAAACAAAACTATATGATAGTGTCCTCTCTGAATTTGACATTGCTCATGGTATTTTGGTTCAGACTTTATGTCTTTTTTTTTTATTATGTCATTTAAGGTATTCCCAAATCTGCGAGAAGAGGCATAGCTCTACAATAGTAGAAAACTGCATAAACCAAAGTCTATCTGAATGAAATCTGCTATAACACTATAGAAGGTTGTCTATGGATTAATAGGTAAAGCAAAAAACAATTGAAGATGAAACTATGCAAATTTAGCTTCTTCTACAACTAAACTATTACAATGAAACATAAACCATCTGTAGCTTATGACATGATGATAATGAAGAGAAGTCAGCATTGACTTTAGGGTAATAAAGACCTATGGGAAAGCCATAGCTCCATCCCTGGGGGAGATGGCAGGGTAGAAATCAGCTGAATTCTTACCCACTCCCATCCTAGGTTAGTGTCCTGACTCTTGATGGTTCAAAATATGACTGTATTTTGAGACAGATTCTTTAAAATAGTTGAAACAGGGTCACTCAGGTGTGCTCTGAGGTAATGTAACTAGTGTTTGCATACGAACAAAAGTTGTCAAAAAAATCAATGCTGTCAATGGCTTGATCTCAGATCTCAGCCTCCACCCGGAACAATCAGAAATATAATAATTTGTCTTGTTGAATTATCCAGTCTGAGGTACATTATGACAGTTCCAGTTATTACAAACAGGAGTTTCAGATCCTAGATTTTTTTTTTTTCTGATCTTCTTGCCTTTACCTTCCACATGCTAGTAGCAGCTGGTCTGTGTTCCCTTGCCTGTCTTAGCTTGATTTTCCATTTAAAAAAAAAAAAAAAAAGCTTAGTTCTCATGGGCTTGATGTGATCATTAAATAATTAAGTGCCTAGGACGACACTTTCAAAAACAAAACAGTAACAAAGAATGTAAGGACTAGGTCTTCTATTTAGGTTTACAGCATGAAATAGCATGTTCATTAATTATCCTTGAAGAATTCATTAAGGGTCTGTTAGATGCAAATGCACAAGTTAATGTTAGAGTCCCAGGTTTCTTTCTGGTTGGGATTTTTACCCCCCAGTCAGTGCTTTAACTACTATATTTTGTTGATTCTTAAATGAATATTTAAAATATATTTAAAAATTTTTAGCATATGTTTAGTTCATAAGATTGCCATGTGCCAATTTTAACTGTTATTAACTCTCTTAACCGGTATGATACATTTGTTAAATCATATTGGGCTAAAAAATATAAAGTAGAGTGGGGTTTAGTTAATGCATAATAATAATGGACTATATCTTCTCAGTATCTCACTGAGAATATGAGAATACCACATAACATTCAATTGTCATGCCTACTTATTTTCACCTATGATGGTTTCTCAGTCTCTGATATATTTATATATTTGAAGGTTTTAAGACGTTCTCAGGCATGTTATAATGTTCTAAGACACTTTTTCACTGGGATCAGAATGTTTTTGCCCATGGTTGTACTGGCATTTCATGCTTGGGAAAAAAAAGACCATAGAAAGCATGGAGGTTACCTTAGCTAGAGTTATATTGCTATGATAAAACACCATGACCTAAAATAACTTGAAGTGGAAAATGGTTGTTATACCTTAAAACTTGCAAGTACATCATTGATGGCAATGAAGACAGGAACTCAAGAAGGGCAGTAACCTATAGGTGGGAACTGAAGCAGAGACCATGGAGGGCAGTGTTTACTGGCTTGATTCCAATACACCAAGAAAATACCCTATAGACTCACCTGCAGACAAGTCTATGGAGGAGGCATAAGAACATAGACAAGTCTATGTGTTTAGTTGAAGATCCTTCTTCCTGAATGATTGTACCGTGTGTCAAGTTGACATAAAAACTAGCCAGCGCAGAGGTCTGTCACTATTTAAACTTATCAGTTAAATGCATACTATCATGTTAGATTTTTCCACTACAAATTTACTTCTCTTTCTCTCTCTATGTACATTATTTGGGATTTTCTTGTAGACGTAGTTTTTCTGTTATCCTCAATTCATTTATTAAGTCTTTTATACCTGTATAAATTCAAAGTATTAATTTTATATTTTGAGCTATATAATAATGCTACTTTACTTACATTGTTTTTCAAAGTGTTGGGATCAAATTTGGAGCAGTTTCCATTGGATACACACACACACACACACACACGTGCACACAGACACACACACATTTTTAAGGTACAGTTTATGACTTCCTGAGATTCGTAATTAAGTAACTAATATGAGCTTCAGCAGTGTTTAGGAACTATCTAAAGAACATATATTTGAATGCATTTTATTTTTTATTGATTTTTATTGAGCTCTACAGTTTTCTCTGCTCCCCTTCAACCCTTTCCCAAGGTCCCCATGTTCCCAATTTACTCAGGAGATCTTGTCTTTTTCTACTACCCATGTAGATTAGATCTATATATGTTATAACAAATACTTTTTTCCAAAAACTGTGGAAACTATCAAATGAGGGAAAATTATTTTTAAGACAATAGGTTAAAAAAAATCTTGGAGCCAGGGTCTTGGTTCCTCTGACTTGGCCTTCCAAATGCTGTGGATTTCAGGCAAGAGTCTCCATACCCAGCACAGGGAGAAATAGTCAATACTCATCTTTCTGCAACAGTTTTGCTTTTCTGTTCTTGTGATTAAAAAAAGAAAAACCTCTGGCCAAATGCTATTTAGGGAACAAAAGGTTTATTTCAGCTTACATTTCCACCACAGAGGTAACTTAGGGAGGTATTTAAGCAGGTACTGGAAGCAGAAACCACAGAAGAAAACTTTGCTGGCTAACTCAGGGATCTTGCTTGGCTAGCTTTCTTTTTCATCTTTGGCTCATCTATCTAGAGATGGTGATGACCACAGTGGGCTGTAGCCTCCCTCATCAATCCCCAATCAAAACAGTACCCTACAGACATGCCTACAGGCCAATATAATTGAGGCTGTTCTTCGGTTAAGACTTCCTCTTCTCAGGAGACTCCAGGTTATATCAAATTGACAGTAAAAAAATAACCAAGACACTAACAAAACAAAATTGTACAATACAAATGAATCTTTTCTGTGTTTTTATCAAATAAAAAATCAATGTCTACCTCAAAAATTGAAGCTTAGAGGGATGAAGTAGAATTCAGTAGCAATGGGGGTAGAATAAATAGCATCCTGGGGAAATAATTTGATTTATTAATATGAAAGACTGTGTTCAGTTTTCCTAGCACCTACACAAAAACTGTGTGCAGTGGCATAGCACTGTCTAGAGCCATTGGAAACACGGAGACAGGAGGATTCCTAGAGGCTCACTGGCCAGCTAGGCTAGTTGTGAAACAATGACTTCCAGGTTTAGTGAGAGACCTTATTCCAAAATAAATAAGGCTGACAGCAATGGGGGAAGACACTAGAAGACTTCTGGCCTCTACACTTGCACACATGGATGATTACACAGAAAAACACATACAATTTAATGGCCAATCAATAATAATCATATAGTCTTATAAGCTAATATAATCATAAATCATATTCCATTTATTCACCAATGGTATTAACTGAAGACCGTATACAACCAAATACATCAGTAATATCTGTGCTTTTAAAATAGCAAAGACAATATGTGCTTTTCCATAGTATCAGTGTTGACTATCAAACATGTTTAGAAATCTTTGGTTAAAGATTAGAGACTAAAGGGTTGGCTATTCTTCAAATGTTGATGATTAAAGTATGTAAAATTAAAATGTCTATGAAGAAAGACCCTAATAATATTTAATGTTCCAGGGCAACCAGATAAAGAAAACAAAATTTTAATTCATTACATTGAATAGAGCAGAACATTTTATGGAATAGAAAAAGATGCTTTTAGTTGTTTCATAGCATATTCAATTTCCAGAGGACTCTGTACTATTTCTCTAAAAATTATTTCTCTAAAAAGCAACAAATAAGATGATTTGGGCAATGTTTCACTAACATTAGTGGACTCAAATTTGGGGATAAAAACATGGGGGAAGGTAACTTAGCTATTGCAAAGAATGATAAAGTCAAAAAATATACATCCTGAACTCTTCTTTAAGTGTATCTCTGCCATTTGAGATTCTTCTGTTCCTGGAAATTTTGTTTAAATCTGTACTCTGTGTTTAATGGGACAATTTGGTATTTGATGTCTAGTTTCTTGAGTTCTTTATCTATTATGGAGATCAGTCCTCTGTCAGAAGTGGGGTTGATAAACATATTTTCCCATTATGTAGGCTGCTGGTTACCAATAGTGGAAAGGGTGCCTGAACTGGCCTTTCCCTGCAGATTGGTGACTATCTAATGTCATCATAGAGCCTTCATCCAGTATCTGAGGGAAGCAGATACAGAGATCCCTAGCCAAGCCCTGGGCCAAGCTCCAAGAGTCCAACTGAAGAGAGATGGGAGTAATTATATGAGCCAGGTGGGGCAAATCTCCAGCGACAGCTAGCAAGCCAGCATGAGACCAGCCTATACCCTCTGCATCTGGGGGACAGTTGTATAGCTTGATCTTTTGTGGGGCTCTAGCAGTGGGACAAAGATCTGCCCCAGATGAATGAGCTGGCTCTTTAGAACCTATTCCCTATGGTCTGATGCGCTGTTCAGCCTTATGCAACAGTGAGGGTTTTTTTTTTTTTCCTCTCCTTGATATGCCAAACTTTGTTGATTCCCAAGGGAGACCTTATCCCATCTGAATGGAAATAGAGGAGGAGTGGGTGGGAGAGGGGTAAAAGGGAAAAGAGGGAGGAAATAGGAGGACAGGACTGGGGGGGAGATTGTGGTTGGTATGTAAAATAGTAAATTAAAACATAGAAAAAAGCTCCTAATGATAAATGTGGTATTTAAAAAAAAATACACATACTATTGAGAGAGGTTTCTGTTAGAGTTTTCTATACAATACACTACGGAATACTTTTTTTTTTTTTTTTTTTTTTTTTGGTTTTTTGAGACAGGGTTTCTCTGTGGTTTTGGAGCCTGTCCTGGAACTAGCTCTTGTAGACCAGGCTGGTCTCGAACTCACAGAGATCCGCCTGCCTCTGCCTCCCAAGTGCTGGGATTAAAGGCATGCACCACCACCGCCCGGCTGGAATACATTTTTGTAGAAATCAATTTTTCTAGTCACATTTATCAATTAGCCTGCTGAATATGAAAGACTGAACCTACTGCATGTCCACAAATTATTCTTTAGACTATGTACAATATTGAATTGATTCCAATAATACAGGTAGAAATCAATATCACCCAAAGTTGAATGCAGAGCTTTTGGATATTTTCTCTTAATGATTTTAGCCAACCCAAGTGTCTTTTTCTGTGCTCTGACTGATGACGAGACCGGCCTAATAGTATGCATACGGTTGGAGGTGTTTGCTATCATTTCAGCTGTAGTATGCTTCAGCATTTCAGAATCTCACAGAACAAGAACACCAATTCCAGCTACTTTAAGGTTCATTGAAGACCAAGGATTAGTATTATCTTCCATTTACACTATTGCATCTCTCAAGTCAGTTTTTATATTGTTTGCTTAAAGAAATCCTGAAAATGAAATAAAAGCCTGTGACAGTTATTATAAATAATGTATTCTTGCAGGGAAAAATCTGGATCAATTATTCAGCACGACTATTTATACATAATCTCCACTCTGTGTATAATGTGATGGTACAATTTAAAACTGCTCCAAAAAGCATCTTGTTAATAAAGCAGAAGTTATTATTAGAGGTGAAGTCATATTGTCTGTCAATATTTGTATATTTAACTTTGAAAAAGAATACTGAAAAAAAGAGATAACAGATAATAGAATTCTATACCCTGATTATAATTTATATGGTATCAAAAGTTCCTTTTAGAGGATTCAAAACCAATTTTCCATGTAGTTTATTATTGACTAAATAGATTTATTCCTTGAATAAACCACTTGAGTTACTACAAAAAAGTTTTTAAAATATCTTTTGCTAAAAGTTATCTATCTAGTATCATAGTTAAAAAAATATAATTCATGGACTAGGAAGATGTCTCAGTTGTTAAGAGAACTTGTAGTTCTCACTGAGGATCTGGTTCAGTTCTTAGCACCTACAGAGTAGCTTACAGCTATATTTAATTCCAGTTCTAGGGGATATGACACCCTTATCTAGGGGATCTGATACACCCTCATCTGGCTTCTGTGGGCACCAGACTTATAAGTGATACACATGCATATGTGCCAATAAATACACTTACACATAAAATAAAAATTAAAGCATCCTAAAAATAAAAATAAAAGATAAAATTCAGCTCTTCCCATTTCGACCCAGGAGTCTTGATCCAGGTGCCAAGCTCACATGGTCCCCAACACAGAATAAGAAACCAGCTTCCTCCACTTCAATTCCACGGCCTCATCTCCTTTCTAGGTTCCACTCTGGCTGCCCAGCCCTCTGCCTGACAACGAGGCTTGCACAAGCAATCCACCCAGCCCTGGAAACAGACATGCTCCTTTCAGCTTTGCTCTCTCAGGACTCCAGCAAACTACCAAAAACTACCATACCACCTTATGCCCAGCAGGCTAAAAAGTCCTCTTAAAGGCTAGCAAGGTGACTCAATGGGTAAAATTGCTGGCCACCAAGTCGGGTGACCCGAGTTTGACCCCCCTACACACACACACACACATGGTGTAAGGAGAGAACATATTTGGTATCATTTCCTCTGACCTACACATTTGCACCTTGGCATGAAAGTTCCCTGCTCATAAACATAAATAAATACTTCCCCACATGCAAAATACATAGATATACGTAATTAGTTAAAAAATATCCATCAACCTAACTCCAGACACTTGAGTGTTTTGCTTGAACCCTATTGCAAAAACAAAAGCAGAATGACAAACCCCAAAATATAAGCTAGGTGGTGGTGGTGGTGCACACCTTTAATCCCAGCACTAAGGAGACAGAGGCAGGCAGATCTCTAAGTTTGAGGCCAGTCTGGTTTAAAAAAGGGATTCCAGGACAGTCTGGAACTACACAGAAAAACTCTGTCTAGAAAACAAATAAATAAAATCTGTTAATGAACAACCTAGAAGAAAATCAAGACACAGAATTCAAGAGAATCATTATAAAAATGTTCAAAAAACTCAGGTAATTTTAAGAGGACACTAATAAACACTTGAAGAAGTTTTAAAAGGAGAGGAATAAATTGAACTTCAAGAAAATACAAACAATGGTGGGATGAATTAATGAATGCAATATGAGATAAAAAACTTGATTCCAATAAAATGATAGAAATACGGAAGGAAAGTCAAACTAAAATGAAGCTGGAAATAAAAAAATATAGTAATCTACTAAAAACCTCACTAACAGAATGGATCATATAGAGAACAAAACTATCAGGGCTTAAGACAATGCACAAAAATTGAATCATTCACTAAAATGATAAATTTTTAAAATGCCTTATGGTTTAAATATGTAGGAACATTGAGACATAAAAAATACTAAATCTACAACTTATGAGCATGGAAGAAGGTCAGAAGCATAGTACATATTGTCGATAAAATCATAGAAGAAAATTTTCTACTCAAGGGAAAGATTCCCATTCAGGTATAAGAGACAGACAGAACAATAAATCCTAGGGACCAGAAAAGAAATTCCCATGACATGTAGTTAAAGCATTAATATGCAACACAAAGAAAGACTATTCAAAGGTTCTAGAGAAAAGGGCCAAGTTGCATTTAAAGGAGGCCCCATCAGAATAACAGTTTTCTGAATGGAAGCTGTAAAACCCAAAGGAGCTTAGGGCAACAGTATTCAAATTCTTAAAGAGTACAGATGGAAACCCAGAGTACTTTACTCTGCAAAATGAACCAACGTAAAATTGAAGAAGAAAAAAAAATGCCATGATAAAAAGTAGGTTAAAAGAATCCATAACCACCTTACCAGCCCTACAGAGAACACTGTCTGGATTGTTTTAAATTGAAGAGAAGGATAAACAGACCCAAGGGGTTATGGAGGTGGAGGTGGTAAATGAATCCAGGAAAGTAGCTTTGTAAAGTAGGACTTTTATTTTTTTGTAAAAAGAAAAAAAAGCACAAGAATGTATAAAATGGTATCAATTTTTACATGCTTTTCAGTAATATGTTTTAATATCAAAACCCTAAATTTGACAACTAAAAGACACAAATTAACCAATTGGATTAGAAATATGATCTACCTTTATGCTGTCTACAAGAAACACATATCAGTTTTAAGGATAGACACGACCTTAGAGGGAAGGGGATGGAAAGAAGTATCTTAAGCAAATCAGATCAGGAAACAAAGAGTCAGCGCTGTTCTAATATTTACAAGAGACTTCCAGGTAAAACTAATCAGAAAAGAGAAAGTGATTTCATTCTGATCAAGAAAACCATCAACAAAAACGGTATTACTTCTAAACATATATGTATCAACTTCAGGGCATCCAGTTTCATACCAAAAATCCCCACCAATTTGGCATTAAGTCACAGATTATGCCAACACAAGAGTAGTCAATCATTTCAGCATCCCGCTTACACTGATGGGTTGGTCATACAAAAAAAAATTAAACATGGGAACACTGGAGCTCAATAACATCAGAGATGAAATATGTCTAACAGAAGTTTGCATAATATTCCTTTCAAACTCTGCAAAATATGCATTCCCTGGATATTTCTCTGAAACAGATCAAATTGTCGTATACAATGCAAATCTCAACTAAAATATAGATGCAAAAATTATCAATGAAATCCTTGAAAACCAAATATAGGCACACATCACGAAGATCATCTACTTCCAGTAGACTGCAGAGCACATTCCAGGGTTATGAAAACTAGCCAATAGGAATAGAGCTTTTAGATCAGTGCTAGCTTGATATTTTCACATTCTGCTTGAGCAGTGGAGTCTTACCATTAAGTTCTGTGAGTAACTGAGAGCATTGGCAACAGTTTGTAATGTACAGGAGTCTTTGAGACCTCCAGAGAGATAGCCTATTATTGGCACTAAACCTTTTCATTGTTATCCTATGGTTTCTAGTAACATGAGCTGAACCAGAACCACACACAGGCCAGGGTTGGTGAGGTAAAAAGAGCAGAAGTTCCTATGCAAAAAAACTGCAAGTGACTAAGGAATGCTGAGAGCAGGAGAAATACTCTCTCCAGGACAGAGTACATCAATTGCCTATCCAACATCAAATGCTGGGCCTTGAAAACATATATACAAGTAGCATTATACAGACTGAGCAGGCTATATCCAGATATATATATATATATATATATATTCATTAATATGAATATCCATATATGCATATTAATACTGATTAGTGTAAAAAGAGGACATGGATTTGAAAGTAAACAAAAAGAGATATATGAAAGGGTTTGGAGTAGGAAAGGGAAACGAGAAATGGTATTGTAATCTAAAATCTAAAATTAAAAATAGGAGTATAGCCCCCGATAAGCCAACAGTGCTATAATTGAAGGACACCCAGCAAGAATACATAGGGAATACTAATTGAACTTGATGGTTTGAAAAAGAATATGACAAAACTTGGATAAAAAAGGAAGCTGGGATGTTTCTGAAAGTCTGAGAGGAGTTAGAGGAGGGGGAGAATATGAACAAAATGTATTGTGTGAAATTTGAAAAGAACTAATAAAAATTAAAAACAACATTCACCTTGGTCAAGTAGGCAAAGAAAAAGATAGTTCTATATATGCAAAAATGAATATACAAATGACATAAGAAATGTCATAATGACATTTTCTTACGATATAATAATGATATTTTTGACAATTAGATTATCTACTAAAATCAAAACCATTACTAGAGAGGAAAATGAATTGGAGCAAAAATTGAAATACTGGAATATTGAATGCTGCCAATTAACTTCTGTGTGAGTTTGGACGCTATCATGATTTGAAAATTGAGACTCCCATAAATATATATGGAAGTCCTAACACCCAAGAGCAAAGTGTCCTTATTTAAAAATTTGATCTTTACAGAGTCATCAAGCCCAAATGAGATCATTAAGTTGGACTTGATTCAACATAACAATAACTTTTTGTCAGTAGAGGAGACCAATGAGTTTGGGAAACAACTCAAGGATAATTTAGGGCAGCACACACTTGAAGACTAAAGTTCAGACCTCTAGAATCCAACACCAGGAAGGCATAGCAGCCACAATTATTTCCAGCTCTGGGGAGACAGAGGCAAAGGCCCTTGAGGCAAGCTACATAGATAAACTAGCCTGAATTAGTGAGTTCCAGGTTTAGTGAGTAGCTGTCTCAATAGATAAAGTAGATAACTATGGAGGAAGACTCTAGATGTCCATTTCACAATTGTATATATGCATCAAAATCCCCCAAGTACATCAACAAGAAAAATACACCGATAATGCTGGCCCAGATGATCCTGTTGATTCTGTGTTATCAAGAACCAAATCTAGCTAGCTATACTCCCCTTTTGACAGTATGAAACTCGCCTTTGTATTGGGAATTCAGGATAATATCAATCAATCTACTTACAGTGAAAAGGAGAGGTACTGAAAAGAACACTATGAGCCAGAGTGAAGAATGAAGTACTTGACATTCTGTTCATCTGCAAACACCTTCCCAAGCCATGTGGAGTGATTTCCAGTTAGATGAATTCTATCATTGGAACTGACTAGTAACCAAAGGGGCTTCAGCGGTTAACATCTGCATTTAGCAGAAATCCCAACAAACTAGTAGTCAAAGAAGGAGAATGTGAATATTAGGAAGCTAACAATATCAGACACATGGGAAAGCATACTACTGATAACCATATATTCATAGCATGGCTGTTCTCTTCAGGGCATGCCTTAAAATATGCACCTCTAATTTTATCTCTCTCTCTCTGTGATGTATATATTACATATATTATGTATATATAAACTATTTAAATGGAAGGGTAGATTATATCAAAGTCAAATGCTATATTTACTCTCTAAATTAGCCATCATTTTTTAAATCTCAGACTAGCCTTACAGTTTTGAACATCACTGAAGAGCCCATGAATCTTTTATGTGAATTATATCTACTGCCATATACACAATATTAGAAAACAGATAACTAAACACTAACTATATTATATTAGCAAAATGGAATGATTTCACATATAATTTAAAAATAATAAACCATTCTAATGCAGCTAGCTTCTTTTTATGAAAAATAAGTATATTTTCAAAAATTATAGTGGAAAAAACAGCATTGTTTTATACTTTTGCTAATCTTGCTCATGCCTGGATTAATAGACCACAGCTGAATTTCACAGATTGTTACATCATTCAAACCATTTCAATGTGTTGCTTTCATTAACTTATATGAATAAAATCTGTCTCCCACAAGTACATAGTCATAAAAGACTTCTTCCCAGTAATCCAGATGTTTTTCATTAATACTATACTCAAAAGTAATATGCAATCTTTTAAGGACTATCTGAATTATGCATCTGAAACTTTAATGATCAGTATTTCTATTATATGACATTAAGCCCAACAGCCTATCTCTCACTATCATATTATATGATATTAAATGGAGTCAGTCTATCTCTCACTACTTTCTTTCCCTCATGTACAGTTTTGACCTCGCAGAATTTCTCTTTGAAAGAGCTTCAGGGACTCCAAAGGGTTCCCATATTACATTTCGAGAATATTTGCTTTAACTAAACAAGTAGGATTGTTTACACTGAAGTTTGTATGGCTGTAATTCTACAATTCCTAAAATTTTAGACTTGAAACCTGTCTAGTCATTTAACCAACTTTGTTTTGTTAGAGAATAGACATAGAATGGCCTTTGACCGGGGGCTAAGGTTGAAGAAGTCCGATGTGAAACAGTCTCTCCTAGAAATGGCTGCATAAACAAGACTAGAGTATTGACAATGTCAATGGACATATTAGCATGGAAAATTGAGGTCTTTCAATTCTAGACAAGAGTCTACTGGCAATTAATGACTTCTGGGAAAAGAAGAATTAGCTTCTCTCGAAGGTGAATCCCTTTATTGGTTTTCCAGGGCAGAGTGGTCAACCCTGAAACTATATACACACAAACCAAACAATAAAAACAGACTTAGTGGATTGTATTTATATATTCTACACACACACACACACACACACACACATGTATACATATCATTACATATATATTATAAAACTATAATAATCAAATAAATAGAGGTTATTAACTTATGAGTTGGGGGACATGGGTGAGTCTGAGTGTGGGTAGCTAGGAGGAGCTAGAGGGAAGAATGGGAGGAAGCAGTCATCTATTTTTTTTACTTAAAAACATATTTTGAAGTGGCTGATGTAGATTGTTTTTATCATTCACTCATTAGTTATTCATAAATGTAAATGTTCACCAATCAACAATATGCTAGAGCCCGGATTAGCAACTGATTGCTCACAGTTATCTTTCTGCAACTACCCATCCAGTGTTTTCTACTAATGAGATCTCTTATCTAACTTTCTCAGCAGGAATTTTTTACTTTCTCTACTTGCATTTGAAATTTACTGTAAAACAAGCCAACTTGGCATCTTATGAGAAAGTAAAGCTCAAACAATTTTCTTTCCTTAACTTGCTAGTGGACATTTTACACATTCAAGGAACTTACTGGTAAAACTGGGTATTAAGATTAACTGGAAAATTTTTAATTGAATATCTAGTGATCTTTATAAATGTCTAGCTGCCATGAAACTAGAGAATCCCTGTGACCATTTTTTTTAAGGCAGACATAGCAAGGTCACTTTTAACCCAAAGCACTTAAATGTGGATCTGCTAGGGTGACCCAGTTTTTTTGTCTTCTGTTACATAGGAATACCTAAAAGCCTCAAAATGAGAGACCAAGCTATACTTTAGAACGAACGTGGATTACTCATTATGTAGGAAGACATAATTTCGGAAAGTTCCAGAGTTTAAGTGAGAAATAACTTGGGCTGGTATAGACACAGAGAACTGGTTAAACTGAGAATTTATTACCCCATCATAGCCTCACCTTTCCTGACTAATATAAGGGCAGAACTAAGAAGATTAATTCAACATGATTAGAAGTAATCAAATGAATTGTTTAATTAAGTGTTTTGCGCCTGATAACAGTTCTAATTCCCAGTATAGCTGCTTTCTATTTTCTTCTAAGGGAGGAAGCAAGATGAATCATAAACCAGAAGATTATACCTTCTGTAATGAAGGAGACAAAGTAACAATAGCTCCCACACAGTTAACACCACCCAGAAACTGGCAAAGCAGGTAGCTCCTTAAAACCTCACATTGCATTTGAAACTTTTTTGTCCTATTTTTATTGACATAAGAACTCTGAATTTTCAATGAGCATTCCAAATTAATAAGGATATACTATTCTAGCTAATAATAACAAAGAAAAAACAAATAAACTTTAGGTTAGTCTCAGAGCCCTTACATGTTTTTCTCATGAAATTTTACCCATCGTCTGATGAAGAAAAAAATGACTGTGTGTGTGTGTGTGTGTGTGTGTGTGTGTGTGTGTGTGTGTGTGTAAGAAGGGGTAGTGGATTTTGAAAGCTAGCCAAACAGGTTCTTTTTAAAAAGCAGAGATAACCAGTGCTCAATGAAAAGATGAGCCTGTCCCAACAGTGGATAAGTCATCCAGAACTTTCAACCTGTTACTAACATGTACTCTATTTCACGGCCCTCTGTATAAAATTTAAATCAAAGATTAAAATGTTAATTTTAAGGTTGGCATAGAAAAACATCAATTTAGTATGCTATGCCTTGGAAGCCTGCCTGCCTGGCTACCTATTGTCTCAACTAAAATCAAGGTATCTGGATGCTTTACTAGAGTTTCAAAGGCATTAGGAGACAATCGGTTCTTTGTCTTCTCTAGCATCTAGATGTTGGTCGTATTTATGTCTGTAAAGCCATTCCTTCCATCGTCAAAGGCAAACACTGTGTATCTTCTTTAGCATACTGCAGGCTTGTCTCCGCCTCAAAAGGAAAGCAGATGTCACTGAAGTTGGCTAGAATTATGCTGACTAGACTGGGTCCACCTGGGCCATCCAGCAGAGTTACTACCTCAAGGTCCCCAGTCCCAGCTCCTTTTGTCATAACATAGCTTATCCACAGGCTCTGGGGATTAGGACAGACATCTAGGCAAGAGGGACTATACCCCATGCTCTATATCTCACTGCAAACCAGTGCACAGAACATGGCTTAGAGCATGGCTTTCTTTCGATGTGGTTCTCTCTCTAGTGAAATGGGTAAACAGTGAATTTTTCTGAGTTCTCACTGCGCAATATAGGCGGCACATCAGCTGGTTGTAGCTAGGAAGGAGAACAGCGTAATTTCACATGGGCTTCTTCTTGCTATGGAATCTGTGGTCGTGTTATTTTAACATGGAAGCCCAAGTGTATATTTGGGGAAATATGTTTATATCGAGAGGCAGAATTTTACCCACTTATCTCTCAGCGCCTACATACTTCTACATGTAAACCTCAACATTTTCAACCCTTCAGTGGCTCGCTATCAGGAATCCATAATATTACTCCTATTTTTCTTTCTGTTGGGTAATATTGGATATACGGTGAAAGGGGAAGTGACAAATTATATAAGTGAACTAGTTTAGCAAACATCTTAACAAGTGTGTATACCATCCCCCAATTATGCAATCCAAAGGATAGAGGGTACCTGGAGAACATGGCCCAACAAATCCACTAAAAAGTGTTACCATGGGCTCACAGAGACAGAAGTTGCAAGCACAGGGGTTCACAGGTCTGTACCGGGTCCTCACGTATATGTTATGGTAGTCAGCTTAATGTTTTTGTGCGACTCCTAATAGTGGGAGTGGGTGTGTCTCTGACTCAGTTGACTGCTCTTGAGACTCGTCCTACAATGAGTTGCTGTATCCATCTTCAATATGAGGGCTTTTGCTTTGTCTTATTGTATCTAATTTTGTCCCTATTTGGCTGCTATCTCTGGAGGCCTGCTCTTCTCTGAAGAGGAAAGAAAGGAGAAGTGGATCTGGAAAAAAATGTGAGCTGGGTGGAAGGACTTGGTAGGAGAAGAGGGAGAGGAAACTGTAGCCTGGATGTATTGTATGAGAGAAGATTCTATTTTCAATTAAAAAAATTTAAAAAATAAAATAAAATAAAATGAAAAATAAAAGGCCGGAAGTCCTACCTGCATAAAAATTAGCAGAAATAACCACTAGTCTGATACATTGCTGATGGAGTCCTCTGCTATCTTCAACTCTTCTCTGGAAGCTCAGCTAAAATGCATCAATAACACAAATATTAAGGTAAGGCCTCAGCTGGAATTCCTCCTCGTCTGGCTGTCAGTTCTCTTTGGGACAAATTCATTAGCCTTCCTAAACACACTGCATCATCCACAGTAGTCCCTAATTCACAAAGCTATTAAAAATCTTAGGGGAAATGACGTGTACAAGGGTTGGTATTCCTGCCAGCGTGACACCAGCTGGAAGCATCTGCAAGGAGGGAACCTCAGTTGAGAAACTACCTCCTTAAGACTGGTCTGTAGAGAAGATTTGGGGGAGTCTCCTCCAGTAATGACTGATGTGAGTGGGCTCAGCTCACGCTGGGTTGCACACCTTTGGCAGGTGGTCCTGTGCTTTATAAGAAAGCAAGCTGTCCAAGCCAGGGGAAGAAGCCAGTAAGAACCACACCTTCATGGTCTCTGCTTCAGTTGCTGCCCAAGTTCCTCCCCACAGTTCTGTCAGTGGTGCGTGTGACCTGATAGTTTTAAGATTAAGTAATCCCTTTCCACTCCAGGGTGCTCTCCGTCATGGTGTTTATCACAACATCAGAAACCTAAGAAGACAATGCACACTAACCATTTATGGTATAAAAGGACAGTCAGTATGTAAGGACTACTGTATATCCTATTGTTGCTCTTGCCTTGGTAAATCAACCAGTGGACTGATGTACTCAGGTCTCTCATTTTGACCACTTCCATTCACTGTCGATTCAGTGATCATCTGCTTGTGCAATAAATATGGAGAAAAATAGACAAAGTGCATCCTTTACTGGGGCAGCCATTCTGGAAGAAGCAGGTAGAAAAAAACAATCAGAAGCCAGTAAGTATACCCAAACCATAATGGTTATGATGAATGCTGTGGAGGAATAAATAAAATAATGTGACGGTATTACCAAGAAGTTCACTGTTGACCAGTTAGCTCTAGATAATCAGTGCAATTTCACAGGACAATGGGAGGGATATATTGCACAGATGTCCACAGGACACAATGAAGGTTGGATGCAGTTGGAAGGAAGTACAGGATGCTGAGCGAGGATCTAATTAAGCAGATAAGAGTTTGGTTCTTACTTGTAAGGTAAATCTGAACAAGGAAGGTAAACAGTGAGTGTTACCAAATCAAACAGGGCAGAGTACAAGCAACAGAGAAACAGAAATCATGTTTGATTATAACAGCGTAAATGACGGGGGCAATGGGGTGAGGTATACTGAAGTCGGCAGCTCAAGCTAGAGCTCTCAAGGTCTAAGTAGGGGCTTTGAGTAAATTTCACCTTATGAGAATCCAGGAACTAGTAAACCATAGCAGTCGAGGGAAACATGGTTTTAGAACATTTTTCTGTGTCTGTGTACCTGCATGCATGTGTGTGAATGCATGCATGCTCGTATGTACTCATGTGTGCATGTGTTTGCATGTGTGTTCATGTGCCATGGTGCACACGCAGAGGTGAAAGTACAATTTAAACAAATTGATTCTCTCTGGAATGTGGGTCATGGTGGGTAGAACTCATGATATTAGGTTTGATGGCAAGCTACTTTACTTATTAAGTTACCCGCCAGGCCCAAGGAAAACACATTTTATGTCCATTTTCATAAAATTATAGCTTCAGAGAGAACTACATTTAGATAGAGATGCTAAAGCGGTGAGTTTTCAAAGAATGGAGTCAAACAGAGAGATGACTTAGTCGAGAAAGCATTTATCTGAGGACCAGAGTTTGAACCCCAAGAACCTTGGGGGTGGCTCCTTATGAGGCAGTAACAGCGAGACACCATAGCAAGCTTGGTAGCCAGGAGAGCTGGATTGGTGGGTTCTAGGTTCAGTGGCAGACTGCCACAGTAAATAGAGAGCAACGAGGGAAAGTGCCTGCTGACAATTTTGGCCCCAAATATGCACCGGAACCCACACACGTACCCAATCATGTGCACACATACACCACAAACATACATACTACAAACAACACACACATATACATGCATACACTACAAACACACACACTCATACACTACAAATACACACACACAGAGGGGGGTAGGGAGGAGAGAGACAGAGAGACTCAAAGATTACTGAGACATTCCTGAGGAAACACGGTGTCTATGATTAAACAAGAGGACTGGCTGCCAGATTTAAGAGACATATGTGTCACAGAACAGGAGGACTTGTGTTCTTTTGGGGGAGATGGGGAGAAATTTCTCCTCAAATGATAAAATGTTCTTTATTTTTGCCTCAAGTTAACTGGTGGATATGGACAATATTCACGAGGTTAGGTAAGGAAGACTGTGAAGGTCCAGAGGGTGACTGGCAGAAAGAATGAAGAGCTATATTGGGAACATATTTTTGAGCAGCCCATGAATCCTGCTAACAATATGATCTGAGGATGACAAGAATCTAAGTAGGAGTGACAATCTGCTCAGGTGTGCTTTCCTCTGTGTATTCCAGAGGTGTCACAACACACCTCCATCATATTTCTGTGCACTATGCATTTATGACCAAGTCCCCACAGGGCTGCGAATGAGCTCTTTTAGGATTATCTTTAATTTGTTTAGGCAATATGCAATGCCTACCCTAAAATAGTAGCCCCCTCCCTGTGCTTTCTGAATGAATATAATTTTCATTCCTTTAACATATCACTTCTATATTCAAGAAGTCTTTCTCTATTAGTCTTTTCTGAAGGTAAATAGAATATTCTAATATCATCCAATACATTTTCATTATTTCTTTTGTTTTGTGTATATCCAATAAATATCACAGCAACTTTTACAAACAACTCCCAATTCTAGTCTAAAAACAGGAAGGAAAGGGCTGCTTTCCCATGATCAGGAAGGGTATGGCTGGGAAGGAAGGCATGTAGAGAGGAAGACTCTGACACCCAAACATCCCACATGATTCATGTATGTGGACAAGATGATGCACTTTTCCTAGTAAACTTGGACCTTCTGGTAGAAAGACCAGGAGGACCTGCATGATGAATGGTCCCAGGGTTCCCCAAACACATTGCTCTCAAAATTAATTGAGAAAGAGACTTCTCATAATATGGCATCTGTGATATAATCACAGTGAACAGCTGACTAGGAGCACGCAAAATCGTTCAAAGACTTCGGTTTAATTTCCAACTGGTAGAAACTTCCCGAGGTTTATTTCATCTCAAAACAGCGTTTCTTTTTAAGGGCACTTTTCAAAGTGCCCGAGAAGTAGTGGACTGAGAACAGGCACGGCTGTCACAGCGGTGACAGTGATTGATGAAGAGGAAGGGGCCAGGCCAAGAATGCCTGCACTTGGAGGGAAATAAAGGATCGAATAGATAATTCCGCAGAACAGGGGCCCAGTGCTACCTTCACAGCCATACAAAGGGTCTAGCCAGCAGTGGCTCTACCTGATTGGAACTGAATGCTCCATTATGTTCCTTAGAGCTCCCCAGCCCTCCTGCAGCCTGGCTCCATTCCTGCCTGCTCACAGGCAAAGTGCACTGCAGTTCTTTTCAGAAGGTTCAGTACCCAAGGGAACATTTCCGACATGCATGAAGCCTGCCTTGGTAGCCCTAGCCTTGTCCTCGGATCAATATCTCAGTGTATTAACTCGGGGGCGTCATCTTTCTTTGTCACACTTAGACCTTTCTTAACCAGAATAGAGAGTAAGCGCACCTCACAAATACTTCCACTATTGTTCTAATCGAAATCTATTTTTCTTTAAACCAAATGTCTTAACCCCTTTCTTTACCTATGAGAAATCAAATTCATAATAAGTTGACTTATATTGATATGTATGAACTTCTCCAGCAGCTCATAGCATTTTGCTTTTCTTGAGGTTGACTCAGAGCCTTTCCCATACCCAGTTGTTTAAAATCAACTCTACCATTGTTCATTCATTTCTCAGCTCATCTATCATGACCCCCTAAGTTCGTTATTCCTTGAGAAAGTCGCTTGCTCTCTGTTAAAATATTACAGGATATCTGCGACTTTTCTTACCTTGAGATATAGAAAAAGTTGTATCTGAGATTTTCGTAGTGAAGAATGATAGTCTAGGCAAAATATCCAGAGGTGGGCAAATAGCTAAGAGTAAATGGCACGGGCCCAGAAGGTGCCCATTCCTGCAAAACATGACCCATAGCAGCAATCTCCTAAACCTACGTGAGCTATGATGTAGCCACTCTTTTCCCCATTGTTATATATATGAAGCTGTCCCAGTTTGCTTTCACTGCTATGATGAACACAATGACCAAAAACAACCTTGGAAGCCAAGGATTTATTTAGCTTTCAACTTCTGCATCTCAGCCCATTATTGAAGGAAGTCAGGACAGAAAATCAAGCAGGCAGCTGGAGTCAGGAACTAAAGCAGAGACCACAGAGGAGTGCTGATTACTTTCTTGCTCAGTCACTTTCTTATGTACCTTGGGGCAACCTGCTCAAGGTTCTCAGAATTGGACCACACACAGAGAACTGGGGCCACCCTCATAAGTCAACAATAAAATACAATGTTCCAAAGACATACCTACATGCCAATCTGATGGAGGCATTTTCCTCAGTTGAGGTTACCTTTTCTCAGATGAACCTAGATTGTGTTGTATTGACAAAAAACCTAACCAGTACAGATACATGTGGAAGGCTTACGTAAAATCTGTACTTTTTTCCTTCAGTTCCCAAAAAGAAAATGACAATTAAACTAAACAGTCCATGTTAAGAAACAGAACAGACTGTAGCCTTATGTCTGTATATGGTCCCAGCTCACTATAATGAAGGTTTTACTTTTATTAAATTCTACGTCAAAATTTTTACAACACCGAAAGACAATTATCACATGTACTCACTCATAGGTGGTTTTTAAACATAAAGCAAAGAAAGCCAGCCTACAAGCCACAATCCCAGAGAATTTAGACAACAGTGAGGACACTAAGAGGGACTTACATCTAATCTACATAGGTAGTAGAAAAAGACAAGATCTCCTGAGTAAATTGGGGGAGGGAGAGGTAGGGAGGGGGCAGAGAAAAATGTAGAGCTCAATAAAAATCAATTAATTTTACTATACAATCTATGTAGCACATTCCTAAACACAGTCTTCAGTTTTATTTGCTTGTAAACTCAATAGAGTATGTATACTTTTTAAAAAATATTTATTTATTTATTTATTTATTTATTTATTTATTTATTTATTTACGTGTGCAGCATTCCTTCTATGTGTGCCCGCAAGCCAGATGGGGGTGTTACAGATGGTTGTGAGCCACCATGTGATTGCTGGGAATTGAACTCAGGACCTCTGGAAGAACAGTCGGTGCTCTTAACCACTGAGCCATCTCTCCAGCCCGAGTATGTATACTTTTAAAGTCCTGTTTGTGCTCAGATTGTTCTTGAGAAAATACTGCAGTGTACCTCAAAACTCAGCATCATGCCTGCTGCTGTTTATTCCACTGTAGGTGGAAATTTAGCTTATTTTTTTTAATTTTCACTTTGCTTAAAGAAACTGAGGGCTTGGTGAACGCTAGACAGCAGTCTACCCCTGATCCACGTCTTTAGCCTGAAATTGCATTCCTAGGCAATGCTTTCTTCTGACAGAGGCTGCCATTCAGAGCGCTGCTGCACTTATTTCAGATGAAACTGGGCACACTCAGGGATGTATGGCCACAGATGTGTTGTTCTTATTTCAGAATACAAACATCAAAAAATTTCTTTAGAATATATGGCTCAAAAGGAAATCTCTGCAGCAATAACTTGTGCCCATTTTAAACTATTTTAAGTAAAGGAGTCAAGAGACCATGGACTGAGCCCTCTTAGACCTGTGATTAAAAATTAAACCTTCCCTTCTAATGGTATTTTTTCAGGTATTTGTCAGATTCATTTTAAAATAATGACAAGCGTGCCACACATAATTACTAGTTATGTTTTGTGGAATGTGGAATGCAATTAATCAATGACACCATTTAATCTCAACAGCTCTAATGTGTTAACTCTGGGATCTTTGTATTTTTGTTCATAGACAGTAATATTAGCTATAAATAATGTGCCTTTATTTCCTACTTCTCAATCTTTTACTTTTATTCATGGCTTACTTTACTAGTCAGCATATAAATGTGGTGTTGGATAAAAGTAGTCATAAAGCTATCTTATTATTTCTAATCTAAAAGAGAATAAACAGTGATTATTATTAATCTATGTCTTTATATTTATATATAGGCACAATTTACATAATCACAGAATATCCTTCATCCACGCAACATAGTTACAAATTAAAAGACACTAAAATGTCTCCTAATGAAGCAACATCCAATCATTTTCGTGGTTGCAAGAAAAAAATCTTTAAAGTTTTTTTTAATCAACCATGCTTGTGGAAAATTTGAAAAGTACAGCCAGGGTATTTCTGACAAGGATAGTGGGAAGCACAAACTACCATGGTAGGTCAGAGTGCAAAGCCGCATGAGCCCTTTTTGGAGGCAAACCGGAGACACTGATGCTTCTGTTGCTATCAGTCTCTGTCTGGACTGTGTGTTTCGAGATTCCTGGGGTCTTCCTATTCAGAGAAGTGAAGAAGCACAAACAAACAGCAAAGTAGTAAGAGGTTTGACACCGAGGAAGACTAAAAGTATGAGTTAGATCCACTGCAAGCGAGTGGCAGGCTCTAAGCAAAATTGCTTGAGAATATCTGATTGCTTATAGGGCCTTGTCTTATGGGGCCTGGAAGGATAAGTTGTTAGGCAGAAGTAGGGTGTGGGTGGCTTTCTCTATTGACTGACACTTCGGGTTATGTAAGTCTGTGTACTAAATGTGTCCTCTTTCATGTTGCATCTGATTTTGATCATATGCCTGTCCAATCCAGCATAGATATAAGATGATAAACAAGTGGTCCCCTAAAAGTCACTCTGGGGACACTGATTGCCTTACTATGTATGCACCCCAAACAAGCTCATGTTGGATCACTTCACTGCCCCTAGGATGAAGACATGTGTCCGGATGTATTTGATCGCAAAAGGGGATTTACTAAAAATTTCTGCGGAACTATCAATCTGAGTGACTGACCTGCTTTGTTTCCAAAGGGGTGTGCATACAATTCTCTGCAGGTGGGGAGTCCCAGCTGTGTAAGTGCATTGTTGAGAAAGAGTTTAGATGTAGCTCAAGTCACCGAGGGCCTAGGTTGCTGAGTCGTTTCTATGATCGCCTTCCTTATTTCTCTCTGTCAATATTTGTCTATTGATCCTCCCACACTGAATTTAGAAACACATCCTTGAAATTACACCTCCAGCAGTAGTAAAATAAACACTTATATATTACTTGTAAATACACATACGCACCCACAATAAGCTACCATTTGAAATAAATAATTACTAATAACAGCCTATATGCTCATATTCATGAAGAGTGAGTAAATAAGTTATAGAATAAATACACACAGTGTTCTATAAGTTCTTAAATAATGGACTGGTTTCTATGAATGGATAGAGGATATGTTTTGTGGATATGCTGTGAAATAAAGACAGAGTAGAAAAGATTAGCCATTGAGCCATTGTATGTGAGCTTGTATGTTAAAAAGCAAATAACACAAGAAAATGTAAATGTGCTTGATCATTCATTGAAGAAACTTCCGGAGAAGTAGAGACAGTGGTACCCGCGTGGCAGGCTGACAATGACTGCCTGAGTTAGTTCACACCCTAACTCCCACATCCTAGAAATGCTACGCTATTTGGGGAAAGGTTCTTTGCAGGTGTGAGTAGGAAGTTTGAGGTGAGATGATCACTCTGAATTGTCTGGGTGGGCTCCACACAGAGCTAGAATTCCCAAGAAAGAAAAACAGAGCCGGGCGATGGTGGCGCACGCCTTTAATCCCAGCACTCGGGAGGCAGAGGCAGGCGGATCTCTGGGAGTTCGAGACCAGCCTGGTCTACAGAGCTAGTTCCAGGACAGGCTCTAAAGCCACAGCGAAACCCTGTCTCGAAAAAACAAACAAACAAAAAAAAAAAACAGAGATAAAAAGGGGGGAAAAAAAAACCTCAAGCAGGATTCAGGAAAAACACAGAATGAAAAGTCACAGTTAAAAATGAAGCTGATGGAAATACAATTGAGCAATACTAACTACCATACGTAAAGAGTGGGATGAAGGACACAGCCAATACAACTTTTGGAACATGCACTTGGCAATATATCCATAGCAAAACACAGGCATCACAGCCTACTAACACCGGCCTTTACCTATGTACTGGATATTTCAGGGAGCTAGAAGATGACAATTTTGACAGTGACTCTGCCTGAGGACGGGATTTAAGTCAGGAATGTCTCCCATGGATTCCCACATTTAAACACTTCCTCACTGTTGGTGGTGCTATCTGCAAGGTCAAGAAACCTATAGGAGATGGACCCTTGCTAGATGAACCTCAGTGGGTTTTGAGAATTCACAGTTAAGGCCACTTTCAGTTCGTTCTCTCCCTCCTGGCTGCCTATGTGATGACTTTAGAAACTCCCACCATGAACTTGTGAGCCCAAGTAAGCATCTGTATGTTTCCTTGAGCACGTTATTTTCTCATAGAAATGAAAAGTAACTGATCCAATCAGAATTGTGAATAAATACATAAGCTAGATTTCTCCTTGTCAGAGATAATAGATTACAAATAGAAAAGGCTAGAATAAATTCTGGAATTAGATTAGGACCAAGGGCATCAGGTTGAATGATGATATTTATATATTTCTAAATACATATTTGCAAGTAGTTATGTGGACTCATATTCCCATTAATATCAATATATTAGCAACTATACTTCTTAGCTACATTCACTGATAAAGACCTAAAAGCAATAATATTTCAGTGTCAATGAATATGATTAAGTAGCCAGATATTCATTCCTACATAATGTTCCCTTTAAAAAGTAAGAGAGCTTATAAAGAAGTAGGTTTCAGTATAACTTCTTCAAGCATCTTCTGTTATTGTGAGATGGATTGCGACTACTTCCTGACTTGCCTGAAATAAGTCATGTATTTTCTCAGGAAAAGCAACATACTATGTAAGGCCATACTTCATTTCTTGAAAGGCTGAAGCTACCCCTTGTTAATACCCAGTTACCCTGCTGATGGAAATGCTAGCTCGCAGTCATCTGTATGCTTCTCCTTATTGGTTTATTTATAAAGACAGAAAACGCCAAAATCCCATTTACTATATTCTCATCCCATAGTAATCAATGACCCTCTCCTTTTCTTCTCCCAGGAGTGGCAGCATCTCTCCCATTCCCCTTCCTAAACTACTGGACATCCTTTCTCATTCGTTGTTGGCCAGTTTAAACACTTGGCTTGCTATCCTTCAGGGCACTCTGGAAGCTACACAAGAGGAGTTCTCAGAATTGATGAATTTCTGAGGAATACAAAACAATTTACCACTAACTTTTGGAAGAGCAAAAAGATCCAGACCTGGAATTTTTTTTTACTTTTTTTTAATATAATTTTTTATTGAAAAAAAAATTTCCGCCTCCTCCCCGCCTCCCATTTCCCTCCCCGTCTCCCTTCCCCCCCCTCCTCCCTCTCCTCCCCCCCACCCCCCACTCCTCTCCCCCTCCCTCTCCAGACTGAGGGGCAGTCAGGGTTCCCTGCCCTGTGGAAAGTCCAAAGTCCTCCCCGCTCCATCCTGGTCTAGGAAGGTGAACATCCAAACTGGCTAGGCTCCCACAAAGCCAGAACATGAAGTAGGATCAAAACCCAGTGCCATTGTCCTTGGCTTCTCAGCAGCCCTCATTGTCCGCCATATTCAGAGAGTCCGGTTTTATCCCATGCTTTTTCAGTCGCAGTCCAGCTGGCCTTGGTGAGCTCATAATAGATCAGCCCCACTGTCTCCGTGGGTGGGTGCACCCCTCGTGGTCCTTCTCAGACCTGGAATTTATAAAGAAATGTATTTTAATTTTAGAACTAGGGAGATCATTAAAGTAATTCATTAAGAAATTATTTAAAGAAAACATATTGGTTTTGCATAAAACACCTTAGCATATTAGTAGGAAACATTATTTTTTGCTCATTGGAACAACATAAACATGCATACCTTGGAATATTTATTTTCTGAACAGGCATGCAACTAAAAGATAATACTATATTCTTACCAGGCTCTTTTCCTCATGGCTGTCTCTGATTCTGTATTCCTTTGCATTTTCGGCTTCTCTTTTTACTTTGGACACTACTCCTCTGAACTTTCTGAGCTAAATCAGGTTCAGTTGTTCTAACCTGCAACTATACTTTTATTCCATTAATTTCTCCATTTAATTCTATCACCTGTGATAAGGGTGGAGGTGAGGTAGCATAGACCAGACAGCTTCTCTCATAAGGAAATGTTCAGATTTTTGTAGCAGGGAGCTGTGAGCCTGGCAGCCACTCTGAGCCAGGGTTTTGTCTGTAAGAGGGAATAAATGTAGGACCAACATACTAGGTAATATTTCATAAAAGATAAATCACTGTGCGATGCAAAAGTCTAGTGAGATGGCAGCTTCCCTGAGGAGACAAGTTCACGGACAGACATATTCACTGGAGGTGAAGGGGTACCATTTTGTATGGACTGGAATATGTACAGAGAAGAGAGATTTCTGGGAAATTTTTCTAAGAGGGTAACATGGGCTTCATTTCTCCCACCCTAGGCACCAGGACAGACATTTAGAGAGATAAATTTTCACTCTCAGAAGCCGAGAGCAAGTGTGATGATGTTAGATAATTGTTCTTGACATCCTTGGTCTTCTTCCTCTGCTGTATCAATATAGCTTCTGGCAGAAACAAATCCAATTTAGAACAGGACAAACTCTTTTGTTGTCTTTCAGATCCTGAATGGCAAATGCATTTTATATCCCAGTCATCGGTGGTTGGTTTGCTATAATTGCTTAAAATCTTTAGTCCTGAATAATTCTGAGGGCTTAGCAGGTCCAGTGGCTGATGACTTCAGCATGGTATAAAGTGAGGGTCGGAGGTATCACCTCCCTCAGAGGAGGTCAACAAACAAGCAGGGTTTTGTGTAAATCTTGTTTGGCATCAATATTTTTAAACATTTTATTCAAGAATATTAGTAACATTGTAAGTATAAATTTAGTATTTAATTACTTTCTCATTATTTCATAAGTAGCTACTATGAGTCAGTCATTAACTTTAATTGTTGCTAACAAAATAGTAAGCAACATAAAAGGACATCAAAGATCATAACAGAAATCGATAGCACAACTGAAGACTTCAAGGGAGGAGAGGCAAAAGAATTTGTGTTAAGATGATACATCTGTTCACTAACAAAATGAACTTGGACAAGTTACTTATCCTGTTGGAACCTTTTCAAAATGTAGTTTAGACACATCAATTTCACAAAAATCAGCAGACAAACTATTTAATATGTGTGCAGGTCACATATTATGATGATGATGATGATGGCAATCAGTATGTTTCATGGACTCTATCATGCTCATTGAGCCCTCCTATTTGACATCCAGACACATGAAGTGTTTTATGACCTGCTGTGGGTATATGCAGATATTATTTTTTTCCTGTTGCACAGAAATAGTCTATGAATTTTTCACAACCCATGTTAACAGTGAAAGAAGGCAAAGATGTTTGATAAAATTCAGGAAACAAGCCGTTCACTAAAAGAAAGGAAGATAAATGAAGCCTGATCATCTCAGAAAACAGCTAAGGGGAGGAAAGATTCTAAGCAGAGTTGTAATAATACTCAGGAGGAAGAGGGACTTGATGATCTCAGTAGCCTCTCCCTTCTAGGGACTCAGGTTTTGTTTGAGTCTATGCAATTTACTAACAAGGAAGAATAAACTAAGACAGAGCCTAGAGAGATGGCTCAGCACTTCAGAGCTCTTGCTACTCTTCCAAAGCACCAGGGTTCTGTTCCTACCACCCACATCGGTTGGCTCAAAAGTGTCTGTAACTCTAGCTACAGGCAAACCCGTGGCCTCTTCTGGTACACCTAATGTATACTCAGGCACACAGCCATATCCATAAAATAAAAAATAAATTTTAAAAACAAATTAAGACAGAATATCTACCGTTAAGGACTTGTTCAGCTTGAAGGCACAACAGGAAAATACTGCGAGGGCAGCTAATGGAACAGCCAAGTCAGACCTTCCTGAGAGCCCTGGGGAGACTTGGCGTGAGTACAGGCTTTGGAGGTAGATCATAGGTTCTGATTCCAACTCTGCTAATAACAATTTGCGAAACCTTGGAGAGGTTATTAATCTCTCTGAACATCCGTTTCCAGATCTAAAACTCAATGGAAAAGAAAGAAAAACATAATAATACCTCCATTATTAGGATAAATGAAATGATACAATTCAGGTTCATAGAGCAGTGCTCGTGCATAAATACTGTGTGCACAACAATTAGCTATCGTTAATAATAGCATGCTTATTAATAACATTATAGCCTCCTACCTCAGTGGGAGTAAGTGAGATTCCAAATTCTAGCCGCCAATTAAAATACAAAAATGACTATTACTGCTCTCAGTTACTAGTAATAGTATCAGCATACCCACATACACCTGACTTAATTAATGATAGCATTTAATTAGTTTCCAGACAATAAGAAGACTAATAGTAGAGGCTTATTGGCTTGTGGCAGGCGCTCACCAGTGTCACCAAACACCAAGGTTCTCCTCTTCCTCTGCTCTCCTCATCTAGTAATGTTTTATCCTTCTCATCACAAGATGGCCATCACAACTGCAGACATAATACCCCGAGAGGGGGAGGGGAGCTCACACTGGTGGGAGTAAATGGCTTCTCCTTCTACCTTAAGATACAGTTCTGTCTGAAAGGAAGAAGGGAGCTTGGCTGCTGGGCAGGCAGGGCAACCATGTCTACCATAATCTTATGATTTAAAAATTGAGATGGGTTGTGTTGGCAAAAGCAAATGAAGTAACTCCCTGTAACGGAGTCTGGAGTATGAGTAATATTTAGATACAAAGAGCTCAGGAGAGGGGCTTGAAAACAACAGAGGAGCTGTCAGACCTTTGGGCAAGTTTTTTTTTTCCAGTGAATTTTAATCATAATTGTGTGCATAAAACATAAATTTATTTTCAGATATGCAAATGTAGCACCTGGGATACCTGAAAATAATGCAGCTAGGTTTCATATACTGTCTCTCCCAGGCATAGGCATTATTTGAGTAATTATAAGTGACTTAAACTCAGCCTTCCCTATAGACCTTGCTCTAAAAAAAAATCCATCCCCTTTTTACTGCCTCCTTGCACAGTAAACTATGAGTAAGAGTTGATGCTCCTTTCTTAACTTCTCCAACACTCCTGTCTCTTCATCGTTCTTCAGAGAGTCTCTCTTCCCCTCTCCACTGACAATCATGGGGTGGCTCAACCTGACCCATCACTGTTCTCTGTGGGAAACTCATCCTTATCTCCTGGCCCATTGCCTGCTCCTGTTGATCCTCTCACGTTTTCCGACTGCAGTGTGGAAGGAGATTCCTTAAGATGCTGCGGGGATGGGTTCCTCAGACAACTTCTCTTTAACCACGTGCGCAGTTTCTTACTGGTAAACTCAGACCTGTTGCTTTAAACATCATCTTTAATGCCTCATGCCCCCTCTATCACCACTCAGGACCTTGCTCTTGGACTCAGTCCTGTGTGCATCCCCGGCACTCCTGAAACCACATCGCCGCCACCGTTGCTCATGTGCTTCTGAGATTGGTATTTATTTACCCTGTTGCTTGGGTTCAAAGCTTTGAAATCATGCTTCACTAGCTCCTTCTACATCTACATCCCCTTCATGAATTAATGGGCAAATCTTGTTGTTCACTGTTTTTAAATCCTACTTTTTAAGTCTGCCTTCTTCCACCTGTCCCCCTCCATTCACTTCTCCACACAAGATCCAAGGGACTCTTTCTCAAATATATTACATCATGTCACTTCCTAAACTAACATTTCCAATGGCTACCAGTTTGAAATAAATAAATCCTAGCCTTTCCCATAGCCTCTCTCACTCAATGGACTTTCCATCTCCTTCTTGTCCCACCCAGACTCATTCACTGCATTCCATTCTTCCCTAATGTGTCTGGAATATTCTAATCGTGTTCTAGTTGCCTTTGGCTTATCTGACCATTTCTTTTTTAGAAAGGTTTTCATTAACTGCTTATCTAAAATACTACTTCTAACCCTTTCTCTCTTCATTTTTTTTCTGCTTAAATTTTCACCATGTCCCTTACCTGGCATGCCTATTTGATTATTATTCGTGTCCTCAAACTGAGTATATTTATTGGATCTACTGGTGTACCCAGGACAGAGCTTGCCTCCAATCTGTGCTGAGGACATGTGGCTTGATGGTGAGGGAATGGATAAATGGTGATTTGCTGACTTTACTTTTGTTTAATTTTATGTAATTTTCATATTGTGTTTGGGACTGTTTTCACTGTTACAAATTAATAGTTTTAATTGTTTCACTTTTGTTAAGCAATCATTTTAATGTATATATGTAAAATAAATATTTAACAAATTTATATGTAAAATAAAATGTACTTTATGAATTCCAATAAATTTTTATATCGTACTTTCATTAATGTTATGTTTCGTGTATTAATGGCTTTTACAAACCAAACCATTAACATGTTTTATTCATGTAAAAAGTTTATCAAAATTGCAGCTCTTGAATATAGGGCATCTTCGCCATTTGGGAGCCATTTTTCTATAGCCTGATATTTTAATAATCTAATAGAAAATAATCCAAATACCAATACGCTGTGATTTTTCTGAGAATGCCAATTAACACCTTGGAAACACATGGCATTTCATCTTACTGTCATGCTTGACACTATTATATAATCTCTTCCCGTTGTATGCACAATATTTTGATGAACTTGTTTAGCAAATTCTCGTTAAGAACGTAGCCCTTTTACAAATGTTAAAAGCTTCTAAACATGCCGCTATAAACACAGAGAGTCAAGTCTAAATATATTCATTAAGGTATCTTCCTGGAAAACAAGAGAAAAATGCCAACGAAGGTTCTGTTTTCTGTGTGTTGGTGCTTTCTCACAAATACTAACGAGAGTTAATGTAGCGGAGGGACTTAGCTTGGGATGTCATTTGTACGCATCCCTTCCCTCTTTTCCCTATTTCGGCTTGCCTGCTCTCCAGATAGATGCATTTTATCACAACGGGAGGATTTCCCAAGCATTCTGCAAATACCTGCCTCTAAATTAGCACATTTGTATCCAGCCACATCTTTTTCTTCCTGACTTGTCTCCATCCCCAGTCTTCTTCCTTTCACAGGCACTTTCCACATCCTGACAGTTGCCTTGGATTTACTAACGAAATTGCCATAATTATCTTCTCTCATCACTCATTATTGCCTAGAAACACTATAGTAATGATGTTTCCTGTTCCCACTCTCTGACCTTATTTTGCTGTGGGTGATTTATTATAATCATAGTGTATTAGTCAGGGCTCTCTGAAGGAACAGAGCTGATTATATATACATATATGTTATATAAAAAATATAATATATAATGATGTTATAGGTATATATGTACTGACTTACAGGATGTGGTGTGAGTAGTCCAACAATGGCTATTT
>NW_026067903.1:16429048-16497513 GCF_014885135.2 Alexandromys fortis | reverse complement strand
GGCTAGGCTCCCGCCAAGCCGGAACATGAAGTAGGATCAAAACCCCGTGCCATTGTCCTTGGCTTCTCATCAGCCCTCATTGTTCGCCATGATCAGAGAGTCCGGTTTTATCCCATGCTTTTTCAGTCACAGTCAATGAGGAGCGGATGGAGGGAGAACACGAGCAAGGATGTCAGGACCACGAGGGGTGCACCCACCCACTGAGACAGTGGGGATGATCTATTGGGAGCTCACCAAGGCCAGCTGGACTGGCTTGCTTCTTATGGCTTGCCCAGCCTGATTTCTTACACAACTCAGGACCACCTGCCCTAGGACAGTACCGCCCAAGGTGGACTGGGACCCTGCATCCATCCATCCATCCATCCATCAATCAATCAATCAATCAATCAATCAATCATAACAACAATAATAACAATAATAATAGTACTAATAAAATGTCCCTCATATTTGCTTGTAGGCCATTATACTGAGGGCATTTTCTCAAATGAGGTTCCTCTTCCTAGATAACTCTAGCTTGTGTCAAGTTGACAATAAAGTAACCAGTACAGCATTATTATACGACAATTAAAAGGGATGCATGAATAACTATGGGACATGATAGATATGTTCATTTTCTTCACTGTAGTAACCATATTTTCTGTAGTTGTAACAGTTACCTTTATGTTTCTGTGCTGAAATTCCCTGGAAAATAGAACTTACAGGAGAAAAGTTGATACACACTTACAATGCCATGGTGGGAAAGACAGCAAGCGGGAGCTTGAGGCAGCAGAAGGCAGAGTGGAAATAAAGACTGGTATTTTAGCTTGCTTTCCCCCATGGAATATAGTGCCTGATCCCCGCCCAAAGTGATAAAATCAAAAGAGGATAACACATAGTTAAAATGGGTTCCCTCCATAAATCAAGCTGTTCAAAATGGCCCTTCACAGACCTTCTCAGATGCTAGTTTTAAGCAGGTCATCCCTCACAGATGTCCTCAAAGGCTTGTCGGGGGGGGGGTGATTCTATAACTTACTGAGTTAACAACTAAAACTAACCAGCACAATGGTGCCTGCTTCAGCCTGTATACCCTTCATATACAAAAAAATCTTAGAGGAAAAAACCATGAGAAATTTATAGTGGGAAGGAAGTAAGAGTTGTAGAAGACAGAAGTATCAGTGGGTAAGACAGAAAATTGGTCAAAAGTCTCAGGGGCTAAAACTTTAGAAAGATTTTATAATGGACAATGAAAAGGATTACACACAAAACCATTCTTCCAGAAACATCTGCTCCAAGATTTTCTTAGTCTTTTATCCTATCTTTTAAAATAACCTCATACCTACTGCTGACAAATTTAATTTTAAATAGAAAATAAGTATGGATTTCAAGTGAAAAGAAGTTGCTACATCTGGAAAAATGTGTTTTGTCCTTGAAATATTATGCTCATTTTTAGGCTAGTCAAAGACTGAGCAAATATTCTTTTGAGAGGATATGTCAGTAATAGTTTTATTTCTCCCTTGCACAGAAGGGATTTTCTTCCATCAGTCTTAATTCATTAAAACGGATTGGAATTGTGCCTGTTTTGTCTCTGTTGACCTTCATCCTTGACTAAGACTTTGTGAGCTCTTATCATAAATTTCTCCAGAGATTTTGGTGTCAGTTGTAATTTCCAGAAATTAATAAAGAGAAAGTAGGAAAGAGAGGGGAATGGAAAAAGAGAGAGAAGAGAGAGTAGGAAAGAGAGGGGAAGGGAGGGAGGGTGGGAGGGGGAGAGAGAGAGAGAGAGAGAGAGAGAGAGAGAGAGAGAGAGAGAGAGAGAGAGAGAGAATTCCTTGAGAGAATCCAAAATGAACATAAAGCTGGGATGCCCTCAGTTCTCTTTCCTTCACGATGCTATTGTAAATTGGAATGAGGTCAAAGGTCTAAGTATTTCCAGCAGATTCCATGCAATTTGCATAAACATTCAACCTTAGGATCCTCATCTGAAGAAAGAAGGTAAAAATGTTCACCAGATAAAATATAGATGAGTGACTGATAAACACATAAATGCTCAACATTACTAGTGATCAAAGAAGCAAGATTAAGTATCTATTAAATTAGCAATGGCTTCTGCCAATGCTGGTCTGAAGGAAACAGGTACTTTCACACACTACTGGAAATAAAATGTTAATACATACCAAGAATCTTGAAGTGTTCATGAAATTTTACTCAGAAAATCTCTTAGGAATATATTTGCAGAAAGTCATTTAAGGACTATATTCACAAAGAGTTATAAAAACTGCTACATAGAAAAGCATGTATCTTTTCAAATGTTTAGGGAAATTAGCAAATGAAACCCACTGTAAGAGATAAGCAACAAAGGGACTTTGGAATACAGTCTACAGTCTGTGCATTGATAAATGTGCATGTATGATGCAGAAATAAGTCTTGACCCAATATCTTAGTGGCCATACTGGCTTTAAAGTTGAAATGGGCTTACATTTCCTTGTAGATCTCAATTATCCAGACTCATAGAAATATCTTCCTACAGCTGGTTCTATTTACAAAGAACCTGGTGTTGCCTGGGAGCCTGTTCCAAGCAAGACCTTTAGCTTTTTAGGAGCTCCCTCCTTACAGTCACTTGACCCCTTTAGATACTCAAACACTCAATGGCCATCATTGAAATTCCTCTGCTCTGTGGGGAGGACACTGTATCCTCTGCATACATCTGCCAGGGCAAGTACCAGGACACTTACTGACACCTTCTGTCTCATTGCTGTGAAGAGACACTATGACCATGGCAACTCTCATAACATAAAGCATTTAATTTGGGCTTGTTTACAAGTGCAGAGGTTTAGTCCATTATTGTCATGGTATGAAACATGGCAGCACTTAAGCAGACATGGTGCTGGAGAGGCACCTGAGAGTTCCACCTCCAGATCCACAGGCAACAGTGATGTGGAATTCCCCTCTGTATGCTGTGAATACCATTGGTTAATAAAGAAACTGTCTTGGGCCTGCACAGGGAATAGAGATAGGCAAGTGGTGGGGAAACTAAACTGAATGCTGGGAGAAAGAAGGAGGAGTGAGAGAGAAGCCATGTAGCCCTGCTAGACACAGATGCCAGAATTTTACCCCATAAGCTGCAGCCACGTGGCAATACACAGATGAATAGAAATGGGTTAAATTAAGATGTAAGAGTTATCCAATAAGAAGCTAGAGCTAATGGGCCAAGCAGTGATTTAAATAATATAGTTTTTGTGTTGTTATTTCTTGTCTGAGCTGCCTAGAGGATGGAATGACTAAGTAGCCTCCCCACAACACAACAGGGAGAGAGAGACACCGAGACCTGCTTGAGCATTTGAAACCCCAAATCCCTCCCACAGCGACACATGTACTCAAACTAGGCCACACCTCCTAGTCCCTGTCAAGTAACATGACCAAGAATTCAAATATTGGACTCCATGAAGGCATTCCTATTCAAAGAACCACACCTTCCAGTTGCTTGGGGCTAAGGGAGGTTCAGTCCAGGATGAATCTGTTAACTGTGCAAATAGCCACAGTGAGCATTCAGTCTAAGAGTCTCATTTGGTTGCTGGCAGGATCACACATCTTCATGAGTCTTCACGCCTCAGGATCTAGGGATAAAACAGACCCTAAGTCCAACATCTATGTGTTCACATCCCAAGAAGAGAGATACCATTCTTTATGCCAAGGATGAGATAAAATTCACTGCAGTTTCCAAAATCTCATTTCCCACTCCTATGATCTATCTGCCTCCTATACCTGGGACCAGGGCTCAACCTACTTCTCACAGTTTATGCTAAATAATATTTGTATACACCATGTACCCAGTATATATAAAACTATACAAGATCATCCCGGTACCAGAAAAGAGCAGACTCGGGCAAGAGTTGGCAAACTAAGCCCACTGGTCAAATCTTTCCAGAAGACTTTAATTCATAAAGCTTTATTGGGGCACATCACATTCATCATTTGCATATTTTATGTGGCTGCTTTATGCGGCAGTGGCCAAGTTGAATAGCTGCATCAAGGACCATATGGCCTGGAATGCCTAAAATATTTACAGTCTCCCCTTTGAAGAGAATGTTTGCCGAGCCCGGATCTGGCAGAGTTATAGCCCAAATAAAGGAGCCGGAAAGATGGCCTCTGGTCAGTAAGCAATAGCAGCTAAAGCGAGCCTGCTCTGTAGAATCACAGAAGTGTTTAAAGAGAGTCCGCGAGAGAGCAGATTAAAAGAAGATGAAGCGGGAGCTCCAGCAGCTTGCCTTATAAATACATGGCTGGCTGCACAGGACCAGATATGGGCGTAAGACAGCAGACAGGCTCCCTGCCTTCCACAGCAAAAACTGTGCTCTAGCCTCTCCCACAGAGGATGAGGTGGGAGCTCTTGCAAGGCAGCTAACACAAAGCTGCCTGATGCCCGGGGTGATCGGAAGGGGAACACAGTGTCCTAGATTTGAGGATGCTGCTGAGAGATGTGATTCCCTTTTGTACCTGGATTCCACTGTGGCCTCCAGGTCACAGAAGGCCACCGTATGTGTGTAAGCTCTTCCCCCTGCAAAGATTAGACTGGACATCTTATCTAATGAAGCACTGGACACAGAGTATGTGCAAGATATGTCTTCTGTTTTTAGAAATCAAATTGATCTACTTTTTTTTTTTTTTTGACACTGCACTCTGCTGTATTCCTGAGGCCTCCTTGGGATTCATTTGGAGAATCAGGTTTGCACATTTAGAAGACCTAGTGTGAAGGAGCAGCAAGGAGCCTGGATCCCTGAGTGCTGTATTAACTAACCACCACCACCACCGAGTTGATAGCTGTAAGTTTTCTACAGATTCATGATCAACCTCTGATAGTTTTTCTCTACTCTCAAGAATAAAGGCTTGTGAGCTATGAGGTAACTCAGTGGGCTGAGGTGCTTGTCACACAGCCTGGCACCCTGGAGTCGAACTCCAGAACCTGCAGGCAACCAGAAAGAGAGAAGTGACCCGACAGAGATGTCCCCTGACCACCTCACAGGCACTGGGGACATACACCACCACCCACTCATCATGCGCACACACAATGATAAAAATTTTGAAACAAATAAATAATAATAAAGAACTCATTCAGATAACTAGGCTTATAGGACATCTAGGACCTTCATTTCCTAGACGGAATATAGAAAAATGTTCTTGAGACTTGCCCCAGACACAAGGGTCTACTGTGGAATAAGACAATAAAATCACTCTTCTATCAGACTTTATCGTCCTTGTCCTGAATATACTCTTGACAAGGGAAGTTCAGGACTGCTCTGTTCATGCACACTGTCCTAGTGAGTAAGCTTTGGCCACTCACCAAAGTCAAGGAGTACTATCCTGCACGTTTTGGAAATAGAAGGGCTAGTATAAGATTCCTTAGTCTCCCCTATACTTGCATGTTCTGAGTTCTGGAAACTTAAAAGCCAGAAATAGTGACTCCTCTGCTACTTTTGTGGCAGTATCTTTTCCTTAATGCAATGAGTTCAGAATAATTCTCAAGCTTGAATTGTTAAATAGAGGACCAAGGAGGAACAGGAAATGCCAACGGGGAACTTGGTTAAAATTGGTTACAGTTTTAACAAGATGTCCCAATGAAGCCAATTATTCTTGGTCTCCCTCTTTATCAGTAGAATATGCCATACGATGTCTTTTCCTACTTGCTCAACAGGAACATAAGCCTACACATGCCCCACCTTTCATAGAAACATATGCAATTAGCACCTAGAAACATTTCTGTAATATACATATTAAGAGAAAAATTAATATACATTTATTAAGACAGGCATGTTACAATTATATATAAAATATCATATGGGTAATATATAACTCTTATATATTTTTATCAAGGCGAAAAATGGAAAAAGGTAAAGAAGCAACATATAAAAGAAACACTGTAAATGGCAGATAAAAATATACCCAAAACAGTGAATAAAGACAGATTCCCCACGGATATTAACAAAGATGCTAGTAAACTGACAAAGGACACAACAGGACAAGTTGGGAGTGTTTATGTTTTTCAGTTAAGCACTCACAAATATTTCCAGAACTTCCTGAATTTTGGATATTGAATACTGGAACTTGCCCAGAAATATTAGTATGACAAAATGAAGACAACAAATGACCCTAGACAGGAAGCTAAACTAAATTCTCCAAGTACGAAAGTACAGACAGGCAGAGAACACCCACTAACACCAAAGCAGCAAGAAACACATTTGTAGACAGATTCCTCTTGAGCAGGCAAACATTCCTTTCTCAATCATTGTTCTGAATCCTAGACTCAAACATACCCCCCTTCATAGATGTCCATCAATTGGCTTTTTCCACAATACTTCTTCAATCCCCTTAAAATAAAAAAAAAAACTTTACTATTGCTATTTAATTTCAAATATTTACATGTCTATAAATTCTCCCTGTCTAAAATTTCTTTGGCCTGCCTTGACTTGTAAAGGAGAGCTCTCTGGTTATTGGTTTTAGGGTGTTTAGGCTTGGACAGGATACTTTTATTGGCAAATCATAGCCAGGTGGTGGTGGTACACACCTTTAATCCCAGTATGCAGGGAGGCGGAGGCAGACAAATCTCTGTAAATTCTAGACCAGCCTGGTCAACAGAGTGAGTTCTAGGACAGCCAGAGCTACACAGAGAAACCCTGTTTCGAAAAACAAAATAAAAATGCAAATTATGAAATAAGTAGCCACACCAGCTGCTCAGGTACACATATGCTTTCCAAAAGCCCCGACTAAAGCACACTAGCTCTGTTACTAGGAGATCCCCAGCAGCATGCAAGGTGGGTCGCAGCACCCTATAAATAAATGTGTGTCAAACATACCCCAGATGAAACTCTCTGGGAAACAGTACTGTTTAAAGGCTTGGTGCACAAGAAAATTGTGTTTATATTTTACTAACCAACTGCGAACAGGATCCGACATAAAGGGGAGAAAAATCCAAAAACCTTGGTGCCATCATGAGAAGATTCCATTTAGAACACTGTCATCCTGTCTTGGCAGAAATACCTTGTTGGCTTCATTTTGAAGCAGATTGCTTTGAAGCCTCCCCCCAATCCGAAATTTAGGTGCCAAGCTCTGTAACCAGTATGTTACCGCTAATGTTTGTTAACTTACTAGAAAAATATCATGCCCTAAGAAGCTCTACCTGTGTTGTCAGGGAAGCTCCCACCCCTGAGCCCTTGCTGGAAATTCTTTGTGACACTTTATAGGAAAGCTCTGGTTCGGAAGTAAGGAATGAGAAACGTTGCTTGTCGGTATTTTTCCCAATCCGCTCAGCATCTAAATAGCTTTCTTGCTTTCTGCTTAAACCACACTTCAGCAATTCTTCTGTTGGTGTGCATGTGCAGGTTGGACTGTCTCCTAATCATTGCCATGCAGTATCTCTTCACTCAGGAGCAATCTGAGGATGTTATTTCTGCCACCGTTGCATCCAGAGAGGAGAGGCTGAAGAGACATTAGGTGATTAAATGAGTAATTCCATAACCAATGTATATGACAATAAAGCTTTGTTCGTGTACTTATGTCTAGCCGGTGTCTATAAAAATGATGGAGCAGGCCATCTCATTCAATGTGCAAAATGATGTGTCGGCGTTCACATCATTTTTCAGTGTACAGGAAGCAAAGAAGACTAACAGGAAAGGGCTGGGACCCAGATACACCTTCAACGTCAAACTCCTGTTGATCCACAGCATCCAACCTGCCCCATCTTCCACAATTCCACCATCCCCCATCAGTCTACTCAAATCTTGATATGTGAACTCGCCCATTATAGGAGTTTTTGCTCTAATCTTGTCTGTAAATGACCCCCGACAGACACGCCCAGAGGAGTCCTCAAACTTTCTAGACTCACTCAATCCAATAAAATTGATAAGACAAACCATAACATATGAGCTACATCAATAGAATATGTTGATCCTGACTAGGTACAGAATTTGAGCAGCCAACACTTTAGTGCAGGAACCAGAGTGCACAGGCTGACTTGCCCTTTCACTTGTATCTGCCGAAGTAGTTCAACATGGAGTCTTTCAGAGGTAACTGTCATGTGACTGGCTTAGATGCAACCTCCTGAAGACTTCAGTCCCTGTTTGTTTGCTACAAAGCATGCTTTAGAATCAAACGCAGCAGCAGAAAAAGTAAATATTCCCTAAAGTTTTCTTTATATTTATGTATTTTAATTAGAAAGAAAAGCAATATATGGATGAACTTGTTATACCAAGCTCTTTATGTGTCACGAAGAAGGAGAGAGACAACACTTATGGGATCCAAAGATGTGGATAAGTTACCACATAAGTGGCTCACTAATAGATCAGGGCTGTAGTATGAAATCAGAGACAGCTCTTTGGTTTCCCAGCTGCCCTGACCTGAATAATCACACAGAAACTACATTAATTCCAATACTGTTATAATGATAACTCAGGTATATTTTTAGCTAATTCTTATATCTTGAATTAACCTATTTCTATTAATCTGTGTATTGTCATGAGGGTGTGGCCTACCAGCAAGGTTCCAGCATGTCCTCCTTTGGCAACTATGTGGCGTCTCTGACTCTGCCTACTCTCTCTATATATCTCTTCCAACCTGGCTATATTCTGCCCTGCCATAGGCCAAAGCAGCTTTATTCATTAATCAATAAAAGCAACCCACATAAAAGGACATCCCACATCATCCTGAGCAGGGGGGAACATGAGGTTTATAACAACAAAGATCACAAACATTTGTTGCTGAGGTATACTTTTTACCAATACCAATCTGGATTTAGAAAATAGGGCCTCCTTGAATGTTCCATCATTATCAACTGATATAACTTGATATACAATCAAGGTTTTCAGTCCAACCAAAGAGATTCATTTGTTTCTTCTGTTGTTTGAAATGGCCATGATGTTTCTAAGGAACTAAAGCTGCATGGTGACTATTTCTGTAGATAGGGAGAAGATTGATCAGCAATTAGAAAGTTCTCAGCTCCTCTAGGTCTTGGGAACTTGAACTTTATTTCATCCTACCCGTAAAATAAAGTCTGAAGATAAAATGGCAATACTTAGGCCAAGGTGCTTTTGGTTGCTCCCTTCAAATGTAGATTAAGAGATATATGTGTTATGAAGTTTGAACTATATCAATAGAGTATACACTATTTAGAAAGTATAAAATTCAAAAATTTAATTTATAAAAGCACTGAAGTAAAATATTTCTAATATTTTTGGAAACACTAAAGGAGGTCTCCCCTGTTGGGGTCACTGGGGCCAGCTCTCCCTCCACCAGAGGGGTGGAGCTGGCTCATCATAGCCTTCAGACTTTAATACTCGTGATTTGCATGGGCCCCAGTGTTAACACAGACAACAGATATCAATACAGACTACAGCTGCAATAAGACCATAGACCCAGATGTGGCCCTCATCAGACACTTGGGCCCAATGTCACCATGCCCAGGCCAAGCAGCACAAGGCCGGCCTGTGGGTGTCCTCCATGTGCACTGGCCTAGTTTCTCCTAAGGATTTTTTTCAGCATCTTTTGCTGAAGCCTTCAACGTCAAAGGACTAACTGTACACACACAATTGAACTGGTATACTTCCTTCCTCTCCTCTTCTGCCATACTAATCTGCTGGATTTGAGTCAATTTATCTCATTGCCACAGGTTCAATGCTCCCTCTCCCTGAGGACCTCCAGTCACATTGTTCCTGCTACAGACACAGCTCAAGGCCCACTCATTGCTTGCTTAATCAGTCTTCTCTCTTAGATCAGACACAGCAAACAAGCCATGGAATTTTTTTTTTATTTTCAGTCTTTTTCTTTATTTTTATTTTTGTGTGTCTGAATATTTGATCAGCAGGACTATCTTACCACATGCACGTAGTGCCCACAGAGGCCAGAAGAGGGTGTCAGATCACTCTGGAACTGTAATTACAGACTGTTGTGAGCCACCATGTGGTTGCTAGGAATTCAAGCTGGGTTTTCTAGCAAAACACCCACTGCTCTTAAATGCTGAGCCAGCTTTCCAGCCATCTTTTTTTATCATCCCATTATGCATAGAATCTCTTGTGGAGCAGCAATTAGCCCAAATAAAGTTGATGATGAAGGCTGCTCTCCCTCTTCAGTTGTAACCGTCTATGTTCTAAAAATCACATTTAAATTCTGGTTTACAAAGAAAGGACATGTGACGCTCTAGTGGCTCCTGGTTTTATTTTTATCATATGTGAATTCCACCCACAGCTTCTCCGGATCCATCTCACCTACACGAGTTATTATGGAACCCAAAGGAAAAGGGCCAGGTTTCTGTACAGTCTTTAGGGCTATAACCTGAGAACCCACGAAATGGCAGGACTACGGCTAATTCTAAAACGATTAGCGGCTCCCACTAGGCGCCACACCGGACTTGACCAAATCTAACTTTCTCTAACTCTTCCCTTGAGAAGCCCACTGTTATGCCCTCGGGCATATCTTCACTTTATTCTGAGCACCTCTTTCTCTCAACCCCAATGCCTAAGCTTGTATTAAACGATGTTTAATGAGATCTCTAACCCTAATTCAGAAACTGATTAGTCCTGAAATTCTTTTTCAGTGTAGAAGTTAGAAATCTTGGTTTGATCTCCAAAGGGTTTAGGGGACATTCCCAGACTTCTGAGTGTTCTGAGTGTGGCACTGTGGTGTTGTTTGTCCTCTCCATTTTTGAAAAAAAAAAAAAAGAGAGAGAGAGAGAGAGAGAGAGAGAGAGAGAGAGAGAGAAAGAAAGAAAGAAAGAAAGAAAGAAAGAAAGAAAGAAAGAAAAGAATGGTACTCCAAGAGTTGTGGCTAGAGGGCATCTTTGATTCACTTAAATATGCTCCCAGTGTCTCTGTCTGGACCCGGTGTTTCCAGGTTCTAAGCATCTAATTCCAGGAACTGAAGAAGCCCACACAAATCGCAAAGTAGCAAGACTATTCTTCAGAAGTGCAGGTGAGACAGCACCCCAAAAGACTGTAGGCTCTTAGCAAGGTTTACTCAGACCTCCTGTCATAGTTTAGGGCTGTTGGGGGATCCTAGAAGAGGAGGATTTGGCTCCTAAGTAGTGAGTTCTCAGAGTTTTGCTGTTTTGATTCACTATGTATGTAATGTATCATGATGCATCTGGTTTTCATTATATGCATGTCCAATTATGCATAGGCATAACATGGGTAAAGAGGGAGTTTTTCCTGAAGTCCACGAAGAAGACACAATGTCATTATTGCTCATTCAGTTTAGGCTAGAGTCACCCATTTCCCCCAGTTCCTAGATAAATCTCGGGGTGTGCTTTGCTGCAAAAGGGAGTTACTGAGGGTTGCTAGGGAGCTGTGGTCAGTGTGCTTGGAGTGCCCGTGCTTGGAGAGGGGCTCATGAAGCTCAAGTGATTCGGTTGGTTCTCAGGTCGCTAAGTGCCTTATTGGGAAAGAGGTTTGAGTGTGTGTGTGTGTGTGTGTGCATGGGTGCATGCATGTGTGTCTGTGTGTGTGTGTGTGTGTGTGTGTGTGTATGTGTGTAGTTCAAGCCAAGCAGAGCCATAATGCCATATAGCTTACAAGGCTATCCCTATGTGAGCCTACTTCAACTTCCCTCTGAGACGGCTTCCCCTTAATTCATTAGGGGAACAGAAAGAAGTTCCATCTTGGAGTTGGTCTTGAAAACTGACCAAGAAAATGAAGAATTTTGAAAATGAATATCTTTAGAGGTTGGAGAGATAGTTGAGTGGTTAAGAGCACTTGCTGTCCTTGCAGAGAACTTAGATTCAGTTTCTGGCATCTACATGGTGGTTCCCAAGCATCTGTAACTCCACTTCCAGGGGACCGGACCCCCTCTTCTGGCCCCTGTGGCACATAACGCACAGATACACCTGGAAACAGAAAAAAATTCATGCACATAAGCTAAAAATTAAAAAAGCTATTTTGTTTTTATAAAAATGAAAGTTATGAGGGAAAACACATAGGCTCATAAGGTGGGCAAACATTATTGCCGTATAAGGTTGCTATCTGTTGACATTGGTCGCATCAGTCTGTAGCTAACTCAGTATTCAAGAACAACGTGAAACTCAACAAATTCATTAGACATTCCTAAATATCAGTTATCCATCACTTTTGAATATTTATAGTTTACCGAAGATGTATTGTAATTTTTATTTAAATTTTAATTAAGTAGTATTCGCCAAACAGTTGGACTGAAGTTCTTTCCATTTATCATCAACTTTATTTGGGTTAATTGGTGCTCCATGAGAAATTTAATGCATAATCAGATGGTGGTAGTTTTAGTTACTTAAAAGATGACCTGTCAGACTGGAGATAGGGCTCAGCAGTTAAGAGCCCTGGCTGTTCTTCAAGCACCCAGCTTCTAGTCCCAGCACCCACATGGTGGCTCACAAATATCTTCTTAGTGAGGTAGTACACTTGTCAGCCCCATTGGCCCACCCATGCGGCGGCAGTGCCTTACAGAACCTCACGCTCAGCCTGCTTGCTTCCCGAGTTCTACTTCTATTCTGACTGACTGTGTGTGTGTACACACACATGCATACACAAACACACACACACATATTCCAAATTCCTAAGCATGTTTGTCCTTGTTTCTCTGAAGCCATCAACCTCTATTTCTACAGCTGTGTATTGAACTAAACTCCATACCTAACTTTAAAAGTTGACATTTTTGCCCTCTCCTTTTCCCTGTCTCGGGAACTATCAAGATTTACAGCTTATCCGCCCTGCTCTTTTCTCTCAAGTCCAAATAACCTGATTCTTGAGCTTCCTTCTGAGCTCATTTTTAAGATTTAAAAAATATGCATTTATGTGTACGGGCCTATGTGTGAGAAAGATGTGTGTGTGTGAGTGTGTGTATATGCTTGTGTGTGTGAGTGTGTGTGCATGAATGTGTGCATGTTTATGTGAGTGTATGTGAGTATGAGGCACATATGTGGTGTGCCCATGGAAGCCAGAAGAGGCATCAGACTCTTTGGAGCTAAAGTTACAGGGTGACTGTGAATTGCCAGGTGTGGATGCTTTGAGCTAAACTTAGGTCCCCTGGAAGAGCAGAGAGCACTCTTAAATCTCGAAAGACTTCTGCACCTCCCTGAGTCCATTCGTAAATTCTCAGAATCCACAAAAGAGGAACTCTGATTTCCAAGTAAGAAAAACACCTAAGCCCTTACCCAATTCCCTAATATGCTCTTACTCCCCTCAAAAAATGTCCCTAACAAACTGGGAGAAAATCATTAAGACAGAAGGACATGTCTGTTAGTGAGCTTGTTAAAGAATGGAACACTGAGAGGACATGGAGCCACAAGTTCTAACAGGACAACTCTTCCAGTTACAGAAGTGTCATTGTTAAGTGCAACCCAAGTCTTGGAAATAAACGACATGCTCTCTAGAGGCTCAGCTCCAGCTGGGAATTAAAAGCGCCCCAATCCATCCGGGCAAATGCATCTGAGAAGGGTATTCCCTGGCTGTGTGGTAAAGCTTGGCAGCACACCCTTCCTGCAGTATCATGTTGCAAGTAAATTATGTAAATGTAAAATTGTCAAATACCTTAAAATAGGAAACACTTCATGATGATAATTTCCCAATAGCAGTTTATAAATGCTGAGAAAAATTACCTTTTCTTTTATGGAACCGTGAAAGCAAACTCACAAGGCCAAGGAAGAGACATAGGGTAGCTTCCATTGATCCTTCCACTACAAGAGAGCCTAAACTATGCTTTGAATTCAGCTCTGCAATACAAAACAGGTTTGGGATTTTCTTCTCTCTCTCTCTCTCTCTCTCTCTCTCTCTCTCTCTCTCTCTCTCTCTCTCTTTCTCTCTCTTTCAAAAGGAAACTCATTGGATCAGCTTACAGGATGTGACCTGAGTAGTCAAACAATGGCCATCTCATGCTGGAGAGGCCAGAAATTCAGACTCTTGAATCCCCAAACAAAGCTTGATATCCTATCCGAGAAGTGACAATCTGGAGCTGAAGGCCCTGTTGGTGAGAAGTTTTAAGAGCTGGAGATGGAGAAGAAGAATGGAAGACTTGCACTTGGCCTTATGAAAAGGAAGTTGACTCGCTGCCTTCTTTGGACAAAAAGTGGCTTTGTTTCTAACTGCAACCTGCTGGAGGAAGTTAGGCTCCTACCTCATGTAAGCCTGAAAGGTTCTGATTTCTTCTAGACACAGCCTGGGGTTAGATTCCTTCATTACCACCTGCAAGGCCTAGCTTCTGCTTTCTCTGTGGTTTGGGAAGACTCGGTTACATTTAAAGGGAGGTGGGGCCTGCAATTGAGAATAAGTAGGCCTAGAGCTTTTTCAAGCCTAGGGAGATATAACAAACATGGAATACATGGTCACAGGATTTATTAAAGAGCTCCTTTGGTGCTTACTATCCTAAGAGGGTAGCCCAACCTGTCTTCTGCCTGGAGAAAAGTGATCAGAGCCCCTACAACAATGCATCCTTTTGATAAAAGTGCTAAAATCATGGTCAATAAAATCCCATTTCAAATTTATTGTCTTCAAGTTAATTAGAAAGAAACACATTTGTTTGAAAAAGAACTACCTAATCATCAGCATTATGCAGAAAGTGTCTAATGGAATCCATTGAGATTGTGAAGCATTTCTCAGTAAGTGTTGATTTTTGTTAAGAAGTAATTTAATTCTGTTAAATAACTGGATAAACAATGTTATTTTATTTGAATATGTCTTTATTCAGTGGTTTGTGGTATTCTTAAGATATTTGAAATAAAGTTATTTCAGATTGCAAAAATCTTATCTCCTCTTCAGACTATGTTCCTTTTGACAAATATTTTTAATTCATGTTATGGATAAAGTATAACGCTTCATGATTTAGTATATTTCAAGAAATGAATAAGTAAAATCTTTGCTCTTAATAATTACACACTAATAAAATAGATTACACAAGTCACTGAGTAGTTCAAATTCAATGCAGATGGAAATTAGTGCTATTTAAAATTTTTCAATGCTGTAATATTACAGAAAAATCAAATCCTATTGAATCTAATTCTATTCACAGTTATGTTTATCAAGTATTTAAAGGTTTCAAGTAACATAAACCTTTTCAGTTTCTTTCAACAAAAGGGTTAAACATTAGCAAATATAAACATAACCCATGGAACTAAAGGTCAACCATCAGAAGCAAAAGTACCCAGAAGCCAAATAATTAAAAGAGAAAATGACTTTCTGTCTCTCCAGAAGCACAGGGCCTCTTATTTCTGCTTGGTGTTCCTTAATTGTTCTCTGTTTCTGCAACTTGCTTTGTTTGGTATGCACAAGGCTCAGCAGCTGTGATCAATACCTGACAGAGACGGACACCATATATATGAGGTCATGGGTTAGGAAATTGTAGGTCACGTTCATATGACCCCACCTTTATGGGTCTATGGTGAGGCAAACCAGCTGGGTGGAGAGGGTATGAAGAAGCAAGCTGCTTACCTCATGGGTTCTGGGGATGAGGAGGAAGACAATATGAATCAGTAGTTTAGAGATAATATATAGCTTCAAGGGGAAGTGTGGAAACCCATCTATCAACTAGTGCTCACTTCCCAAGGTCCCTCTACCTCCCAATGGATCATCAGTAATAAAAAACAATAAAAAGTCAGAAACTCTAAGGTCCATTCATTAACCAAAATCTCTGTTACTAAGCACAGTTGTACCCAGTAACATAGGAGCCTTCGAGGGGACATGTCATATTGAAACCATAAGGGTCACCTAGAACTTAATACAACTGAGTTACACCTCAAACACACAAATCCTTTAAGTCTCTAAAAGTGATCTTACTTGTTGCAAGTATCTACCCAGCATACACCATAACTCAAGGTTAAGACCAAAGACACAACAAGGCCCACAATTATGGAGTAGTGCAGAATTCCAAGAAAAGAAAAGAAAGCTTATGACAGTACCTCAAATATATATATATATAGAACAAGAAGAAATTACTAAAACCCATTTAGTAGAATTGCCTGTTTACAAGAATTGCTCTCAAGCAAGCCAGCACACACTGAAAAGTCATGTACAAGTTAGACTTAGTGATATATAACTGTGATCCCAGCATTTAGGAAAGAGAGCAGGAGGAAGTGGAGCTCAAGACCAACCTGAGTTCATGAGACCCTGTCTCACAAAATAAAACAAAACAACACAATCAAGACAATAAACTATATTTGCCACCACCACCCACTACTCCAAATAAAAGGTCCAAATTGGGATTGGAGAGACGTGCTGGTGGCGGTCCAAATTGGGATTGGAGAGACAGGCTGGTGGCTAAGAGCACTTATTGTTCTCTCAGAGAACCAGAGTTCTGTTCCCAGTACCCACATCAAGTAGCTCATAATTGCCTGCAACTCTAGCTGGATTGGATATGGCTTCCTCTTCTGGGTTCTGTGGGCACATATACTCATGGGATCATTCCCCCACATAGACACACACAGACACAAATTAAAAGTAAATTAAAACTTAAAAAAAAATTAAAAGTTCCAAATTCCTTCATATGATTTTTTTTAATGTATTGAGTTTCATTCAGTCATTGAGTTTCAAATAATGAATAACTTTTGTCTAAAAGCCTGAACAATCAGAAGAAGTGTTGCGGGAGCTCCTTCCGCTCCTTCAGCCAATAGTGGCTGAGATACCAGCCCACTGGGGCGTGGTCTCTCTTCCTTTAAAAAAGCAGCCACTTCCCTCTGCTCTAGCTCTGGCTTCCAGCTCCTCTTCTGGCGGCGACTAGGCTCCCTTCCTGATTGAGCAGAGGGCTGTTGTCTGGGACGGTGATCTGTAAGTTTTTCCCCTTTAAATAAATAGCTTCTCTATTGGTCATAATTCCAAACTGGTGTGGGATTGTTTGTGACTTACGCCTTCAAAGAAGGGTGCTTATCTAACATATAAATGGCCTTCAAATTTCTTAATTTAGTTTCTCAGTGTTATTATAGGAAGGAAAATTCTCTTGATCTTTCTGTCCTGCCAATCTTAACCTTCGGAGTATTCAAAGCAGTACCTTTCAGTCTCACAAATGGTCAGAACAGATCTTTACCTCATCCTGGGAACTGGAAGAGATGAAGAAGAATTTGATTCCTCTGCTAAGGTGTTTCAGTAGATTGTCAACTCCCATAAGGCACACATCTCCTTCATGGGGAACAGAGTAAAAGGTGAGGTTGGAGCCAGACATGCTAATCTAGTAGGGGGCCTCTATACTGTGGAAGAGAGGTGCGCAGCAGCCTCGGGTCTCCTCTTCACATAACCTATGAGTGAGCAAAGGCGAGGAAAAGAAAGTCTGCTGGTGCTGATTGCCATGGTGGTGACTTACCGCAAAGTCCTGTCAATTTTTATCTTTTTCCAGAGGTTTGTGGCCTCACCACCTTCTTCAATGGGAAAAATTTTCCATCATTATATATTAGAATTTCTAAAAGTTAAAATTATGTTAAGATTACATACATACATTAGATTGGTTCCATGTAATATGTTGACATGCATGACACAGCATGGTGTTTACATTAGATGGAATATCTAGCATTTGGATTCAGTACATTACATGTTATCGACAGTCCCTCTGCTCTGCAATAACACATCAGAGCTTCATATGCCTGCATTGCTTAGTCCTCACCAACCAACTTTTCTCCATCCCTCTCACCTCTTTAACTACCCTTGTCTCTTTCTCCCTAGACTCTTTAACTTCCCTTGCCCTTGCTGCGTCAAGAATCATGAAAGGGCTCCTGTAGACATAAACATCTGTCCCACGCTCAGGTTCCTTATATAAAATGCGATGATGTTTGCAGTGAACAAAAGCAGGTCTTCCCAAGTCCCCTCTAGATCTCTAGTAATATGTAATACAATGCAAAGGGCATGTGACTAGCTGCAGTACTGCCTTAATTTATGGGTCGCGATGAAGGTACATGTTCAGTACAGATACACGATTCTCTTCAAATTTTCCATCTGACTGGTCAAAATGGTGGCTGCAAAACCCAAGATCACAAAATACGAGCTATTTTCTTTATAATTTTAAAAGTGGTAATATAGACTGCCCCTTTACCAAAACAAGCACCAGGAAAAAACTGAAAACAGAAGATGAGGGAAAGAGCAAGGTTGCTCAACATTAGCTTAACTCCTTCGTGCAGGTTACAGGCTGAAAACACAGTAGTTTTCAGTCCTGTCATTTTACAATCACTAGAAGGAGAATCTGAAGGGGAGTACACTTAGTGTTCAGTCGCCACAGCTGCGGGGACGTTGTGGACCTCCTGGTTTCCTGGTATATATTCCCCTGATTTGTGAGACACACCTTAAATATACTAGGAATTCCTCTGATAAAACATGGTTCAACTTTGGTTAACCTAGGGTTCGCCCCCACGTTTTTTTTTTTTAATGAAAATTACCCCATTCTGTTTGTTATCTAATGTGATTACTTTCTATAGGATACACTCTGTGAAAATTAACCTTGATGAAAAGCCTGAAGGAAATTAAGGATGGTTCAGAATATTGGGTCTCACTGGCTACTTTGTATCTCTGTTAAAATTCCAGGAATGAGAGCTGAGGGGAGGGTATCTCATTGTTTGAACATTTGTCTAGGATGTAGAAGGCTCTGAGTGCCTTTGCCAATGTTGAAAACAAACAAACATACAAACCAAAAACAGAAATTCTACCTCCATAGCGCGCGCGCGCGCACACACACACACACACACACACACACATGATTTGTGATCATCATTAAGAGAAGAGTTTCTTTATTCCTTAAGGTAAGTGCTCTATACTTGCAAAGGCACAATTTGCAATGTGTGTGCGTGTGTGTGTGTTTATGTATCTACACATGAATTCAAAGATTGGGCTTTACTTGCTCTTTGGGGTTATTTGTGCCTCTGTTTCTTCCCTCTATTGATCATTTGCTTTTAACTGTCTGCTTGTATAATATATTCTGCTTTCTTACTAGCAATGCCAGCTGCTAGAGATAAATATCACACACATACATGCAAACACACACACACACACCCCCCACTATTCTTGCATTCTGAAGTTCTCATGACTAAGCAAGAAAAATTCTCCCTTTATAATAGCTCTTTTATGACAAGCTAAAAAAAATCGATATTCCCACTGAATAGGCACACATGCTGCAACTGATTGACATTTATTCATTTGGAAAATCGTTATCAAAAATCTGCTGTCATATTCTAAACATTGTTCAGACACCAAATTTATAATGATGCGACAAAGTTTATGACCTCATGGAGCAAGGGGAGATAAGCTCATATCCTTAGAGATAAGCATATGTAAGTATATAATACATTAGAGCCATAAATGCTACAAGGAAATGAAGAAAGGCAAAGGGATACAAACTGGTAGAGAGTAGGCTGTGTTAGCTCTCCATGGCTGCATACCCCAAGCACCCTTTCTCTCTGCCTCTCTCCGGCTCTTCAAGTCCCCATCCAGCCCCACCATGCTGTCCACGGTGGCTGTCTCCTCTGTTCTTTTACCTTAAGCTGACTTTCCTGATGGCTTTAAGGCCATCTATAATGTTCTCTCACCCCATGCCCATCGTGTTACCACTGATGTGGGGCGTTGCCATCATAATGCTCTCCTCATGGTCCAATCATAGCCTCAGTTGTTTGCATGGTTATCTCTCCCTCCTAACAAAGTTCATTTTATGAAAGGGAAGAAAAAAAATATATTATTGTAAATACCGACCTCTGAGAGTATCCAGTAATAAAAATCACACTTGAGCAGACAACTAAGGCAACAAACAACAGAGCCTGCTATGCAAAACTTGTGGGTAAAATCCCAGGAGGAAGGTACAGCGGATACAAAGCTATGCAGAGAGAGGCGGTAAGGATGAACTAAGAACTCAGAGGCAGCCAGCATCTTTCAAGCAAAGGAGCAAGACAGGAAGCCGTGGAAGAGACAGTGACAGGAAGTGTGGTGAACAGGTGACACTAGCTTTGTATACGTGGCAAAACCCTGACTTATTCCTTAAATGGAGAGTCCATTTTAGACATAATTTGTGAAATTATGTTGGGATTGCATTCATGTCCAAATTAATTACTTTTCTTTTATGTGAAGTACCAATGCTTATACTTTGGAAATCAGTATGGAAGCTCCATACTAAAAAGTGTCAATAGAAATAAATTGTGACCTAACTATTCTAGATTCTAAGTACTATGGAGCTACTTGCACAACCAATTTTATTGCAGCACTTGTCACAATAGCCAAGATAGGGAACTAACCTAGATGTCTATCAACATATGTATGGATATAGAAAATGAGGCATATATTATAAATGAAGCTTTACTTAACCATAAAGAATAAAATTATGACATTTGCAGGAATGTGTATAAAACTAGAAGTCATCATTGTAACATGAGGGCCTGCTTGTTGAGGTTTCTGTCCTGTCTGGTTTCCACAGCCAGTATGTCCCAAAGAAATCACACAGAGGTCTACATAAGTTATAAACTGATTGACCCATTAGCTCAGGCTTCTTATTAACTCTTATAACTTATATTAGCCCATTATTCTAGTATATGTTAGCTACATGGCTCAGTACTTTTTCAGCAGGGTAGGTCACATCTTCCATTCTTCCATGTCTGGGCAGGACTGCAGAGGAATGGGTTTTCTCCTTCCCAGAATTTTCCTGTTCTCGTTGACCCACCTCTACTTCCTGTCTGTAATTGTCCCACCTATACTTCCTGCCTGGCTACTGACCAATCAGTGTTTATTTAAAACATAATTGGCAGACTATAGAATGTTAAACAAAACAAGCCAGACTCAGAAAGATGAATATTGCAAGATTGTTCTCAGTGGAAGAATCTAGTTTTAAACATGTGTATGTGGAAATGATGTGAATAAGCTAATTATTTTACACACTAATTTTTAAAACAAAATATATAGTTTTTATGTGTATGAGTTTATGTGCAACACGTGGATGTGGATGACCATAGAAGGCAGAAGTGAGTGTAGGATCCTCTGGAACTGGAGTTACAGGCAGTTATGGGCTGTCTGATGTGGGTGCTGGGAACCAAACCCAGGTTCTCTGGAAGAGCAATAACCAGCTGTAACTGTTAAACCATCTCTCTGGCCCCACAGTAGAGATTAAAAAAGAAGAAGAAGAAGAAGAAGAAGAAGAAGAAGAAGAAGAAGAAGAAGAAGAAGAAGAAGAAGAAGAAGAAGAAGAAGAAGCCTTCATAGAATATCAACATGAAGTGCTGTGCAGTCACAATGACGAGTGTATTTATTATGATTGTTGGTTTTCATTGTCAACACAACCTAGAACCACCTGGAAAGAGGGTCTCAATGAGGAATTGTCTGGGTTAGTATGATCTGTGGACAAACCTATGAGAAATTTTTTTTTCATTGCTGTAGTAGAGATGGGAAGACTCAGCTTAATGGGGTTGTACCATTTCACGGGCTGGTACCTGAGTAGAGAGGCAATATGATCAATTTCCTCCAGGACCAGCAACTTCAACTTCCTTACTAGGATGGCTTGTCAACTGGAACCATGAGCTAAGGAAAACCCTTTCTCCCTGAACTTGCTTTTGATGAGATACTTTAAAGTTAAAGCAACAGGAAACAAAACCAAGACACTCATCAACATCCAATTATATTCTTCTTTGTGTATTTGTGTACATGTGTGTATGAAAGTATCTCTGCCAAGACAAACAATTCTTGGGAGTTGCTTCACTGCGGTCACATCATGGGGTGTGAGGATCAGCTGAGGTCTGTAGACAAGGACCTTTACCCACTGAACAATCTCATCAAATTTTTGCTAAAGTCTAAGGTTCCTTTATTTTTTTTTCTGGTTTAATACATTTATCTCAGTAGAACCAAATTGCTGCTCCTTCTCATATTTGATATTGTTTTGCTATAATTTTAAAAACTTTTGTTTGTTTTACTTTTGACATTGTGTCATGTTCTGTCCCAGAAGGGCCTCAAACCCATAATCCTCCTGTCTCAGACTCCCAAGTGCTACGTATAAGGATAGTTGTGCCACCGTGTCTGGCTACTATAAATCTAACTCAAAACAGGTTACAGTTTGTTGTCAGAGATGAATTTGAATTCTTGTCACTTCCAGCTATTTTTAGATGTATTTTTTGATTTAGCATTCAGGGAAGATTGATTCTTTTTGCTGTTTATTTCAGCCTCCGAGTCCTCAAATTCTTTGCTTTACCCTGTAATACCGTTGCATTTCTTATTTTCCAGAGTTGCTAGGGTACAAGATTTGTTTTCCTTTATAATAGGCCCTATCTTTACTGACTTATCTGTCTTTAATCATCTACTATCCTTGATTAAATTAATTTATTTTTAAAAAGCCCACAATATTTTAGAGAAATATTTTGCTATCTGCCAAGTTTATACGCCAGCCAAGAAACACTTGGGGCAACCAAGCTACATGCTGAATCTTGATGAAGTTTGTAGAGGCCTAGAATTTGCTTCCTTCTTTTAGACAACAGATCAATGTAGCAATAAGATTTTACGATCCATGTTTGTTACCAATTATGGCCATATCAGATTTTTATTTCAACACATGTTATACAAAAGTCTTCAGAAAACATTTTAAAACCACACTTCTCACCTGTGACATGAGACAATAAATGTATTAAAAAGAACCACATCCATTATAAATCCTAAACTGTCATGTTATGAGCCATAGCTGTTTAGAGAAACTGAGAGTTTTAAATACTGAAAACAGAAAAATTAGCCAATTTCTAATTCAGCATAAAGTAAGTAATTGCTTAAATTGATAACCAAAGTCTACATATGATTTTGACTTGAGAAAGACCGCATAGATAAATATATAAGCTTAATTGGAAGGAACCCTTCTTTTAGTAATAACAATTCAATATAGCCCTAAAAGAAACTCTTTTTTTTTTCAAATTATAAAAAGTATACTTTGTTTATTTAGAAAATCCAGACTGTGGTGTTTTAAATGAGAGTGGATCCAATAGGCCCATATATTTGAATACTTAACCACCAGGGAGCAGAAATATTTGGGAAGGGATTAGGAAGTGTTGCCTTGTTGGAGGAGGTGAGTCACTGAAGGTGGACTTTGAGGTTTCAAAATCCCACTGGGATGGAGGAAGGTCATTGGTTAATTATAATAAACCAACTGCTTGGCCTCATAGCTTAGAACATAGATGGGAGGAGTAAACAGAATAGAATTCTGGGCGGAAGAGGAAGTGAGGTCAGACTCTGTTCTGCTCCCAGAGAGACCTGACAACTCTGCTCTCTGGAGCAGAGACACCAGGATGGACGGAGGCTAGACTCTTCCCGGTAAGCGCACCTTGGGGTGCTTACACACATTACTAGAAATGGGCTAGTCCAGGTGCGAGAATTAGCCTGTAAGGGCTAGAGTTCATGGGCCAAGCAGTTCTTTAAATGAATACAGTTTGTGTGTTGTTATTTAGGGCATAAGCTAGCCAAGCAGCCGGGGTGTTGGGGACGCAGCCCTGCCGCTCCATATTACTACAGTTTGAGTGTGTGTGTGTGTGTGTGTGTGTGTGTATTCTTGATGGTCTATTATCTATAGTCATTATCTTTGCTAGTCTATGTAACCCTTAATTATTCTTAGAAAAACTGATTTATTTTTATTTTTAACTGTGTGTGTGTGTGTGTGTGTGTGTGTGTGTGTGTGTGTGTGTACATGATTCAGTTACCTATGATGACTAGAAGAATGTACCAGATTCCCTGAAGCTAATGTTAGGGGAAGCTGTGAACTGGCCAGCATGGGTTCTAGCAACCAAACTTTTGTCCTTTTGTAAGAGCAGTGTATGCTCTTAGCCAATGAGTCATCTCTCCACCCTCATCTCAATCATCTCTACAGGACTCTCCATTCACAGCTAGCAGTGTGTTAAAAGAGGGAGCATGCCAGGCAGTGGTGGTGCATACCGTTAATCCCAGCACTTGGGAAGTAGAGGCAGGCAGATCTACGAGTCTCAGGCCAACCTGGTCTACAGAGTGAGTTCCAGGAAAGCCAGAGCTACACAGAGAAACCCAATGAGAGATAAATAAGTTGAGAAAAACAGTTCGATAACCAAATAGAATTGTTTAAAAAATAAAATAAAAGGGGGTCCATGAGAAAAACAGCACACTAGTCTTTCATTCATTTTTTCACCTGTGCTCCTTTAGCATCACAGGTCTACAAATAAGTGATGTATTAATACTGAGAGAAACAAAGGGCACATAATAACTAGAGAGACGCACGGGTACCAGTAACAACTAAAATACTGGAGTTTACCCAGAGGTAGAGACCACTTTTGTTTGAGACTGTTCTCGAGACTTCTTGTAAATATCATGATAATAATTAGTGTAGCTAACCTAATAATTACCTCTATGCTTGAAAGCTAAGCTGAGTGGCAGTGAACATAACGGATTCTCTGGATCCTGTCAGAATCTTATTAAAATGGTGTCAGGTGAAGTGTGACAGGAACCCGTAACTAAAAGTCATTTGCTGATGTTGCTGTCCTATGCAAATTAACAGTCTAACAATCCAATCAATGTGATGCCTAAGACTTTCGTGTTGGTTTCACATGGCGACTTTACTTTATAACATGCTCCCCAACTCATGCAAATTGTCTATCAGCTACTATTTTTTAAGTTGTTTATAGTCTTCCCTACAAATCAAGCAAAAATTATAGATGTTTGTGAAGTAACACAATTGTGTTAGCAATCTAACATTTAACAAAAAAAAACATAGAATAACAGTGGTGGTATATTTATGACTCCTGGTTACCATTAGAGTGGTGGGAAATTAAGTAAATGATTGTGTTGGAATATGAAAGGATGTTTGGAGGAAAGAGTAGCTTTATTTGACCCTACGCTAAAAATACAGATCAGAGTCAGAAGCCATCAAGAGATGCTGGGATGAAAGAGAAGAAAAGTTGTCTTATAACTGCCTCAGTTGTCAGAGACAGAGATCTTTGTCTCCAAAGCATGGGACTCGCAAGCCCTCATGGTCTTCGTCCTGTCTGTTCTTCTACAATTCCATCACGTTCTTCTGCAAATTAACAAGGGTCTTAGGCCTTGTAAATTTTCTTTGTCAAAATATTATTTTGAACCTTCCCTTTTCATTTTATCTTTCTGAAGGATAGATCCTTTTCTGTGTCTCTGAATGAAATGATTACTTCTTTCATGAGCTAAAATAGACCCAGATGCTAGAAACTTGAGCTTGACATTAAAGCTACATGTACAACAATTCTCAATTTGCTCTTCACCCTGGGAAGAGAGAGGGCATGGACTCAAACACTCAAATATAAATATGCTAGCTGTCCAAAAGTTGTGTCCTGAGAGCAAGGAAGGAAGCTGTCATCAAGCAGAATAAAGGAGAGAAGATGATGGGTATAGCTATGCTCCTGTGATGTATGTATGCAAGTGTGCATGTGTGTGTGTGTGTGTGAAGGTGCATAAGTGCCTGTAGATATGTGTGTGTGTGAAAGTGCATAGGTGCATGTAGATATGTGTGCGTGTGTGTGAGTATGTGTGTGCCTGAGTGCTTATATGTGTACATATATGTATGAGTGTGCATGTGTCTATGTGTGTGAGGGTGTGTATGTGCATGTAGTGCACATGTATGCATGTGTGCATCTATGTGTGTGGTGGAGAAGAAGGAACAGGATGCAGAAGATTTCTAGAAGCTTCAGCACTATGACCAACTCAGATTTGGTTTCCAAAAGAGATCAGAAGTTTTTTTCTTACATTTATTTATTCTTATACTTTTAGGCTACATGTATTTATTTAAACATGTGTGTCATGACATGTATGTGGAGGTCAGAAGACAAGTCCTAGGTTCTTCCCATCCACCTTGTTGATCCCAGGGATTGAATTCAGATCATAAGACTTAGTAGCAGGAGCCCTTAGCTGCTAAGCCTCCACACTGGCCTCTTATATTGTTTGTAATACTAGCTTTGCTGACACACAAGTCACATGACTAATCTATATGCAAGTCACCTATACTGCATTTGTTTTAACACACTTGCAGGTATGCACACTCACCTGGACTTTAGTACATTTTTATCACCCCAGTGTCTCATCTGCTGGCTGTCACCATATCTTCCTGTATCATACAGCCCTCAGAAAGTGCCCAATCTAGTCTCTGTCTCTATATATTAACCTATTAAGAACATTTCACATAAACAAAATCACTTGAATTGTGTGATTAGCTTAGGTGTCAACTTCATTAGATGCTGTCATAGTAGGGATTTTTATTGTCATACTAAAACACCATGACCAAAAGCAACTTGGGAGGGGAAGGTGTTTGTTTCTGTTTATGGTTTCACATCACAGTTCATCACTGAAGGAAGCCAGGGCAGAAATTTAAGCAGGGCAGGAACACGGAGGCAGGAACTTGGTGCAGAGGCCACAGAGGAATGATGCTTGATGTCTTATTCCTCATGGCTTGTTCAATCTGCTTTTTTTTTTTTATAGCACCCAGTCTGGTGTAATACTGCCCACAGTACTGGTATAGCCAGCCACACAGCTGGTAAAACAGTATTTCTGGTTGTGTCTGTGGAACATTTTCAGGTGAAGCTAATGTCTTCCTCAGTAAAATCAGGAAGGTGTACCCTCATATAGTCTAGGTAGGAACCATCTACTCTGATGTGATCTAGACAAAACAAAAAGCAAGCAAGTGAATTCTATTTCCACGGGAGCAGGAGCTACATCTTTATCTGACCACAGGTATCAAAACTTCAAATTAGATTGCTTTACGATTGGGACTCACATGAGTGGCCCCTACCCTGAGGGTCAACACTTCAACTGACATTTAAACTCTCAGTTCCCTTGGTAATCTGTAATTCTTTTTCTTTTCTTCTCCTTCTATTCCTCCTCCTCTTTTTCTTCCTGTTCCTGTGTCCCTCCCCCTCCTTGTTTTCTATCTCTCAGTATCACCCCTCTGTTTTGATTGCTACCTGAACCCCTTTCTTCTGAAATTCTATAGCATTATACTCTAACATGCTAAATGTATCCTTGTTGGAAAAAAAGAATGTGATTTGAAAATTAGTCAAAAGTCAGTAAAATTCAAGTTGCCCAGTATCTTCAGGTTTAAAGAAAACTATGAGGCTTTTCTGTGCACTTTCTATCTCACTTTGAAAACAAATCTAAATGACAATAAAATCACTGTGCTGTAACATGATCCACAGAATCAGCTGACAGCGTACTAAGTGGCTGACAGAGAGAGAAGATTTAAATACATGAATTATATTTCACTTTGAAATATTGTTAATTTGTCATGTCATTTAAAAATCATCATTTTGTATGTTTTCTTCTCAAGATCGAAGTGTGTAAGCTCCCTAAGGATATGCATATAATCTTGTCATTCCCAGTGCAAAACAACTTTATTCCCAAAGAAAAGGCCATTGTTGTATTTACTGACAGAAGTCAGCCCAAGGTTCCTACCAGTTCATCACATAATTCAAGAACAAGAGACATGGCCCTCATATTGGAAATGACTCTTGATTTTGTTATGAGATTGACATAATGAATTTGAATTCTAAGTACTGAAAGTCTCCAAAGACTAAAGCTAAATGCAATTTAAAAAAATAATAAAATGTTAAACTGCATTTGCAGAATTGCTTTTGGATACCAGACTAGACATGAAATGAATTAATGGAAAATGCTGAAGTGATAAGTTTAATATTGTGGTCTCAAGAGATGTTATGATACCAACAAAACTAATCAATTTAGATTATTCAGTCCGCTTATTACTTTCACTTCAGGGGAATTCCTGAATCATTAAACGTAGCAATTTCTATAGCTACTGTGGGTGTCTGATTGCAGCGCTCACCTAATGAAATGGCAAACAGATTCCCAAACTAAAAGCCCCCAAGGGCTAGAAGGTTAAAATACTTACCTTCTCAAATATCAAATATTAATCAGGATTATTAGCTGTTTTCAGTTAGGCTGAATGAAGTTTCATCCTGTAACTAATTCCAAGTAGAGAACTTAAGAATTTGCTGGATTTTACTTTAAAATACACGCAAATAAATTTCTGTATTTTCAAGTGAAGTTTTATATGGACTCAAGACTTGATAGAAGCATTTATTGAAGTAAAGCAAATATCATTGTAATTAAAGGGAAGCTGACCAATCTGAGTGAACTTCCTATCCCTGAACTCTGCCTTTTCCTAGACACATATTGTTAGGAGGCTGAGCACTGGGTCGTCCCTACAGGATGTCTGTAGCAGCAGAACAAGGGCTGCACATCGTGACATTTGTTGAAGCCATTGACAGAGACTGACTCTCGTCCCACTCACAGCCTTTAATGTCACGTGGTTCGTTAAGTGCAGGTTAATTTCTGGGCTTTGACGAGTCAACACATGACTTTTCAAACCAGCTAGGCAGTGAAGACACAAAGCACATAAATACAAACTGCAGGAAAGTTGTGAGGACTGAACCCACTTAACTACTTTGGAATCAGCTTTTAAAGAGTTAAGAATATTTATTAAGCCATGTAGAAATAAGTCATTTAACCCTCGTAAAGGTCATTACTATTTGACCATCCTGATCAACTCTGCTCTTTCTGTTTGTTTTTCAAAATCTTAGACATGAATACTTTGTACAGGTAATACATACATATGTATGTACACACACACAGAACAACAGACAGACATATAGAGAGTTTAGTATGTCATTATTTTCAAATCATTCTGAAAATTAAAAAGACATATGTAATACACTATTTTGTCTTGCATTAAAGAGTTATGCTAAAAAAAAAGAGGAGGTCTGCTTTTTAAAAATAGAAGATATTTTTATGTATATGAGTGTTTAACTTGCATGTATCTTGTGCACTGCACACATGGAAGTCAGAAGTCACTGGATCCCCTGGAAAGGAGTTATGTACAGATTTGACAAGCCATGTAATTTGTTGGAACCCAAACCTCGGTCCTCTGCAAGAATAGCAGTGATCTTTACCTCTGAACCGTCTTTCCAACCCTTAAAGTAATTCTTTGTTTGTTTGTTTTTTCAAGACAAGGTTTCTTGGTGTGACTTTGGTGCCTGTTCTACAGCTCACTCTGCAGACATGGCTGGCCTCAAACTTATAGAGATCTTCAGAGATCTGCCTACCTCTGCCTCCCCAGTGCTGGGATTAAAGGCTTGTACCACCACCACCCAGCTAGAGTAGTTCTTAAATGAATATAAGCAAACATGCATTATAAATTACAAGATTTAATGGACTGCACATAAATATGTGAGAACCATCCATTCACCGGTCCTCATCAGTCTGCTAGGCATCTAGCCTCAACTCCACGAACAGACCTTGCAGTCGTGATAGGCTGTTTTGAGAATCCAGACTTCCTGAATTGCTCTGTGGTTCAGTCACTTCTGGTTGATGTTGACACATGGATCCATATATTTTTGGTCACTCTTGCTAAACAGATAACAAAATTTATGAACATTTTTCATGAAGAAGAAATTGATATTATTTCATATTAATCACAAGCTTGATCATTTTCATTAAACCAGCCTTGTTTTCTAACTTTCTATACGCTAAAAACATAAGCAAAGTACACATGAAGGCCAACAAACCCATATTGTTTCCAAATACAGAATTGCATATTTAAGCAGGTCTGACTTTCATTTCTCACTCCTCCAGGACATGGTGTCATTTACTTCTTATACCTAGTAACAAATATAATGCTTTATAGACTAAATTAGGTCTTGAGTCTTGTGCTACACATATATAAAACAGATTCCTCAAAGATTGAATCATACCCAGTACAAGTCTTTGTAAAGTTGAAAAATCACTGTAAAAGTTCAAAGTTCCTCAACTGTGGGTTTCTGTTAAATACACAGTAAGTTAAATGCTTTCTTTCGTCAAGAGGGAAGAACCAGGACACAGTCACGATCAAACCAAAGCAAGACTGAACTGTGTATTAATAACTCAGTGTCTAATACCTGGAATTCACTCACAATCTCCCGGGTTCTTCCAAAGGGCTTGGGTTGCTTCTCCAGCTCCAACCTCAGCAACATGCAGATTGCCTCCTAGGCTCAGATCAGCTCCACTCCATAGCTGCTGCTGTTCATGGTGCTGTCCCATGGTATTAGCATCTCCAAAATACCGAGGTCTCTGCTGCAACTGGGCTGCACTTTCATCAATAGCATCTCCCGGGCTCTCTTCATGATACAAAACCTCAGCTTTCTTTGTGACCTTTTCAATCCTGGGGCTTCCGCTGCTATTCTGGCTACACCTTTATCAATGGTCTCTCCTGGCCTCACAGTACTAAGCCACGGTTAATCTCCATATCTCCTTCATGCCTTCAAAAACAGTATTGCCTGAGGTTCTAGTCCAAGGTTCAGCCTTGACCACCTCTGAACACAGTCTGCCTGTGCTGACTCTGAAGAAACATACCCAGAAGATTTTATGTCGATGATGATGGTCCCTTATTAATCACCACTGATTTCTCAACTCCAGATAACCAGAATCAATTACCCCCAGTAAAGCAAAGGTTTTACTTCAGGTGTTTTGATTTCTTTTTTTTTTCTGTGTAAAAATATGTCTTTATTTTATATTCCAACGAGTGTTGCTACTGTTTATACAATCATGTAAACTCAAAATGTGGCACTTTACTGAAATTCCTCTGATGTGGATTTATGTTTTTTTTACCATGCTTTTTCTTTTGGGCTACCAACAAGCTCCCAAATCATGACACAGAGACTTATTATTAGTGATGAATGCTATTATCTTATAATGCCTTGTCTTAGCTCTTACTTTAATCCTGCTCTCTTTATCTATGTTTTGTCTTGGGGCTTTTTACCTTTATTTCTGTGTCCTACTCTGTGTCTGCTGACTGGTGGCTGCCTGGCTGGCCCTTTTTCTCCCTGCTCTTTCCATTTGTTCTTCTCTCTCTCGCTTTTCTCAAGCCCAGATTTCTTCTCCTATTTGTTCTCTCTGCCCACTAGTCCTGCTTCTACCTCTTCTGCCTACCTTTTGGCTGTTCAGCTTTTTAATAGCTCAATCAGGTGCCTTAGGCAGACAAGGTGAAACAAGTGCAACACATTTTTACATGATTAAGCAAATGCAGTCCAAACAAATGTAACACACTTTTACAAAGTTAAAGTAATATTCTGTAGCATAAACAAATACAACACATCTTTACATGTTAAAATATTCTACAGCAAATTATATATTTTTTCTTTTTTTATTGAGAATAAGAAAAAAAAGTTTCCGCCTCCTTCCAGCCTCCCATTTCCCTCCCCCTCCCCCCACTCTTCTCCCCCTCCCCCCACCCCTCTCCCCCTCCCTCTCTAATCCAAAGAGCAGAGAATCACAACTGGTTCTTCAACCCCAGCTCACAAGAACCACAGGTAATTAACTCAAAATAGCAAACAACCGTGATCGAGTCTTTAAGCAGTTCTCAAAAGTCCCTCTGAAATTTCACAGCCCAGGCTTTCACTGTCAGCATTACTCTCAACATTCATAGCTTCCAAGTGCTGGGAGCCATCCCAGATGGTGGACAGGTCTCAGCAGAGGATGTGAGGAGTTGGCAGGGAAGGAGTGAGTCAGGCTGCAAGATTCTCCGACCACCATGGCCTGGCTGCCACCCTCCCTTGCCAACTCCTTACATCCTCTACTGGGACCTGTCCACCATCAGGGATGGCTCCCAGCATCCAAGCTCCCACAGAATAGCTCATGAACTATATAATCAATGGTTTTTCTCACTCAAAGTTCTTCACAATTCTCACAAAAAACAACATGGTCAGGTCTGTTAGAGCAATACTCAATTCTTGCTAGCAATAAGGGTTTCTATTGCTATGTTGAAAAATCATGACCAAAGCAACTTGGGGAGGAAAGGGTGTATTTGGCTTACACTTCCATATCAGGGTCCATCACTGAAGGAATTCAGGGCAGGAATTCAAACAGGGCAGGAACCCAGAGGCAGGAACTGATAAAAAGGCCATGGAGGGGTGCTGCTTACTGACTTGCTTCCCCTGGCTTGCTCAACCTGCTTTGTTATAGAACAATGGGCCGGGCCTTCTGGTATCAACCTTAATTAAGAAGTTGTCCTACAGCCTGATCTTCTGGAGACTCTTTCTTAATTGAGGTTCTTTTCTCTCAGATGACTCTAGCTTGTGTTAAATTGGCATAAAATTAGTCAGCACAGTGGATAATCATGTCTGTGTCTATATTTAGTTTACAAGTACTTTATTGAGGATTTTTTAAATCTATGTTCATCAGCAATGCTGGCTTGTCATTTTCTTTGTGGTTGTGTCTTTACCTAGTTTTAGTATTAGAGAACTACTGATTTCATAAAAGGAGATTGGCAGGGCTCCTTCTGCTTCTATTTTTACAAAATAATTTTAGAAGATCTGGATATAGATATTCTTTGGAAATCTGGTAGAATTATGCTGTGAATCCACCTGGGCCTGGCTTTTTTATTTTTGTCAGAAGGTTTTTTTTATTATTACTATTTCAGTTTCCTCATTTGTTATGGGTCTGTGTAGGTTTTTGGTTTCTTTTTTTAAGTTTAACTTTAATGCTCTAGATGAATCTAGCAGTCCATCCATTTCTAAATTTTCCTATTTAATGAAGTCTAATATAAATGATCAGTCCTGAAATTATATACATACAAGTAGCACTATGTTGACTAAGAAGATTATATTTATGTATTTAGGAATGTATATTTACATAAAGCATACTTCATATTATATCTGTATAAAATATTAAAGATAAGAAGGTCAGGGGCCATCAGTTTGCAACAGGGTAAGGAGATGGTACATTAGAGAGGCTGAATGGGGAAAGGGGGGAAATAATTATAACTATATTTTAATTTAAATGAAAGGGGTTCCTAAAGTTGAGAAAAGAGTACAGATGGGGGTAAGCACAATTCTTCAATAACTTTTAAAAACAATTCTCCAAGAGGAGCTTGAAGGAGACGTTCACTATATACTTGAACATGGATCTATGTTGAAATCAGTTATGTATTTTCAAGCAAAGTAATCCATCAGCCTTGTAGCTTCCTGTACCAAGAAAGGGAAGACTATAGAAGTAACCTAAAAGAGCCCCACTCAAACTTCCTCTGAGTCTTTGAATTTCGCATATGTTAACTCTCCAACATATGCTATTGAGTAAAAGGGGAGCTAATGGTCTCTCCAGAGAGTCGCATCTTGGCATGATGCAGGCAACTCACACTCAGTGCCAACCTAGAGCAGCACAAAGAACTCTTAGTTAGCCTCAGGAGAAGTAATGAGGATGACCAGGCAGGAAATGCTTCTGCGAATAGTTGAGTTCTGGAGATGGAAGTTGGAGGAGGATGGACTGAGCAAGAGAAGATGCTCTGTGAAGCAGCAGCGTGCAAAACGACTCAGAGACAGCAGCAGCGGGACTTGCTCAGGGACTCCATACAATTTGGGAAGGGAAGAGTAGACTAAGAGAGGATGGGAAGGAAAGTGAAAGGGGAGAATTCAATTTGCTGCTTGAGTTTGGGGTTAATCACCAAGGCGATGGGAACCTGTGTGGAAGGTTTGTAGATAAGAGAATATGCAGTCTGGTTTCTAAGATCTTGGTAATGCAGACAAGAGCGGCAAGAGTTATAGCTACTGAGCCCACAGGAATGAAAAGAGGGTTAGATCTTTACCACAGTGCTCTAATAGCTTCAAGTATAATGATCTTCCTTACGTTGGCATCTCTCACTAAATAATGATTTATATCTTTCCCTGTGCTAACATACCTAGCTGGCATTGTCTTTGCTCAAATTGCTGTGCTTTCTTCTACCATGGTGGCCACGGTTATTAGACAAGATATAGCCAATGTTCTCACTGATGATGAAGGCTGTGGAAAGATGCTTCCTGGGAGAAAAAGCCCGGGGTCTGACATGGGGCAGTCTTGAAGAAAATCTTGGTTTTCATTGATTTAGCTGAGTGTTCTAGAGGAAATCCCTGAAGTCCTCAGCATCTTCTACCTTAAATAAATAGAAACTAAAATAGCTACACGGGGTAAGGTTTGGAGAATTGCAGGCAATTTTGTTCAAGGTCTCTAAAATAAGACCTCGGGGAGTGGTATACACATTTATTATTTAAGACGAAACGCCACGATCCAATTTCCCACTTGCCACTTCCTCTTTAAGACAAACACACACTGCCAGGAGCTCAGAAGCCTAGGCAACTAAGCCTGGAACTTTCCTGACACTCTAATTCCCAGTCATTAATGCTTCCCAAGAGCTAAGCAGCTGACCTGCTCCCCAAACCTATGCAGAACAGCTCCGTCCTCAAGTATGTAATCAACCTGACAGGGCCAGGGCAGAAATAAATGAGAACTCCGCGGCCAGGTGGCCTTGGGAAGTGTGGAGTGCAATTAACCTGCCCACTCCCACTCCCTAGGACCCCAGAGAGGCAGTTGCCTTGTCGCTGGCTGAGTTTGGTTCTGACTGCTAATTCCGAGCAGCTTTTCCACTCCCTTTGTGGTTCTGGTCAGAACCACCTACAGAGAAAAGCATGCCAAAGGCAGAGGCTGTCGGGAGTACCCATTCCGTGGGTAAACCTGTCAGAAACCTCAAAGAAAGAAAGTGAGCAGGGCAGCTCAGGAGATGGGGAATCTTCTGGTTTCTTAAGAGAAATAATAAACCCACTATTTTTAAAAATGTGACGTGATGTCTACAGTGTAAACAGAAGACCTGGTAAGAGAGCAAACCGTAAGTGATACCCGGGAAGTGCAGGATTCCAGTTCAGGAAGAAAGCAGCAGGGACTGGAAAGGTTCAACCTTCTGTGTTACTGGCTTCCAATCCACATCTATTTAGTAATTCCTTTTTGTTCCCCATTCCTCAAGACAGGAATATCAGAAAAATCTGTCCCTCCGCAGTTGCAGCTGGCAGTTTTGCAGCAATCGTTAGTACATGTTGGCAGTGGGAAACAGCTCTGGCGTTTGCAGAACCGGCTGTCATTTGTGCCAGAATCAGACAGAAATAGAAATAGCAACATCAATATTGTTATCAGGCTACCAGGAGTCAGTTGCTGCTCTAAGACTGCGGTCTCTGCAAGTCTGTATCACATGGGGGCTTCTCAGCACCATTGTGGATGGGAGATGGAAAAGTGTAGGAGGAAGAACGGGTGGTCTGAGTTCCTGTTCAGCAGTCTTTCCCCAAGACATTTCCCCCTTTGTAATTAAAGCTAGGAAATTGAATCCATTCTAATGGAAGTTTTAATTAACAGAAAGTTTCCAGAAGGCAATTTAGATAATTTGGCCATATTATAAGTAGCTTTATTTTAAAAAAAATATATTTGAACCAGGACCTCATTCAAAAATTATACACAAACCGAGGCAAGGAAATAGAGGAACGAGTGACTTCCAATTCCTTACCGAGGACACGAGAACCTGGAACCCCACTAGAAGTGCTCACCAAACTCCAATACCTGCTCATATAGAATACATTAAAATGCACAAAAAGATCTGTAAGCACAAAACTCTATGTCTATAATAAAGTCAGTTGAACATCAGCAAGGCATTAAATAAATCATCTTTCATTTATAATGAATTAATACAGCTATTAAAGAAAAGGAATTTAAGAGTTTTAGGTGACATGAGAAAAATACTTGTTGAAAGTGTCTTCTGTTCTCATTCCAAGGAAAAGTTCGTAATCTCAAAAAAAGAGGTGTTTTGGTATTTCTGGCCCAGGGAGTAGAATAGATATGAGGTAAAACTTATTTTAAAGGGATAAAATCCCATTAGGTATCGGGAGTCGGAGTGGCTTCTAAAAGCTGCTCACCTGATATGCTCTGCACCTCTGCTTTTCTTCTATAGTCATTTTATTAATCCCGTTTCTGCCATCAGCCATAGGAAGGCTGATGTGTGTGCTCACAGCTGTCGACATCCGGCTCCTTATCATTTCCCTTCCAAGCGTGTTAAGTGTAGAAGAACCTCCAAACCGCCTATGGGGGCAGGCACACAGATGGCCATGTTACAGTAAGTGAAGCAAGATTCACACCTGTGTTCTTGCTGCCATGTTTTACTAATAAATTCACTTCTTATGTAAAATGAATGTATTTGTTTTAAGTTGACCCCCCCCTCAAAAAGTCAGGAGGAAATGTTTATTAACCTCAGATAGGATGCTGAGAGCAGACAAAAGAAAGAGTCCCACGGAAATCCATCACAGAGCAGTGACGTTAGTGGGGTTACCTACGGGAACATGGCAAACTCAGGGCAACTTCATCAATGTACAGTTCCATCTCAGCATGAGTGGCTACCTCATAAAAGCTGATGCAGCGGGGTACCAGTTTCAGTAAGCCTTACAACTCCAATATCTCCAGCACCCCTCAAACCACATGCCGCTGTGGGACAAGAGGGAGCCGATGGCCAGAAGTCCAGGTGGAAGTCAGGTGATACGCCCCTCTTTTCTCCGGGTGTGGGAGTCCCCTCTGTGTGCTGTGATTATCATTAATGAATAAAGAAACTGCTTTGGACCTGTAGCAGGGCAGAACTTAGCTAGGCAGGGAAAAGCTAGACTGAATGCTGGGAGGAAGAAGGGTGGAGTTGCAGATACCATGGAGCCACTGTCTGAGATAGATGTGCTGAAACTTTTGCTGGTAAGCCTCAGCCACGTGGTGATATACAGATTAATAGAAATGGGATAAATTAACAGCCAATAAGAAGCTAGAGCTAATGGACCAAGCCGTGGCTTAATTAATATAATTTCTGTGTGATTATTTTGGGTCTAAGCTACCAGGTTGACCGGGAAACAAACGGCCTTCCTCCAACAACCATTACTGTAGACTTCTCTATAACGGTATCATCTTTCTTCTTTTATCGCAGCAACTGTGGAACTGAGGCACTCTGTGGGTCACTACAGCCAGTTTTTCCTTACCATTTCCAAGGTAAAGAGAATTTTCTTATGAGTTTTAAGTCTTTAAAATAAGGTAATACTTATTTTCTAAAAGCTTAATTCTTTTTTATTCAGCATTTTTATTTATTTTACATACCAACCACAGTTTTCCTTCCCTCCTCTTCTCCTGTTCCCTTCTCCAACTTCCTCTACACCCCCCCCACCATCCACTCCTCCTCTGTCTCCGTTCAGATGGGGCAGGGCCTCTCATGGGAATCAGTAAAGCATGGCATATCAAGTTGAGGCAGGACCACGCTCCTCTCCGCTGTATCAAGACTGACCAAGGCATCCCACCAGAGGGAATAGGCTCCAAAGAGCCAGTTCATGCATCAGGGGCAGTTCCCGGTCCCACAGCTAGGGGGCGCCACAAAAGACCAAGCTACACAACTCTCTCCCAATTGCAGAGGGACTAGGCAGGTCCCATGGTGGTTCCCTTGCTATCTATCCAGAGTCTGTGAGCTCTTATAAGCTCAGGTGAGCCATCTCTGTAGATTTCCCATCATAACCTTGACCCCAACCTCCCCCTTGTGCCCCTCACCATGTTCATATAATCCCTCTTCCCTCTCCTCTACTGGACTCCTGGAACTCGGCCCAGTGCTTGGCTGTGGATCTCTGCATCTGCTTTCCTCAGTGCCTAGAAGAAGGCTGTGTTGACAATTAGGGCAGCCATCAAAGACCAGTTCATATAAATCCTTTGCCTTTTACTAAAAGCATAATTCTAAATGCAGATTTATAGTTCTGAAATGAGTCACATAGGAAAGCAAGAAACATACAGCAATGCCTGCAGGCCTGGGGAACCCAGACAGGAGAGTCTGCTAGTTCAGAGTAGCACAATGGTATTGAAGATGCGAGATGTGAGACGATCCAGTGATGCTCGGAGCTGTTGCTAACACAGTGGAAGTGAGTGAGGTGCCGGGCTGACTCGAGGGTTTCTGAATCGCTCAACTCTTACGAATGTGAGACAAAAATCATGAACGTAGGCCATAGCTCAGATAGCACAGAGTCAGAGCTCAGTATCTCGTTTTCTTTTCAAAGCTACGACTTTAATAAAGTGTCGCAGCCTGTTTGAAAGTTTGAGAGTGGAAGAATCGTTTTGACAAGCCTCTGCTTTCTCTCACCCTCTTAAGATAGGCAATGACATTGCCTGAAGGGACCTGACAGATGTCAATAAAAGAACTGCAGTGAACTGGAAAAAGGGTTTTACGCAAGTCAAAATATTATAGTAGGAGACATAACGTTCTCAGGAGTTAAACTTTCTCCAGAAAATTTGCCACGCCCTCCTCCGCACTGCACTGGCAGAGGATAAGGAAACCAGGTGTTACTTTTATCTTGAATACCTTATATCAGCTGTGTTTCTGATGTAGTTTTAAAATTGAGATGTCTTCTTGGAGAAAAAAGCAATAATTTTTATTTTACTGGGAAAATAAGGAAAGAAGACTGGAAATACCAAAAACTACTGAAATGCTAATTAGCGGTAGACTTGACCACAATGGACAAAGGGCTGATTGAGGGGACGCAGGTGCACTGAAATATTTTGACGAATTGACTAGCAAGGGAACTTGGAGGTGGTAGAAACTAAAAAGGAATGAAAAGTTTAGGAATTTGATACTCCCCCCCCCAAAAAAAATGCTATGGCTAGCATGAGGCAAGAAAGAAATCTAGCTCAACACAACTTAGAGTTAGCCAGTGTATGGGTGCTGGTTTAAACTTCTGACCAATTAACTCTTGACATATTTAAAAACTGTACAAGTTTGGGAAAAATTCCCTGGTGACAACTATCACAATAATGTTTAAGATGAGACCACAACTGAATGTTTTGCAAATTACATGTGAGCTTTTCCATAATGGATTCTGTAACTTAAGGATGGGGGGAGGGGAGCTGGTATGGTCTAGGCCATAGAGGTCATTAAACTACAAAGTGTATGTGGCATCTCCCTTAGGGACAGGTTCTATTGACCCAGAAACAATGCTCATGATAAAGGGCTAAAGAGGAAGAGTCTGGAATAAACATGATAGTCTGGGGGAAATTTGGATGTTGCTTGACTGTACAGATAGCTCAGAGAACCGGGCTATTAACTACATACTCTCAGTTATCCAGGTAGAAAACACATATATACCTCTTCCTTGAATGACCCTATGTGTTTAACATCTCTGTTTTCCCTAGAGCCTATTTGTGAGCATAAGGACCTCACGCCCTCTACAATTTAATTTTAATAAAAAAGTGAACACATTTGAATTGTTAGGAAGGAGTGACTGAAAAATTGGTAAATAGATTTAAATAGGAATTATTCAATAATTTTAAAAACTACAGCAAAGTAGAAAAAAACAGAAGATGTAGATGACAAGAAATAATAGATTAAGCAGGAATGGTGACTAAATGAGCCATATATAAAACCAACAAAAAGAGTGAGTTCTTTGGAAAAACAAACAAGATGGACAAACACTAAGCAAAAGATAGAGAAGAATCAAATTAATACAACTGGTGGCGAAAAGGGGGTGATGGTGATAGTGGTGGCACAGAATCTAATAAAACACAAAATCATTATGGAATACTAAGAAAATTTAAGCTTCAAAAATTTAGAATAAATGGATTATTAGACAAAACTTAAATAAAGAGGATAGAAACAAATTAGCTCCATAACAAGAGATTAAAATAGTAATAAAAAGTGTTAAGTTTCAAACCCAGGACAAACTGAGTGTCTATTTAACATGTCAAGTCTGGACCTGGTTGTCAAGTTCTCCCAGCATCCCTCAGTCTCTACCTGTTACGGGGTATGGCTTTCATATCCCTCTCCCTACCCTGAAATCTCCAGCCCAGAGACTGGCCTGTTCTTCTTCAAGAGGCTCTTCCCCAGACATTTTAGTTACCTGCCCATTTTAGACCTTTGATCTCCTGGCTGCTGCACCTGTCTTCCCTCTCTCCCTTTTCCCTTCTCTTTCCCCGCGCCCTCTCCCCAAATGGCCCAGCAAGGCCTGGTTGTAACCACACTGGATTCTCCCAGGTGTCCCTGCCTCTACCTATAGTCTCCCACTTATTTACAATAAGTTTTCTCCTTCACCATACCTACGAGTACTCATGTTCTCTTCTTCTTCTTCTTCTTCTTCTTCTTCTTCTTCTTCTTCTTCTTCTTCTTCTTCTTCTTCTTCTTCTTCTTCTCCTTCTCCTTCTCCTTCTCCTTCTCCTTCTCCTTCTCCTTCTCCTTCTCCTTCTCCTTCTCCTTCTCCTTCTCCTTCTCCTTCTCCTTCTCCTTCTTCTTCTTCTTCTTCTTCTTCTTCTTTTTCTTCTCTTTCTCTCTCCTTCCCCTTCTTCTTTTCAATACATCTACCACAAACAACCCCAGACACTGGTAGGCTGCCTGTGAACCCTCTGAAGAGCTGTCACCTATCCTCTCCCAATCATATTCTACGATGCCAGCATTACTCTGCTATCAAAACCAAGGAAGGGCACAAGATAAGTATACACCAATTTATTGGATGAACATAGATGGAAAATTGTCTACAAAAGTCTTGCAAACTGAATTCAAGAAGGTAGGGAGTGTGCCTGAAGTTCTGAGTAAATGTATATTGTTGATGTGGGCACAGCCATAACAAGGACTAAGGCCCTGAACCCATGGGAAATTGGCAAATCCTTTCCCCATATGTGTTAGAAGGCTCTTCCTTCTGGTGCAAATTCAAATGTAAATGATGATGTATACCAAAACTAGCAGCTCCAGTTTCATCTTCACAAATGTTTGCAGCCTGAAACTGCACCCCTCAGAGACCTCCTACTGTGACTGACTAGCCAGAGTATGATAAACACACTCAAGTTCCAGGCTGTATGTGCTAGGTGCAGCTCCATCTGAGCACACACCGCCCACCTGACCACAGCTTTTCTACATGTGTCTGTCTTTTCTTCATCCCCTCACCACCCCTAGTTAAGGAGTCTAGGACCCAGGCGTGAAGAACACAGCACAAGAATATGTTAAGCAAATAATATTCCATGACCAAGTTTATTTCATTCCAGAGTTGTGAAGATAATTCGACATATACAAATCAATAAATGTAATAAATAGACTCAAAAACAGAAATCATATGATTATCGTAATAGGTACAGGAAAGACTGTTGGCAAAGTTCAATAATAACCTTAAATGAGAAGAGGCCTGAAAGAAGTCAGAATAGAAGGAACATGCCACAACATAATAAATCATACATGACAGATGCATAGCCAATGATGTACTGAATGGGAAAACGAATGGAAAGGATTTATTCTAACATCTAAGCAAAAGTACCCACTCTCCAGGTTTACTCAACATAGTGCTTGAAGTCATAATTAGAGCAATAAGGTGACAAAAAAAAAAAACGAAAAAAAAAAAGGGACACAGAGAGGAAAGGAAGAAGTCAAAGCATTCTTTTCTGAAGGTGAGGTGATGGTCTTGCTTAAAGGTCTTATGGATTTCACAGGACTCCTAGATATATTTTCAACAAAGCAGCAAGATACTAAATCAATATATAAAATCAATGGCTTTTAAATACTGATAATGAAGCTTTCACTGAAGAAATCAGAGAACAGACAATACCCATGAAGTCTCTTCAACATGTCTACTTAAACAAGGCCTAAGCAACATACATATGAGAGACAGAACAAGGAGGATGCATAAGATGGGCAGGAGGGAGGAAAGTGAAGGGGAAAAGGATGTAACTATATTATAATTTCCAAAATCAAGAACTGTCATTTCAAAAATTGAAAATGGAACACCAGGGATAAATCTAATGAAGGAAGACAAATAACTCTCCAATAAAAATAAAATTACATTAAGGAAAATAATTGAAAAAGATATTAGAAGACGAGAGACCTCCCATTCTTATAGACTGACAGAATTAATATTGTGAAAATTACTATACTGTAAAAGTTATCCACAAATCCTATACATTCCTTATGAAAATTTGAACTATTGTCTTCTTTGATCCCAAAAAATCAATTCTACAATTCAAATACAAGCACAAAAGACAGCAGATAATCAAAGCAATCTCTAACAAAATTTCCATTTTGTTACAGATGCCTAATCTGAAAGTATGCTACAGAGCAACAGTGTCAGAACTGTATGGTACTGGCCAAACAAACAAACAAACAAAACAATGACAAAAAATACCAGGCATGTAAACCAATGGAACAGAATATAGGACTTGCCTTCCACAAACACACTAAATAAATAAATAAATAAATAAATAAATAAATAAATAACAAAAACACGCTATGAAATGAGAACAACCTGATTTTTTACAAAGTTTTCAAAAACATACATCATAGACAGTTTCTTCAACAAAGGTATTGAGAAAGCTGCCTATTTATGTGAAAATGGATAACATGATCTATATCTTTCCCCTCAACAGATACCATTTAAAAATGAATCAAATACTTTAATGTAAGACCTAAAATTTTGAAACTAGAAGTGGCAGCTGTGTACCTTACTGGGTGAATTTGAGAAAATTCTTCTCCAGGTGCCATGTCCCATCCATTTAGGAATTTATCTAACTGGGGTGATGGGGAATGAAGAAAGGGCAACCACACATACAGAACAGCTAGGATCTTGTGGGCCATGCACTCTGAAGATGAAGCAAAACTAGCATCTCAGAAACGCAGCGTGTTTATTTAATACATCTGACTAGATGTGGCATTTTGATGTATACAAATGAACAAGGAGGCAGGTTTAGCTAATCTCAGGTTGGGGTCTTTGTAGGGAAGAAATTTCAGGCTGTGAACATGAAGGAGGAGGATGCTACAGTTGAGAATTTCTGCAAACATTGTCAGCCTCTTCACATGGTTTGTGAAAAAGCCTTGTCACTTTTCTATGCCTGATGCAGAGAAGGCTTTGCCATTTTGGGTCTGCGGTATTGGAGTCCTTGACATGTCAATAATATGCATTAATTCAAAGCTTCCTCTGCTCCTTACATCCAGGCAGTGTTTTACTACTACTACTACTACTACTACTACTACTACTACTACTACTACTACTACTACTACTACTATTGTCAGAGAAAATCCTGAGCAACATTCTCAATTCAAGCTCTTCCCTTTCATTAATTTGAAGTCTTGTAAGTTTGAGATTTTCATGAGGGAAGGATGTGGAAGGACTTTGGAACTTCACACTGGAAAAGCAACAGAGTGTTCAAAGCTCAGTGGGCTGTTCTGTAGGAGCAAACCAGTAAGTAGCTCTCGTCTATGGCTTCTGCATCAGTTCCTGTCACCATGTCCCTGACTTGTTTGAGTTCTTGTCCTGACTTCCTTTGATGATGAACTATGATGTGGAAGTGTGAGCCGAATAAACCCTTTCCTCCCCAACCTGCTTTAGTGTGGCTTTTTACCACAGCAATAACAATGCTGACTAAGACAAGTGCTTCTTGCCTTTAATGGTGCTAACCCCTTTCACAGCTGGAGCTGCTTACTCAGTACCTCGGTGCCTGCCCCCTTACACCTGCTCATGATTCTCTCCTCGCATTTTTTGCATGATTTTCTTCTCTATCACTGGAGGTTTGACAGAGAGCTGTGAGGAGTAACCATGCCACAACCCGAATATTGTGGTGTTCTAAAATTTCCTGATGAGCCACTTAATCCATCACTTTTTAATTCTGCTTCATTCAGATCTTCAGGATATGCAGATAGTCTTGGCCAGTAAAGCAGCAGCAACACCAATAACAACAACAAAACCCAAATAAACAAGAAAAAAAAACACAGATTTTCATAAAGTCTGTGTCCATTTTTGAAACTTCATGATCTAAGTATGCATTGAATGTCATTATCTGGGCATTGTAGGCCTCGATATTCCCACCAGATGATCTATCAAGCCCCTTTTATACTGCAGGATTTCTCTAATCCCCACAGCTACAAACTCTTCCACATTCCTACAAAAACACTCCCCAAAGCCTTTGAACTGCAAGATTAGATTTATGGCTTAAACAACCCCACTTCTTGGAACCCATTTTTGGTATTAGTGACTTTTGTCATTGTTTGACAAAACACCCGACAAAATCAATGTAGGGGAGGAAAAGTTCAGTTTGGCTTACCGTTTGAGGGGCTACAGTCCGTCATGGCAGAGAAGCCCTGGTGGGGAGAGCTGCCAAGCAGGAGCATGAAGCAATGAGTTACATTTCATCTATAGTCAGAAAGCAGAAAGGTGAATGCTGCTGTCGGTGCATAGTCCCTTTTTTTTGTCTCTTTATTAAGTCCAGAACCCTTGTACCTGAGATGGTAGCATCTGCATGCAGAGTAAGTAAGTACTCCCTCCTCTGTTAACCCTAAGTGAAAATGACATCAACGACATCTCTAAATGTGTGTTCTCAAGATGATCGTAAGGGTAGTCAGGTTGACAATAAAGAATAACTCTCAGGAAAATGCAAGAGAAAGCCGATCCGAGATTCCATTTCACTCCAATTAGAATGGCAAGGATGGAGAAGACAGATGAGCAGAAACTACCATCCCTACAACCCCACAGTAGCTAAGCCAAACTGTGCTGCCTCTTAACTGGTAGGTGTCATTGGGGGCTGTGAGTTGGAGTTGACTGTCCTCCCAGCCTAGTGTTAAATGAATAAGATAATCTACATACTATTAAGATAGTATGTCATTTTAAGAACTAGGTCTATGTTAAGTTAAATGAATAAATCACCAAACAGACAAAAATTCAACATGCTTGTGTATCAGAATTACCTCAGAAGATTTAAATCAGCTTTAAAGAAATTGATTAAAGATTAACTATAAAACACCCCTGAAACAAAACCAGAGAAGCTATGTTTTGAAGAAAAAGATGTTAAGAAAAACCACTAAAATGTAAATTTTAGAATTCAAAATACAATAGCAAAAAAAAAAAAAAGAAAAGAAAGGAAAGGAAAATTTCCTTTTTAATAAAGATATAATGGCTGATTGTGACCAATGTTTCCCTAACAGGAATATGAACAAAAGTCAGATCAAACCACAAAAGGACTCACTGATCTTCAAGAATATCATTGAACTTCCAACAGAGACAGAGACCAAAGAGCAGAATCCCAACTCTTTAAAAAAAAAGCTACAAGTCACCAGAAAAGACAGAGCCTGAGAAGCAGAATTCTAGAGAGGAGAAAACACATTGGGGAAAGCAGTATATTCTTACTTTCCCAATGGAGGAATTTGCTATATTTTTCAAAGGCAGAAAAGTTGCTAATAGATAGGATCAGTGACCGACTTTTATCAGCACCACAAAGCTGGGGAGGCAGTAGCTGAAGTTCAGAGCATTAAGGTAGGCCAAGCATTCAGTGAGGTCAGCACACACAGAAGCAGGACATGCTTAGAGGAAGCAGTAGCCTATCAGAATTTCATGAAATAAAGGTGCTATTACTTAAGCAGTAAAAGATCCCAAGGCAGAGATGGAGAGAGCTAGAAAAACACAGAATGCTTGAGAGAAAAGAAATGCTATTCAGTGTTCATGGACATGCACCACTGTTTAGGAAAAGCAGAAGGGACAACGAAGATAAAACTGAAAAAGCAAACAAACAAAAACCTTATCTCACAAATCTAAATTAGTTTCTACAACATAACCACACCACCTGTGAGAAAGCAAGCTACATTCTTTTCCAGAAGATGGAACCAGCCAATGGCTCAAAATCATCTTGGTATTTTCTCATACTCATAATCAACCTTAAGTATGGTATTGTAAATATTGTAGAAAGTGCAACAAGCAAGAAAAATAAAAGTTTAGCTGAAGGAAAAGCCAAAATAAGTGACAATACACTTTCTAATACTGAGTGCTGTAGCCAGTAACATGTTACACAAGGACTCTAACAGGACTGCGATGAAGATACTAGAAGAATAAATGAAAAGATGCAGAATTTTAGTATATGGTCTACATGAAAAAATCTAATAAAATCTATAAAAGCCATTGTAAAACAAATTAAACGTAAAAATGTAAGACCATTTAAAAAAATGTGAAAAGTCTAGAGATACCTAAACAGGATGAATGTCAAATGCAAGACAAATCAGTACAAAGTAGCCAGATTAAAACTTAAACCATGAAAAAATATGAAAATAACTGAAACTATTACGAAGCATAGTAACACGTTTTATTGTAAATACAGTTTAGGTTTTAGAACAGCAAAGGCAACAGAAGATGATGACTAAAACAGCAAAGAGACAACGACCACAGCTTTACATAGTGAAGAAAAACATCAAGGCACTGACTCGAGAACGTCCATTCATAGGATGGCTCAACAACAATAAAACAACCAGGGGCCAGAAAGATGACTCGGTGGGGAAAAGGTGCCTACCGCTCACCCTGATGACCCAAGTACAATCCCTGGATCGAATCCCATGCAAAGATGAAAAGATGGATAAAGCTGAACACATCCAGTGGGGAAAATTGTGAGTCAAATGATCCCAAGCTAACTCCAAAAGAGTATTTTAGATGATTCTTCATTGTAAGGGAAAAACTCATGAAACAGGAATGGGGCTCCAACCACAGTGTGGAGCAGGGGAACAAGGGTTGGCAGCTTTCTCTGGGTACCCAAAAGTCACACTCCAAACTGGTCCAGCCTCTTAAAGGTCATTGGCTAAAGGAGGTTCCCCATCAGAGGGAACTTACCAAAGTTGTCTTTTGGCCACCCCATGCATGCAATAACACATGTTCTTACAAATACACGTGTACACATGCATGTACACACAGGTATACTTTTCATGCCTACACATTCACACAATAATTATTTTAAAGTTTTCTAAATAATTATACCATATCCCAATTGACTGCTGAAAAATCAAAGACTTTTTTCTTCTTTTGATTGGCCCCAGTCTTGCAGAGGCTGAAAGAGCAAGATCCTGAACCCCAGGCCAGTCTGTGAAATATACCCAAGACTTGTTTCAAAAATGCGAAGGACTTGAGGTTTAGTTAAGTGATAGAACACTTGCCTAGCATGTCAAAAGACCTGTGTTTGATTCTTAGGAACTAACTTGCTCCTCTTCAACTAAAACAGGTAAGAGGAAAAGGTGTATAATTTTTTAAAGAAAAACAATAATACTGAAATTTATCTTTTCATCAGAAATTATATCATAAAAAGAAAATAGAAAATTGTCATTAAAGTAATTAAATAAAATAAATGACTATTGGACCTTCTATAACCTGAAAACAATACCTGAAAGTAAAAGCAAAAATAAAAAAAAAAACAACTATGATGATTCTTCAACAGTAAGAAAAATGTGAAAACCATTTTATTGCCTGAAAAATAAAATGGAGCTCATCAAAAGATGGCAAATGTAGGGGAGCTCATAAAGGAGTGGAAGTGGCTAAATGTTGGGTCCATTTGCCAACATATTGCCTATAGAATGCTCTGGCATGGCTTAAATTATACATAGAATGAAAAGAAAGCACAACCATGATCAACTCTCCAAATGTTAGATTTCTAGACTTAAACCATTCTTTTCTTACTCCATATACCAGTAAGTATATTCATTTTTACCATATTCTGATAGTTCAAGTGGTCTTTAGGTAACCCTAAAAGAAGATAAAAGGAAGAAGCTGATTAAATAGTTTTAAGGAGGATAAATTCTTTTATTTCAATATGAAGAAAGAGAAAATGGAGGATGATAAAGAAAAAAATAAGAGGAAAAAGAAAGAACAGAACTTATCAGACACCAGGATACAGTAATAAAATACAACCAACAATCATTAATTCAAATATAATCATATATGTGTATATATATACGTGTGTGTGTGTGTGTGTGTCCTAAATAAATTAAAGAAAATATAAAATAAATGAGGCGCATGTCCATATAATGGCGATTGTAATTTAACAAGTAGATGTTAACATATTAAGTAAAGCTGGTGTTTGCAGTCATGTCACAGAGAGTAAGTAAGATTGAAGTCAAGAATTTAATACATATCAAGTATATACCCCAGTGAAAAAGTGTTCTGTTATTGTGATGAGGAAGTTGTGAGTTTATATACATTTACTTAAGTAGCCTCAATATAAATATTAGAAAAAATTTCTAGACAAAACAGGATGACATAAGTGGACAAGCTAACACTAATAATGAAAAGCTCACAAAACCTCAACCCTAGACAAAGAACTATGGGCAACCAAGAAATGCTAAGAGCTGGATAAATAATCTTTCCCAGGGAAGAGCCCCACAAATTGGTTATCCAAAACCAAGCCATCAGACCTGAAATACTACATACACAAGTGATTTGATACAGGTCAAGCAGTTTGCATTTATATACTTAAGAAGATAGGTAGGTAGGAAGGAAGGAAGGAAGGAAGGAAGGAAGGAAGGAAGGAGATAGATAGATAGATAGATGATAGATAGATAGATAGATAGATAGATAGATAGATAGATAACTATTAAGGATAGATAACTATTAAGGATAGATGTTTTGAGTTTGAGAGCAAGCAAGATAGGCAAGGGGTATGTTGTTTGAGAAAGATTGGAAGGAGAAATGATGCAATTATATTTTACTTTCAAAAATAAAAAAAATCATCATATTTTTTTCAAAAATTTTAAGAAGATGATGTATGGAAGGTATGTAGAGGGAGTGAAAGAAGGGGAGAGGGTGGAAGCTTGGATTGGTATGTATAATGAAAAAAGATAGTTTGTTTTCTTTTTTTAAAAAAATAAACGTATAAAAGGGGGAAACTTGATGTAGGATTCCCCTCTCTGTGCTGTGAATACCATTGGTTAATAAAGAAACTGTCTTAGGCCTGCACAGCAAATAGAGGTAGGCAGGGAAAACTAAACAGAATGCTGGGAGAAAGAAGGAGGAGTTAGAGAGAAGCCATGTAGCCCACCGAACATAGATGCTAGGACTTTAGCTGGTAAGCCACTGGCACATGGCGATGCACAGATTAATGGAGATGGGTTAAATTAAGATGTAAAAGTTAGCCAATATGAATTTAGAGCTAATAGGCCAAGCAGTGATTTAATTAATATAGTTTCTGTGTGATTATTTCAGGGCTGAACAGTCAGAAATCAACAAGCAAACTCCCTTACAACAAAAAATTTTAAGAAGTGTCCAGTTTTCTGTGGAGACATGAAGGGGGGTCTAATCACTCCCAGACCATCAACAATAGAGCACTCTTCTTGAAGGTTCAGTGTGGCTGGCTTTATGTTGAGGTCTTTGATCTATTTGGACTTGAGTTTTATACGTGGTGATAGATATGGGTCTATTTTCATTCTTCTACATGTTGATATCCAATTATGCTATCACCATTTGTTAAATAGGCTTTCTTTTTTTCCATTTGATATTTTTTGCTTCTTTGTCAAAAATCAGGTGTTTGAAGGTGTGTGGATTAATATCATTTTGATTCAGTTCCATTTTTTCTCCTGTCTTTTCTTATGCCAATACCAGCCTACAGAATGGGAAAAGATCTTCACTAACCCCATATCAGACAGAGGTCTGATCTCCAAAATATACAAATAACTCAAGAAATTGGTCATCAAAAGAACAAATAATCCAATTTAAAAAAATGGAATACAGACCTAAACAGAGAACTTTCAACAGAGGAATATAAAATGGCTGAAAGACACTTAAGGAAATGTTCAACATCCTTAGACATCAGAGAAATGCAAATCAAAAAACTCTGAGATTCCATCTTACACATGTAAGAATGGTCAAGATCAAAAACACTGATGACAAATTATGCTGGAGAGATGCTATGACCATGGCTATTCTTATGAAGGAGAACATTTAATTATTTAATTTAGGCTGACTTATAGTTTTGGAGATTTAGTCCATTATCATCATGGTGGGAAGCATGATGGCATGCAGGCATACATGATGCTGGAGTAGGAGCTGAGAACTCTACATTGAGATCTTCAGGCAACAAAAGGAGAGACTGTGTACCACACTGGATGTAGCTTGAGCATATAAGACCTCAAAGATGTTGGGAGCTGTGAACCCCCAGATTCTGAATTTCTTGTAAACAACTTGTTTTCCTATGCTCTAATACAGCTTGCTGCTGCTTTGAGCATGAGACTCTCAGGAGTTCCTGATGGCAGGGGAGTAATTTCTGGTGGGTTTGGCTGGGGCGTGGCTATCAGTTAAGGATCCCTATATAAGCTGCCCCTGGACACAATAAAAGGGGCATTCTGGCATCAAGGATGACCTGTGTCTCTGTCTGTGAGTCTTTGTGTGTTTCAATCTCCAGCCCCTTGCCCGGTTCATGAACTGTATGGCTTTGCATAGACAGAAGACAGGCGCGGTGCACTACACAAAACATGCGTCAGAATGCCACACTTCCTCCAACAAAGCCACACATATGAGTCAAGCATTCAACACATAAAACACATAAGTCTACAGGGGCTATTCCTATCCAAACCACTACACCTTTCTAAAACAGACAAAAAAAAAATGCTTTAGTTATCACAAAACAATGAGAAAAGTAACCTCTGAGGGGTATTTTCTAAAATATGCTGAATGTGGGAAAGAAAAAGGTTCCCACAAAACAGTCAAAGAATGAACATCATATAGAGTACTCAGGTTCTTACTACATTTATTTGACAAAATACTTGGTGTCCTAATTAGTGCGGTAAAATTAACAAAATGTTAAAATTCTGTAAATTTGAATGGAAACAATTGCTTTATCATTCCACATAGGTTTATATGCATAGAAAATTCAAAAGAATCCACAAACCATTATAATTAATAAGTGAATTTAACAGAAGGCTAAATATAAAATCATTTTTATCTCTGGGTGCCAGAGTCATTTAGAAAAATGAAATTAAACAAACAAGATAATGTGAACATAGAATATTAAATAATTAAAAAGGAAGAGATAAAATAGAATCTTCTAATTAGACGTTGAGTAAAATACGATCTGATAGCAAAAGCAATATGGGCAGGGAAAATTAAGAAACAAAACTGCGTCTTTAGCAGAATTAATATATCATCAGCAAAACAAAAATAATATATGAACAGTTGAATTCTGCTAAAACCTAATGCAATTTTCTTCATTAACTAAATTATATTTGTCCTTGTTATTTATTTATTTGTTTTACATTTTAAAAATAATATAGTCATTCTTCCAATTTCTTTTTTATTGGTTATAGCTTTTAACTCTCCATTTAAAAAATCTAAAGCTCTGCTTTTTATTAAAGATAGACAAGTGTTTATTCCATATCACATATTTATATTTTGTTATACAAAATTCATTGTAAGAAATAGATATCTGTTTCATAAGTAATTCAGTATGTACCCCATAAGTGAATGAATCTGTAACTTAATTGATGTTAACATCTCCCTCCCAAAGTAAAGCTAGTGCTGTAGTAGATTTGTTTTATACCCTCACACTCACAGCAGGAATATACAGCTTAGTTTGTGTGCTCTTTAACCATTATCCTTTACTTTGAAAGTTGTTTGTGAAACAGTAAACCTAAGCCTGTGAAATTTGGTGAGTCAAATCTGCTGATAATAAATCAAAATAAAACGCCTTTTACCAGAATATTTCTTCCAGAAGCGGAGTGTGTTTGACAATTACTAGACACAATGCAGAATCCTAGTACCCAAAGGTGCAAGTCCTTCGAAAGATATGTTGATTATGTTAGTAGCTGTGGTTGTGGGCTTGTCATTCCATGGTTGTTCTCACCAGTTGGCAATTATCCCATTGATTCAGTCTCTTCATCCTAAAATCTTCTCTCCATCTCTGACCACCACATCTTCCCACAGAGGCTGTCATTCCATCAATGGTGTTGTTCTGACGTTGGCATTTGCAAGAGGCTTAAACCACTCCAAATTCTGTTCCATCCGTGAAGCTATGAGTGAGTGGCCATCATGGGTCAGCCAAGTGAGTAACAGACGGAGACTAGGAAGGGTTTGCCAAAGCAGGAAGGATGCACAGAGCTGAAATGATTGTGTCCCTTATTTCAGGGTTGAAATAGAACACGCTGCAAATTAGAGGTGCATCCTTTGTGTAGATGCAGTCACGTGTTTCCATATCCTCCTTGATTCTTTTCTTACCCTCTGTGTGAGCTGTGAAGAGAGATAAAAATTGTGATTATTAAATCCTGCATGTGTTGGCACCATTCTTTAACAAAGCATGGCATAAAACTGCATGCATTTCATTTCTTATTTTATAACATATTTCTTACAGGTTCCCAGAGGTCACCTCGGCACCGTTAAAGGCTTTTCTCTGCCCTCACCATACTGTTGTCCCCTTTTTCTTTTTCCTGATACAGGATATGAAAGTTTTCCTTGTGGAAAACAAGCATGATATTCTGCAGCTCACAGGCCATGACAGAGTGTTCTAAAAAAATGTGTCATTTCCTTTTTAATCAGTTTGCTCCATCTTACAGATATCACACAAATGCAATCTTGGTCAAGGATTACACGGAGAAAGAACAGAGGTTTGCACACGGCTGGTGTTCAAATGTGCATATTTATTAAAACCAAATAAAGGTACAGAGCTCATAATTTCATGATTGTTTAAAGTTTTTATTTTTGCTTTATAGCTTCTCATGATATGGAGGAGAAGCTCTAAAGGTTCAGAGACAATTAATCTTAACAAAAAAATTACTACAAAATCAATGATGATCTTTAATCCATCTCAGCGCAAGTAAGAGAAATTTTTAAAACAAAAAAAAATTGCATGTTTGTTTATGGAGCATGTACTGACTATAGAACCAAAACAGAACAACAAACACTTCAGAAAACTGCCCAAACAATATAACTTATTATGATATTGAACATTTTGACATAATAGACAACTGCAATGGCATTTACAACCCCAGATGTTTAGATTAGCAAGAGATGCTGGGTGCTTCCCTGTATTACTCAGGGAGTGATGACCAAATATTCAGTAACCTTTGACATCTCCCTGTTCTAACTTGCATGTCGCTGTCAACAATCTCAGTTTGTATTTACTCTTTCCGTTTCTTAGCTGTTCCAAACTAAAGGTACAAGGTTATAACCAGTTCACCCACCTCTGATCCAAATTTTTACAAAGTACCACTCTTCAATTCTCAGATAATCACATCTATTTATTACTGTAACTAGTTTTACACTTCTAGACGCCCGAATTCTGGAGTTAAACAACTATATGCATAGTCATTCTTGAAGTGTCCTCCTTTTTATCTCACAAACCACACCCTTCATCTGTCACAGCCCCTGATATCTGACCAGGTAGTTTTGGATCAAAGCTCAGGAATATTTATTTAACAAACTCTTCAATTGCTTCATGTGTCAAACAAAATTCAAAACAATTAGAGTGGGCAGAATGGTTGACTTTTTAAAATGTTAATTTTAAATAAAATTGCATTTTTAGTTCTAAATGAAAAATGTCCCTGCTTTCCTTTTAGCAATGACTTCAAATAAAAACTGTTTCCTCAGACCTCTGACTCTGGCCACAGAACTTGCAGAGAGAAAACTCTCTGGAAACCGCTCTAGATGAAGGTTACAGTTCTGTTCACAATAGCCCAACAGGTGATGGAGGACTGCAGTTATTCTTGGGCTGAAACTTGAAAAAAAAAGTCACCATCTTTTATCATTGTGGGCTATTTTCAGTAGTATCACTTTTTAATAATAGAGGGACTATTATCCATCACAAAGATGCTTAATACCATTTGCAGGGAGTCAGTCTTAGCCCTGGAACCTGAAATTGATCCTCCCTCCTGCCAGCCTGTCTGATTCTGGATACACTGATCAATATTAAACAATTTGTCATTGCAAATGCAGCAGCTCAGGTTCGTTGTAGGATGTAAATTCTAAAAGGTATTTCTATTCATCATCTTATATATGAAAAATAGAAGAGAAGCGTAACTTTGACCAACTACTGCTGGCTTTCAGGTGTTAAAGCACTGACAGGCTTCTTAATCTTCTTGTGTTGGTGAAGCTTGAATTTTCTTTTGGGATCAGAAGGGCATGCAAGTGAACATGGGCAAGGCTGGAATGATGACTGAGTGGTTCTGAGCACACACTGCTCTTACAGAGGACCCAAGTTTGGTTCCCAGCACATGTCAGATAGCTCACTACTGCCTGGAACTCCAGCTCCAGGGGATTCAATAACCTCTGCTGGTCCCTATATGCACCTGCACTTACATGCACACTCCCCCCCTCCTTATGCATAATCAAAAAGAAAATCAACATTAACTTTGTTTTCGGCTTCGAGGGTCATGTTGTTCAGATGTTACACACGCTTCGTATGTTCTTATCTGTTGTTGGTTGCTCGTCATCTCATCCCTTAGGTTCTCAACATCTTTCTCATGAATTCTTCTTCTCAAGTTTTCAGAAACATGTGTACAGAAAAGCATCATTTCCATATTGAGCAGCTAATTATTTATCATTTTCTATTGTGTGTGCATGTGTACATGTACACTAGCACTCACAAAAACACATCATGGGACATATAGAAGTCAGAAGACAATTAGTGGGAGTTGGTTCTCTCCCTCCACCTGACTGTTCTATGAATTCATTAAACTCAGTTCATTAGGTTTAGTGGTAGGTACGATTTCACCCCTTCTCTTATTTCCAAGGTCCCATGTCAACTTTTAGTAATATTATTGCTGAATATTTTTATCATGTTACAATACCATTACCATTGAGCACCTGAAATACATTCCAAGAACCTAAACTCGAAATCTTCCCTGTTCAGTAGCTACAAAAACAGGACTATGTGATTTTTTTATGTCCCTGTAATGTTTGTGATTATGTTTTTTGCCACTGTTCCCTTCAAATAAGCATATGAGTGAAATTTATCATGCTTTCCGAAGGATAAATTAGCCCACAGATAATGATGGAGTAGTTACCATCTTTTGCTCTTCAAAACCATGTTTTGCTAAATAACTAGGGTCATCAATCTGAATTTAGTTTTAATCACAGCCTATGTTTAGTTGATTCCTTTACAGTACATTCACAGCATAATGTTGCAACTCCTTGACATACAACAAAGGAGACCCTTCATTGAAAATAGTTTTATGCCTTATCTTATAAATACAGATATAAAACAGATTGGCAAGAGACAGAATTGATTATGGTCAACCTTCCAGCCAAAGCGTTGTTCCTGTTCCTCCACACTCCATGATTTTGTTTGCTTTACTGACTGAAAACCTTTCTTAGCCTGTCTCTATTCAGGTCCATTTGTGAGAAAGCTTTCACACTTTTCCTTCTAAATTGAATTGCTTGACTTATCTTTGTGTTTCTTGAACACCAGGTCCATTTTCTATCAACAGATTATTGTTATTTTATTCTCATTTTCTCTCAGCACATCTTTTTGTCCACTGTGAATGAATCATTGGAGAACAAGGACTCCATTTTATCTGTATTTCAGTCTCTGGGCTGTTGGCCCATCGGTGTTCATAACTGTTCATTGAAAACATGATTGGGTTAATAAATTAATTTACTAATTAACAAGAAAATATCAGTTGATTTGGAGTCTACAAGAAGAAGCACACTTAAATAGAAATAGGCTTTTTGTTGTCAGCACGTAAGTTTGTTATTTAAAATACATGGAAGACAAGATTTGTGCCTTACAATTTATAATGCTTTTCAAAAGTATTTATTTTTATTTTATGTGTATGAGTGTTGTGCCTGCATTTATGTAAATGCGTTGCATGCATTCTTGGTGCCTATGAAGGGCAGAAGGGAGTTCTGGATAGCTGGAAACACAAATTATGGGTGGTTATAAGTTTCCATGTATTCTTGGAAGTAAACTTGGGCTTCCTTCAAGAGCAAAGTGCTCTTAACTACCTAGCTATCTCTTTAGCCACTATAAGCCGTAGAAAAGAATGCCATTTTTAAAGCAATATAACTATATCACTTCCCCTTTCCTTCCTCCACCTCCCATATACTCCTTCTTGCTCTTTTTCAAAGTCAAGGCCTCTTTTAATATTAATTTTTGATATAATGATCTTATGAGTTGTACATACTTTTTCAGGGTTGATCATTTAGATCTGGATAACCAACTGGTGTGCTCTTCCCTGAGGAAGACTTATTTTTTTATCTACCAGCATTCTTTGGTTACCTGTAGTTCTTCGCTTAGGGTTGAGGTCTCCTTAGCTCCACTCTGCTCCCATACACATTAACATGCTTGTTGCTATTGTCCTTGTTAAATTTATGTTTAAGCAAGTTACACTGGTGAGAATTTGTGGGTATAGCTATTGACATTTCTAGAATACACAATCTCACAGCATACTCCCTGTCCACGCTTTCAAAATGATTCCTGCTCTTCAAGGCTGTTTAAAACAAGCATACTTTATTAATGGGTCTTTTAGTTTTCTAGTTTTTACTTTTAAAGTTTACTTATAAAACAATCCATGTCCTTTTCTCCCAGTGGTATCTTACAAAGGGCAATGGAGACTGTTTGGTATGAAGAAGTAGGGTTCCTGTCTGATATTCCAACTTTCTCATCTTCTAGCTATGAATTTGTTGAGGCCCATTATCAGAGTCTTGATTTCTTGTGTGTAAAATTATTATCATAATGCAAATCTCTCCTGAGATTTCAGTGGAGACTGGAATGAGACAGACAGGTGAAAATACCATACACTTTTTTTCTTACTTAAATAACTCTTTTCTATTTGTTCCCATCTCTGCATAGATTTTGCTTTTAAAGAAGTGTAACAATTAAAGCACCTGAATACTTGTTAAAAGCATATTGTGGGCGCTGGGGAGATGTCTCAGTCAGTAAAGTGTTGTCCACGAAAGCATGAGGAACTGAGTTCAGAGACCAGGTGCCTACATAAAATCTGGGTATGGTAATGTGGCAGAAGCAGGCTGATCTCTATAATTTTGAGTCTAGTCTAGCCTACATAGCAAAATCCAGGCCACCTAAGGGCTTACATAATGAGACCCTATCTCAAAAATAAGTCAATAGATAGATAGATAAGGAAAGACATTACATGTGCTCCTCAGTTGACATGAGTCTGCAATTAGCAGCTTGGCAGAACCTTCCCCCTCCAAACCATCCTCTTGTACAAGGCTTGCTCCTGCATCTGTCTCAAAGCTCCTGTCCTCACATCTCCTTTCCAGTGTGGCACCAAAAGCTGATCCTCTTATGCAGTCAGGGCAAGCTTTCCTTCTACTTTCCATTTGCTTCATCTGCCTGCTCAGAGGCAGAAGAAAATCCACCTGTCGGGATGCATCCATTTGTAGCTTATGTTCCACTCTTATATGCAACGCCTGTCGCTCTAGAGAAGATTCACATTGATGACCACAGACATATTTCAGATTCTCGAGACTGTGCTCCCACCTGATAACACCAATAGCATCGGACTCGTGCATTTTAGCGTAGTACAGAGGATAAAAATGCCCTTCTTTCTAATCCACCCATTTTTATGTTATTGTGGTAGAACTTCACTAACAGCAGAGATTTTGTTCTCTGTTTCCAAGAGCTTTTAAATACAGTAAACGATGCATGAAAATAATGTTCAGGTTACTGATTGGTAAGTAATGAAACTTGCTAATCCTTTTTATGTGTGTGCCAACCACCATACAAAGATCTGGAGATGTAGTCACGATCTATGTAAATATTAACGATACAAACTTAATTCACGAAACAGGTTGAATAGGGGAAATGTCTAGAACACCAGGCAGACATACACAAAGAAATTATCATAAGCTTTTATCTAAAGAATGGTAGTATTTTGTCAGAACTGAAGCAAAGAAGTTGGCATGTGTGTAAATGAGAGTTTAGAGAGAGAGTCAGCACACAATAAAAGCTAAGGAAGATTTTTATCTTAGACGTCTACGCTGAGAAAAGGCAGCCTGGTAGACTAAAAAGATACCACATCTGAGCGACTCATTAAGGCCAGCAAAATGCTTGTGCTTTTCCTAAGGGCAGTGGCACATTATCAAAGAAGTTCTGATTGGGAACAAAACACAGACCGGCTTGAATGTTGGGGACTAGATCAGAGCTAACTTCACTGGTCCAGGGAGAGGAATTGGTAATGTGGGCTAGGGTGATGGTTGTTAGCATGGGAGAATGTCCCTGTATGTAGAAAATCTCAGGAGAGTAATTGATAATGCCTATACAAAATTTGCGGACTAATATAGGAGAAAAATTAAAATTTCTAGCTGGAATATGTGGGGCTAGCAGTTGAGGTAGGGATCCAGAGAGAGAAGCAGGTCAGGAGAGGAAGAAGTTGAAGGCATGCTATGTATCAGAGAGTCGCTGAAAATGGTGTGCTTTATGTATTTGTGTGATGCTCACAAACAAGGCTTGGTGACATTCTGGCTTTGTTTCTGTTGCTGTGGTTAAAACCAGGACCCAAAGCAATTTAAGTGAGGGAGGTTTCATTGGTTTACAATTTCAGGTTAAGGTCCAAGTCAAGACAGGACGTGAAGCAGCCCGTCACAGCACACCCATGATGTCTACTTGCTGCTTAGACTTAGCTAGCTTTTTCAGTCTTAGATAATTCAGGGCCCAGCCTGTGAAAGAGTGCTTCCTGCCATCCAGGTGGGCCTTCCCACGTCAATTAACAATCTTGACCATTTCTGGAGAGCTGGCTCAGAGTTTAAGTGCATTGATTGCTCTTCCTGAGGTCCTGAGTTCAATTCTCAGCAACCACATGGTAACTCCCAACCATCTATAATGAGATCTGGTGCTCTCCTCTGGCATGCATGCAGAATACCATATACATAATAAATAAGTAAACCTTAGAAAATTTTATATAAATAAATAAACAATAAAACCAAATCAAACAATCTTGACAATTCCACGTAGATATGCCCACAAATCCACCAGTTGACAAAACTAACTAGTATCAGTGTTATTTATGGAGTGTTCAAGAAAGTGTTTAGCCATACATAGCACACCTAGGGTCTTAATGTTGCTTCAGAGGAAACTAATATGAAGATGTGGAGGGAGGGCAAAAGGGAATGCCAACAATACTAACTTGTGCAATAGACAAGCCCAGACTAGCGTATGGCCTGACACTGAACCTCATTTCTCCTTCACAGTAGAATGAGTGCAAGCTGTGACTTAGGAACAAGGCTCTGCTCACCAGGTAACTCCACCACCCTCACAGAGTGAAAGTCCTTAAAGTCATCACAGCCAAAGAGGGTGAAAATGGGCGAAAGCCCTTTATGATGCAAACAAACATGTGGGCCTACCTGTCACACTTAATTGGCTCTAATCAAAATGACCCCCTTACCTCCTCGGAGGTGGGGAAAGTTTACTAGTTCCCTGAGGAGAAGGGAAGCCAGGAAGTTGGGAAGAATCTATGCGCACACCTGTGGAGCAAACAGCTAACTCAGTGGGATGCAAGCAGAGCAAGAACGGAGAGAAAACTCGGATATTTTAAAAGAAAGTGATACCCAACTTGAGCATTAAAGAGCAGTTTAGCAGGCAGTCGGGAAGGGACTCTGGGCCTCAAGAACAGTATATGTGATGCTCTCAGCTGGAATTCACAGACCAGGGATCCAGTGATCATGAGGGAGATGTAGATGCAGGGCGGGGCAAGGGCAGAAATGAGGAAGTCAGCTGCGCTGTTCCAAAGGTGAGGACACCGGCTTCTTAAAATATTTCATCTTAAGCATGTTTCCAGACAAGCCAGAAATTGGCCTCAAAGGCCATTGGGGTACACACGGGGTGAGTTTTGATTTGTTCTCTTATTGTTCTTTCAGGCTGCATATTACATTATACTGCATGTGATAAGCAGACCACACAGGGCATACATAGACTCCAGCACTGTTGACTTTCTTGCTCATTTTATTTTTTAAATCTTTGTCATTCCCTAGATTTTTTTTCCCCTTAATCTTCTACGAGAACATTGACTAATACTTTGGAAACTTAGAAACTTAGGAAACTTTGCTGTCATTTTCTTGTTAGAAGTCTATAAAAATTATCACCTTGCCAACAAGAATTTCTATTAAAACGTTTTTAATGTTTTCTCTAAACAAATACGGGTTATTTGTTTTTTTTTTCTTTTAATGAACATCTTTAAAAGGGTACACCAGGACAATGTTTCTCATTTCATCCAGAAGCAGCAATAACAAAATGTGACCTGAAACACGATTAAGGTAATTGGAAGTGTGATTATTCCGGAGAATTCTGAATTTAAATTGCCAGTTCACTGAACATGTTACTCAAATACTTGCCAATCTCTTCTCCAACGATGTCAAAAGCAGTGATAAAAATAATTCCTGATGAATTGATTGAAGTGCTGCATGTTTTGAAGTCACCAAGTATTCAGTACACAGCATAATTTTATTTTTGAAGTCTATGTTTCAATTCTGAAGGCTGAATTAATTGTAATTTTGTCTAGTTATTTACTAGTAAAACCATTGCCTATCATATTGTATTTCCTTTGTTTGGCTTGGAGGTTATCAAAGCTAGGACTTTATGGTTCATGCTGCCCGAATGAAAAGTAAAACAAGTTTTGATTCTAGAATTAAAAGATTTTCAAACGCAAGTTATGAAAAGCCACGATCAGCCTGGAGGTGGTGGCACACGCCTTTAATCCTAGTTTCTGAGAAGCAGAGGCAGATGGATTCCTCTGAGTCTGAGGCCAGCTTGATCTACAGAGCCAGTTCCTGGATAGCCAGGAACACACAGAAAAACCCTGCCTTGAAAGACAATAAATAACTAACTAAATAAATAGAAAGTGATCATCTCAGAGAAGCAGAAAAACTTTTAAAATAAAGTGGGAGAATTGTAAATGAAGGCAAAAATATATCCATGCAAAAAGAATTCCTAGCAATCACGCCTGCCAGAGTCTCAATTATTCCGTCCGTGTTTTTCATGCAACGTGAGAATCCTCATTCTTACCACTCCTGGACTGTCCTCACGAACACGGGCAGAAACACTGCGCTTTCTCACAGTGTAACTATGACGTCATACTTTGGGAAACTCAGTAGTTCAGCAATAATTCTAAATACTCCGGCGTGACTGTGAAGCCACTGCCAAAGAAGAAAGAGCGCCACCTAGTGAATTCCTCAACGAATCTTTCCTACTGGTCCCTCATTTGGGTGGCCGGGTATCTACTGTGCCCACAGACCTCTCAAGTCAATGAAGCTAATTTTGTAAAGAATGAAATTCTCTCACGGCCTTTACACTGTGCTGCGTGCTTTTATTCGGCATCCTGTGTCAGGAATGTCCGTACGCCTTTGCATCTGCTAAAACTCTATGTACACTTCAAGGCACAATTTAAAACTCTGTTTCCTCACTACCATGCCTCCACTGCCTGTGGATCTTGTGTTTCCATCGCATTTTCTGTTATCCCCTTCTCTTATACGCATGTATAGTATAGTCAAATGTCCGTCTATTTCATCAAACTATAGCCTAAGGGCAACTATATGTTTATGATACAATAAACACTCAGTTTTTGTTGCATGGAATAAGGAATTAATCTCTAGAGGTAATTTTCCTTTTGTATTACTATTAACTATTCCTCTGCTTAAAAGGAAGAGATTTTAGAATATGTTTGGGAAGTGTCAACAATATTATGGAATATTCCCATCATATCTATATGCTACTAGTTGGCTAAATGACCATAAAAAGATTTTTTGTTTATCCACTGTGAACTTTCTTACTTCTTGAAGATAAAATATTTAGCTAATAGGCTCAAAATATTAACCTTTTATTACTTTATACAATGAAAAACATAATCACTAGATACTCAGTGAGTAAATGTATTGACGTAAAGAAGGCAATAACCTAAAAAGCCAAGCAACCAGAAACAAACACTGCTTGACACAGAAAAACCCTTATCGTGGACACCCCCTCACTGTTTGCCCTGGACTGCACAAACTCCCCATCTCTCCCTCTCAAAAGGCTCAGAAGGAAGCAAGAACAGAGAGATGAAAAGTACAGTTTGGCATGTATAAGAGGAGATGGCTGTACAGGTGGATGGGGCCCAAAGTCTCACAGAAGAAGCAAAGCTATGGAATTCAGGCTTGGTTGATACTGATATCAGGGATGGGACTCTCCTGACCCGGTCCTGAGAGGAGCCAGGTGTGGTGGTAAAGGAGGTCCTACCATATAAACGAGGCAGGAGGAGGAATTCCCACTGATGTGTCTTCAGTGTCTTTGAAAACAGTGAAGCCTTTTTGAGGGTCTAGGGTCCCCAAAAGCTTCACAACAGTCACAGGTGCCCTGAGCCTGTGGCTCTTGGGTGTTTGTATCGCAAATTCAAAGAAGAAAATTCACGGACCCCAAAGGGTGAGTTTTAGAGAGTTTATTGTGGACTCAAAGTTGGAAGCTAAGGGAGAGTGTGGAGCTCCTATATAGCAGAGAGAATCCCAGGAAATAGGGCACTATTCAGTTGTTAGTCTAGAGGCTGTTGGAAGGATCCTGGGCACGGAAGGGTGAATTAGTCAATCCACCTGGCCTATGTGGTTTTCAGATGTGCCTTCTCACTTTCAGAAATGTAGGAAGGCACAGCTGCTCATTTAGAAGCCAACAAAAGAAGAGCTGGAATTTCTTTGGCATTTCTGGCCTCCAGCAGGGACATTCTCAGACTGGTTCCTTGACCACCTTCTCTCTGGCACTCTTCCCAGCTAGACAGACACAGGACCAAAACCCAAGCGAGAAGGCACATGTGCTCTTCTTAGAATTAGACGGGAAATTTAGTTATGGGGTGAAGTGAGGAGATGCACCAGCAGAATGGCTTTAGTAGAGGAGGAATGAGTCCCACGTTTTGAATGCCCTGGATTTCAGAGGAAAGAGGAAGGTAAATGTTACAATTTAAGGCTGCTGTTTCTCAATCATGTCTCATGTGTCTAAAACCCCCAACATAAAGGCTGTATCTCATGCTGATTAATTCAGAATCTCTAGAAGCAGAACCCGAACTTCAAAACTTAAAAAGACTCACCAAACAGTTGAAAAGCTATGCTTTAGGGTGGGACAGCTACCCTAATACTCTTCCTGAGCCGACTCACTCCTAGGCTGGTTACCAAACCGTCAACTGCCTATCAGCTTCTGAGCAGAAGAAGCCAGGTATTGTCAAGATGCTTCACATAACACTGGAGTAAAAGAATGGACTGTGCAGAGATGGGATTTCTCGCCCCCAAGAATCAATGCTAGATTAGAGCAGAGTAGAAACCTGCTCTGGCCATTCTGGAAACCACACTCAGGCTCAGCTGTGAACAGGATCAAGGAGGAACAGCTCCATGAATCAGCTTGGGCATGCCCCAAAGAGGTGAAGACAGCAATCCCTGCCGACCACAATAACAATTACCGTGTGCCAAGCTTTTCCGTGTCGTAGTATTTATTATGGGAAAGGGGCTGTACTTGAATGAGGAGTCGAATGGAACCTTGGTTTCTTTATTGCCTTGTTCAAATTATGGCTGGAACATAGGGATCTACAGGAATACCATGAAAAGCCAAGTGCAGAGGACATCTGAAGAAATAAAAATGAAATTGCTGATGAAATATAAAAGTGTACTTTCCCCCAGGTTTTTGTTTGTGTAGTGAAAGGGCTATTTGAAGGCACTTTTTATTAAAGGAAAAAAAACTAAATTAATAAAGAATTATTGTAAATATGAATGTAAGATTTATTTTAACATAAAAATATTTATTACCAATTTTGCTTCTGGGGTTTCCATTCTATCACGTATGACTCATCAGGAATATGAAGACTCTTTTCAAAAGTGGAGTGAATAAGTGATCCTCTCTAAGCAAAATAAATATGTATTAGTTATGAAAAGCAAGCAATTACAAATGTTTATGCTATGAAAACCAAGCAATTGTAAACTCTTTGAACTTTTCAAATCAACTGTAGAATCTCCCACTGGGACTGTTATAAGTTCACTCTGTTGAGTTCTAGCCTGCACAGTCTAATCCTACTTTTCAATACTTCTAAACATACTTGGTAATATTTTTGGAATCTCTATTTGAAACACCAAACTTTCCTGTGTCAAGGAAAGGAAACAGTTATTTGTCCCTTTACTTAATATAAAACAAAAAAATCACAGTGAAATTAAATGATCAGTGAATATAGGCAATACGGATTAGCCTCCCAAATTTAATAAGCGAGATTAGTGAAACAGGATCATAGCCTGAGTACATTTATCAGAAGCACAAATAGGCAAAACCTCCTTATTAAACATCATGCTGGGAATGGCTGGGCAGGGAAGGGCATTTGCTGGGGAGCCTGATGGATCGGAATTGATGCCTGGGAGTGGCTCAGTGGGAGAGAACCGAGTTCTACAAGCTGTCTATCCTCCAGCATCCCCAATATCCACAATGCTATGGTGTGTTTATACACATATATACATACATACATACGTGCATACATACATACATAGAATAAAAAGTTTTAAGATTCTAGTTTGTCTTGACAGTGGGAACAACTTGAACTTTTAGGGCTGCTAGTAATATTCTTTATTTTGAATTTGGGTTTGCTTATCTGAACATGATCAGTTTAAGGAAATTCAATATAGCATACACCCTGATGGATGGATGTTTCTGTAAGCTGTGATAACATGTCTAACCCCCACAAGAAGCACCTCCCCATAGCATAATGAATTAAATCAGGGGCAGGGTGGATGACCACTTCCCATTTTGTTCTTGGTGTGCTACCTCACCTCTGTGGTTACTCTCTACGTGGCCTTGAGAAATCACCAAATCTTTTTAGAACTACGTCCCTCCCTCAGTGATAAAAGTGGATTGTAACAGCCTAATACTAGGCAGTGTGGAGCAAGTGATGAGTTGAAGATACTGCAGCTTCCTGCACATGGCTTGGCGATTGTGAACTACAGCTCCGTCGCATCCTAGTTTGCATGTATGAGCAAGCATCAATATGTTTCCTAACAGCTACTAGTATTGTAATATCAAATGTCTTGCTGTTGTTACTTCTAACCCAATCTGTGGTAGCCAGATACACCCACCTGAAAACCTCCAATTAAATAGTACAACAGTTTGAAATGGGAACAGATCACCTCAGCGTGGAAGGGTTTATCTCTTGGGTGCTGACCCCTACTTTAAAAAGGATATGCTTTAATATTACAGGCATTGCAAGATGATAAGTTTTCAGTCTTTTCCAGATTAGAAAAAAAATCAAGGAATTGGTCTTTACGTAACTGAGGCAAAAGAAGAGATGACCTCATCAGAGATGGAACAGACATGGTCTTTGGAGCGGATGGTGAAGATCAGGAAACCTTTGTGAGAAGATGCAAGCTAGGGGGATGATGAACAGGGTAGCATTTGAGCAATGTTTAATACTTAGCTTATGGAAAATAAGAGGGGTATTTCCAAATTACAGGATGTGGCCTATAGCAAAAAGAGGCAATGGTTGATTATCATGAAATTAATATTAAGATTAGTTAATATTAAATGTTGTTATTATAGCCATATGCATTCCCACCCATAGGCTTATGGTAAAATAATAGACACAATATAAATATTCCAATAGCATCTTCTCCCTACCCCAGCTGGTACATACACAACGCAGGCCCGCCATTTAACTCAGAAAGCATATGGAACATTAACTGGTTCAGGAGCATCACAGGGGAATGGAGAGAAAGACTGTAACAGAGCCCCTGCTGGGAGATAGTGTGTCTGTCTATATGTGACAGGGGAGCTATATCTGTGAAGTTTTAACAACATGGTCACTTAAAGAAGGCCTGAAAAATGACAAAGCTGGTTGGCATGCCAATGCGGGTGGAGAAAATCTAATAAAAATCAATCCACAGATGGAAAGTTATAGGCAATTAATGGTCATTAAGAGAGGGAGAACCAGTCTTCCTCGGGGACCAGCCCCCTAATAGTCTATCCAAACCCGAACAGTCCAACCTAAACGCATACACATAATGAGCAAGAGCAAATGGATTCAGCAGGCTGAATTACTATGTATGTACACATATATTTGTAAGTATATGCATGTAAAATAATTACAGAGTAGTCATGGTTTTGAGAGGGAGTGGGAGCACATTGGAGGAGAGGGAAGGCATTGAGGAATATGTAGAAATTATATAAATACAGTACTCATATGAAACTCTCAACTTTTTTTAAAATTTATTTATTTATTAAAAATTTCTGCCTCCTCCCCACCACCTCCTCCATTTCTCCCCCTCCCCTGATCAAGTCCCCATCCCTCATCAGCACGAAGAGCAATCAGGGTTCCCTGACCTGTGTCCAAACTGAAATTCTCAACTTTTTTTTAAAAAAAATTGATGAACTATAAGGCAATATGACAGACAGAAGTCAAGGGAAACAAGGTTTGTGCCTTAAAGTTTGTTTGTTTATTTTGAGACAGGATCTCAAACTGTAGCAATGGTTGACCTGATACTTATTATGTAGACCAAGCTGCCCTCAAACTACCAGAGATCCAATGCCTTTTGCTTTCAAAGTGCTGGAATTAAGGTCATTAAATTAAGTCGTTGCAGAAATCACAGTCGTTTGCTAAGACAGGAAGCACTAGATAGCAGCTTCTAAGAGGTAAGTATATTAGGAGGAAGGTGAACCAAATACCTAAAGCAGGAGAGAACAATCAGCTTAGAGATGCCTATTAGTAGGCTAGTGATATGAGGACTGAGAAGTGAAACTGAAATTCAGGAAAGCAGAAGGCAGGACTGGTCCCAACAAGAGCTACTTATGTGGAGGTGAAGTTCAAGCCCGAGAGGCCGCAGTTGTTTTTCTATATAGTGAGAAACTTTGCCAAAAAAGGGCACACTATGTATGTAATTCTTTTGAGAAAATTAAAAAATATATACATTCAAAAATTTATTTTTTTAAAAAATATCCAAGATGGGGAAGATTCAAGTCTTTCCTTGCACAGAAGATACGTAGAAGAAAAGCCTATCTGGGTAGAGATTGTAGAAATTTTATTTTGATGGTATGTCTATTTATCATAATGTGGAGTGTAAAAGAGAAGTTGGAGAGACCAAGAAAGAAAATATAACCTACATTGATGATGCACAAATTGTTGGCTACATTCAAATATACATACATTTTAGAATAAATACATCTAATTTTCTCACATTTTGCAAATAGGTATTCCTAGGTTTTGACTATGTTACAGTTTGCTTGTACACATTGGTTCATTACTACATAATTTTAAAGGGTAGGATTAATTTAAGAAGGTGGAAAAGGAAAGACAGGTAGGTGAACTTATTGAGCAAGACCCTAAAGTGAAGAGGAGGTCTGGGCCTGAGAACATAGAGGCATCAACTGGTCTCATAAATGAAGTGATAAACGAAGGCAGACATGATGCAGATGTGTGTTGTACAGGGAATGATTTGATTCTTGGTAGAATCAATTTTCTCAGGTGTGAGACATATAGCTGAGAATGACTAAGGCAATGTGGTGGAGTAGACATGATAAATAGAACAATTTAGAGTTGGAAGAGCTCCTGTAGGGAAAAGCAAAGATTGCTGAACAAGTTTGTGCCAAGGAGGGCTATAGGTCACTCCTTCTCCTCTTGAGCTCTGATTGTGTATATTTTGTGGGTCATCAGCCCTATGGCTAACTGTTTTTCTCTAGTATTCTCTAAAACTAAAAGATAAATGGCTTTATTTAATGGAAGCCAGACTTCTTCATAAACAAGAAGCACCAAGAGAAGAAAATGGAGGCTGGGTATCTGACCTAAAGGTAGCACTTGTGGAATATTAAATACACATTCATTGATTCAGCCATTCAACAAAAGGTTAGAGTGTCTTTTATATGGTACAAGTTTTTTTTTTTTAAAAAAAAAAAGAAGAGCCTATAGTCTGATGGGAATAAGAAACTAATCAAATTCACAAATAAATGGGAAATTGCAAAGAGATCCCACTGTAAATGAAAAGAGGATGGATCTATAATAGCATTTAATAATGACTTTACTCCCTCGAAGGGATGCACTGAGCAGGCTGCCCACAGGGTAGGAGTGAAGTCTGCTGCACACAACTCCAAAGGCTGAGTAGGAACTGCTCAGAGGAAAATGGTGTGCATGCTGTACCCTGGGCAGAACAAACAACATATGTACACAGCAGAGCGGGGAGGTAGAGAGAGCACAGAGTGCTCCGGGCCGAGCGCCAGCAAGAGGAAGAGGAGTGGGATATAAACACAGCAGGGTGGACAACCACGTTAATGTTGTCCCCATACGCTGAAGGCCAAGAGTGACAATGAACTTGTCAGAAGGATGATCATATTTGCAGAAGTGACAGAGGCAAGAAGTGAATGCTTACAGGAGGTATTTGAAACCAAAATCGTAGAGTTTTGTGAGGGATTTGATAAAAAAAAAAAATTGTGAGAGAACAGCCACCTGGTTTCACTGTCTTGTTTGACAGGACAGATGATACACTGGTAGGTTTGTGAAGGAAAACCAAGAATCCAGATCTTGTCATATTAAAATTATAACAGTAAGAGTATAAATGTATAAATTAGTTGATATTAAGCAATTATAATCAATAATTTGGAGATGGTAAATATAATCTACATTCTAGTATTTGTTTCTGATGTTACCTGTGTTGATTTTAGATTTTTTTCCCTCAGCTATTTGTTTTTGAGACAGATCTCAGTATGCAGCCCTGACTAGACTTGGTTTTTAGACCAGCCATGGTGGTCTCAAACTAACAATCCAACTGTCTCTGTCTCCTAAGTGTTGGGATTAAAGGCATGTACCATGCTGAGCACCTGTGCTGTTATTATTTCTGGTATATTTTGAAGGATGGTATTTTACTTTGCAGAATAACTTCAGAGCCTGGTAACATGATTTCTTTTATAAAAGTGAACATTGCACTCTACAACACATGGGCACAGGAGACCACTTCCTACGTATAACCCCAGCAGCACAGACACTAAGGACCTCATTGAATAAATGGGACCTCCTGAGACTGAGAAGCTTCTGTAAAGCAAAGGACACTGTTGCTAAGACAGAAA